>NW_020955287.1:124528-184203 GCF_003031625.1 Empidonax traillii | reverse complement strand
ATGTACCTGGAGTTTTAATCTCTTCTTTGTTTTACTTCACTATTCAACTATTATGGTTAATATTGCATAGCATATATGCAATATGTTGTAGTATAACATACTATCTCTGAACTAAGGGCACTGCACCTCAGGCTTATTGCCAAACTTCTTGGTGTCCTCTCTTTGCCTTCAGAAACACTGTTTTCTTAATCAACGTAATAACCCAGCTTCAAAGAGAACAGTAAAGGGCATTCCTGAGTCCAGTCTCAGTTTGCAGCAGTGGTTAGTCTAGCAATTGGGATGTTCTTGTGGGAAATGGGTGCTGTAGGTTCCATATTCCTGAGATTTACAAGTGCACTGAATACTGATTTCCAGTTTCCCAGACACACAACCCAACAACTTGACTACAGTATTAAAATCAACAGTCCTGACATTCATCTCTCCCTAATAATTTGTGAGTAGGACACAGAACCTTAGCAAACAAAGGTGTAGGATGTTAAAATTTAAAGCTTGTGATGTAAAAATGCAGAGGAAAATGAAAATTCACTGTGATTTTTTTCTTGTTGTTTTTTAACAGTGAGCACAATCAGCCCCTAGAATAACTAAATGAGAATTGTAGTGGATTTTCCATTACTAGAAACTTGAAAATTGACATTGGATGTTTCACTAAAAAACATGCTTGAGGTCTATCACAGCTATTGAAATTTGAAGCAATAATTAATTCAGGGAAGTCCCATGACCTGTCAGACTAGATGATCACAATGGTCACTTCTGGTTTTAAATTCTATGGAGTTCCTGGCTTCTGTGCTGTGAATGCCAATGAGACTACCAATTAGTGTCTTTTTTTAGTGTAGTTTTTTTTTTTTTTTTCTTTTTTAATGTGGACACGTGTTCACTGGGAGCTAGTTGAGACTACTAAATTAATTTTAAGGTCATTAAAATGCTTCATTCCCTGAATAATGATTGCCACAAAACACAATCAGAATGTAAAAGAGAAAACATATTATTCTTGAAAAAAAAGAAAGTATAAGGTAGCAGTGTAAATATAATACAGCTTTTTTTACCATCTCATTCTTTCCTGTCACTGAATGCCATATATAACATGTCTAATCATTCATTTCATTGTTATTTTTATTCCTTAGACTACAAAGAACATTACTAAGATAGTGCTTGGTGGGGAAGGTTTTAATGCCAAAGGCGAGGATGAAATATCTAAGTAGTGGTTGATCCCTGATCTCATGGGAGAGAGGATGTCTATTCAAAAGGCAGAGACAAATATGAATAGTTAATCACCTTTAGTCTGGCTGTTTTCTCCTTTTCAGGTGCATGGCTTTGCTTTCACTAAAATCAGTGGACCCATAATTTCTTTATATATTATTGGTAAGTTTGCAATTTAAAGAAAAAAGCAAGAAATATTGCTAAATGTTTGGCATTAAAGAAGGCAAAAAATGGATATGGCTTCCAAGTAACTGGAGGCCTTACACATTAATTAATATACATGTTTAGAAACATGTAATCAGTGACTGTATTGTCTCTGGTGTCTTGGGTCTCATGGCTCTGTTGCAAGCAGTGAAGCATCATACCTCGCGTGCAGCACAGGGCTAGGAGCTTTATTTACATGTTTGTTTTAATTTTAGTCATAAAACAAAATTATAGTGCTTGATACCAGCCGCAATTCATAGTAGCATTTCATCTGCAGTGGGGTGGAGTTCCATACATAGTGGCCTGAGATGCTATGGTGGTGAAAGGTCCAGTCCTGCACAAAACTGAAATAAAGTTAATACTATTCTTTTAGCAGTAAGATACAGGCATCTCTGCCCATATCTCTATTGGGGCCCCCAACATAAGATGGACATGGACCTGCTATATTAAGTACAGAGGAGAGCTATGAAGATGCTCAGAGGGCAGGAGCACCTCTCCTATGAAGACAGGTGGAGAGAGCTGGGGTTGTTCAGTCTTGAGCACAGAAGGCTTCGGGAGACCTTAGAGCACCTTCCAGTATCTGAAGAGGCCCTACAAGAGAGCTGGAGAGGGACTTTTCACAAGAACATGTAGTGACAGGACAGGGGGGGAAATGTCTCTAAATTGAAAGAGGGTAGGTTTGGATTAGATATTAGGAAAAAATTCTTTACTGTGAGGGTGGTGAGACACTGGAACAAGTTGCCCAGAGAGGCTGTGGATGCCCCATGCCTGGAAGCGTTCAAGGCCAGGTTGGATGGGGGTTTGAGCAACATGGTCTGGTGGAAGGTGTCCCTGCCTATGCCAGGGGTGTTGGAAGTAGATGGTCTCTAAGGTCTCTTCAACCCAGACCATTTTATGTTCCATGGATTAGATTCTATAATCTAAGTAATATTGCAAAATCTACTTTTACAATTCTTCTTTTGACTACTAATTTTACTCTGTCTCTCTGAGTTTGATATACTGTAAGCTGCACAGTAGGAAGGCCATATTAAATGAGAATACCATGTTTTCTGTATTTGTTGGCAGTCTATACTCTGATATGGTCCGTTGCAAGGTTAGTTTTTCTGTTTATTTGTAAGTGGATGCTATCTCTAGGCCTCAGTTTCTGCAATGCAATCTCTCCTCTTTAATGAAGTCTAATATTGAGTGACCAAAGAAATAAAGAGCACTTGTGATTGCCTGGAACTTGGCAAACTCCAGCTTGCAATATACTTGCTCCTCGAAGGCTGTTGACATTCATTGTACTAAAATTGAATTTGCAATTACTGGTTAAGAAAAGCATCCCCGGTATTTTTAAAATTATACTCCCTCAACATAATAGGGCCATTCACTTTTGTTTCATGCTGGACTGATTTCTGAGGGACCTTCAAGAAATGAGACAGCTATTTCCTTGTTACCAACCATCCAAATGAGGAGTAAGAAAGGGGAAAATCTATGCTTTCAGACAAATAGATTTCTAAATATACCACCAGCAGTTTGTCTTTTCTCTGTACTGGATTCTAAAAATGCAGAGAAGGCCAGTAATCTGGACAGTGCTGGGATGCTGCTTGGAAAAAGCTTGGCTGCCTCAGTTTGAAAAACCTCTGCTGTGTAGCAACTGTGTGGTACTGATCTACTTCAAAAATCCCAACATGAAATCCTACTGCATGCCTTAAGAGGGCTACCTTAATCCAAGCTTCTCAGTGTTTTTATCCCAGGGCTACCTGTGTTGTCTAAGGAAAATGGGATGATCTTGTGCAGTATTCATGCAATATCTCTCATTTTCATTTGAGTTGAAAAGAGCTATTTAAAAGGTGCATTATGTCCAATATTAGTTGTTTTATTTACCTGCTAACATGTTTGGGAATGGTGCTGAGGAATTTTTCTTTATTTACAGATTTTTGAAGATCACTTTCTGGTGCTTTAGAAACCCCCAATTGTCTCTTTCTTACTTTATTATTAATTTCATTTAGAAAACAACAACTGAAGTAGCTTAGTGGTACAGGTTATCAAAGATGCAACACAGCAAAGCTTCATGAACAGCATTAAGCAAAACTTAGAATAGATCATAAAAAAAATAGATGAAAAAAACCCAAACCCCACTTTCAGTGAAATAACTACTTTTCTATGAATAAAAATAAATTGGCACGAATGTTTTCTAGCAAACAAACACTTAGTATTGAACATGAGTTGATATCCTTCACATACCTGACAGGTAAAAAGTGTTCACTAATCTGCTTTACTCATGTGCATGCACACTTGGACCATCCAGAGCTGTAGGGATGCGTGTGTGTAAGCAGATACATATTAAAAAATTAAAATACCAATTTTTTTATATGGTCAGAGACTCATTTGGGTACAGATCCTGTGAAAAGCTTGGTGCCGACTCAAAGAATTATGAAATTTCCTTTTTTTTTTTCATGTGTTCTTTGGGAAGAAGTGGTTTGACCAAAGAACACTTATGAGATGGTTTTACTGATTTTTTTTTTGGAGTGGTATGTCTGGTCTGTTTCAAAGGATGGAGAACCAATTATATTGCCTATATGGATCCTCTATTTTCATTTCAGCTGCTTGTAGCTCCTTTTTTCTTTAGAGAACTGATTTGTATTCTGAATGCTATTTATGTAATAATTTCAATCTCTTGGGATAAAATGTGATAATCTCATTTAAAATCCACATTTGTCAATTAACTCATTGTCCAGATGCTTGTTACTTTTGTCTGAAGAGTGTCCTATACTAAAATACTGCTATCTGACTTGCCTAGGTTAGACAATTCTAGTGAAAATAAATCAGAATATTTTCCTGATTACTACAGATGAAGGAACACACATTATAAAATGTAATTGTTCTTTGACAGTACTTGGTAAATAAGTTTAAAATGCAGAAATGAAAACCTATTGTTACTCATGAATAGAAACGTAAATAGAGACAGTTTATTCTGTACAAACCCATGGACCCCATCACATACATAATGGGTTGTGAAGAAAGTGCACTTCCACAAAACTTCAGTCTCTTCTAATACAAAGAAATATCACAGCCCCATCTAAAAAAATTTAAAACTTAACCTATAGCCAGCTGCTATTTTTCTAACCAACTCAGTTTTCATTGTGGTAAATTGTAAGTGCAATGCCTGTGTCTCTGAGGTGCTCTTTAATCAGTCCTGAGGCATCTTGGTGTTGTTGAGCAGCCAGTTATTTGGGCATGGGTGGGAATTAAGGCATTTTATGAACACAGTTTTTGATGTTCCTAAAGAGGGTTTTCAACCCCCAAAAGGCCTAGAATATTAACTCCACTTGTTCTGCTGCAGCATCAGAGCTGGACATTTAAATTTTACGTATGCAAAGAAAACGTGCAAAGTTCAAAGTTTCACCACATAGAAGAAGACCTACTCAAGAAGAAAGAATTAAGGGAGATAAGTAATTTCCTGTTTGTTGCTGGTCTGCACAACCCCACACATCTGAAAACACTTGGACTACTCATGCGGATTATCTTTCCACCCAGAAGGAACTAAAGTTGATCTAAGCAGAGAAGACAATACATTTTTGATTAGAGGATACCTGTCAGGTGGTGGTAGGCTAATTTAATAGCACCCACCTGAAGGGCATTAATTTTAATCTGGGATGCATCAGGAAGATGACCTAATGACAATTTACCATTTATAACAGTATTTATAGTCCCCAAGTAGATATAAGTATTTAAAGCCAGTGTATAAATACATCCAGGAAAAACACTTTCCCACGCATACCAATAAACAAACAGCAGAAGTTCTCAGTTCCACAAGCAGTGTTGGCTCCCCAGGTACCCACTTATTCTACTGGTATCTTGAAAGAAAATTACAGCAAAGTGATTAGTGAATTCATTAGATTCAGATGAGAGAACTATTCTGCTTACTGCATTTGCAATGTTCTACTTTATCACTGGGTTGTGGTGCTCTGAGAAGCCTTCAATAATCCTAATGCCACCTCTCAACTTTGCAACATAACCCGATAAAAGGTAATTTGGGTGTATCTTTTATGTCTGTATCTTCTCAGTGGAGCTGGCAGCAAGTATGAGTACATGCTGCTGATGTAATTTAATTCAGCTAAAAGCATCCTCAAGTCCACCATCTCTCCTTACTCAGGAAACTCCCCCTGGTTGCTCCTGACCCTTCCCAGCACCTTTCACAAGTTGTCTTGTCATTCCACTTTTTCACAAGCTCCAACTGTCCAGAAACTGAAGGGGACTTTGATGTAGCAAAAATGGGTGAAAAACTTAATTATAAAACCTCCTTGTGCTCACAGTCTATTGACACAGTGCAGTTTCAGTTTTTTGAGTTGCCTGCTATACTGTCGGGACAAGTTGAAGAATTTTGCAGTGGTGTTCTCATTCCCGTGAGGTTAAAACACATAACATCCTGTAGATGACTCGAATGAGTTTCTTCTTTCTTGAAATGGAATTTTTGGTTTCCCTGTCATCTGTCAGTGATACAAAGACAGTTAAAATAACTAAGATGCATTTTAGGTCTTGCATTATTTTGTCCTCTGAGACCTCTTCTGTAAGAGGAACAATTGATTTCTCTTATAACATGGTCAGGCAAACTGGTAGCAGTGTGCTAACAAATCCCTTCCATGGCTATCCCACAGCAGCTCTTCAGAAATGAATAACCAGACCAAACATGCTCCTGTTGCTAGTGGTGATAGTGGGATAACTAAAACTCAGAGTGAGATTTTTTACTATAGGAAGAGAGGGCAGTAATAATGTAAAGCCAGTTACAAAACAAAGAGTTATTGAAGCTCATTTCCATCTTTTATCAGTCAGCTTGGAGATACTTGCTAAAAGCTGTTTATTACCACAATACAAGTGGAAAAGGTTTTGTTCTTTCCTGAACAGAACTTGAAAATGGTGTCAATAAGCACAGTTCTTTGTGTTGGGTCATGTGCCAAATTTGGGGCTTCTCACATAAAGGTATGAAGAGGTCCAGCATTGCAGTTCTCTTTGGATGGGCAGGGTTCTTCACATCGTAAACATGACTGCAAGCCAAGAAAGCTGACTGTCATGTGTCACCCAGTAGCTGAGATGAACTGGGAGTGTGGAAATCCCTGACTTCATTTGGGTCAGCAGGGCATGCAGCAGGAGGAGAGTATTTTGCAGTGTGTTCATTGAAGGAAGAGGTCTCTTCTGTATCAGACTGAATTAGGAACTATTTAATAAAGAATACAAATACAGAATAATTTGATCATTGTGATAATGGTCCCACCCATCCGCAGTGGTAAAATGACCTTTATATTTCATGTCGTACATGAAATTGCTGGTCTAAGTTTAGTTTTTAATGGACCATGTCTACCTGTGCAGATGAGCCAGTGTGTTCCAAAGAGGACCCTAGTTGTAAAAGCTGTGCATCTTGCTGGTCAAGGTCTGGGTTCAGTCTATCATTTATCATCAGAGGTACCATTTGGTACCCAGCTCTGCACTTAAAAAATTGAGGAGAGGAGCTATTTTGTAAGGTATGATAGTTTTTACTCCTGTTGTTAAACAGATCTGGATTGTGGAATAATTGGATAGCTTTCAAGAATGTAGATGAGATTTTTTTTTTTATAAGCAGGGTTTTTTTTTATATATATCTTCTAATATGGTCTTTTTATACAGATTTCTCTTATTCCTGTGGAAGGCAATGGTGATTTTGCATAGAGTAGGTTTAGACCCTTTGTATTTGCAAACCTCAGAAGCACTTCTAGTGCACAACAGACAGGCAGACAACTCAGTATTTGTCCACAGTATGAAGAGAATACTGAAGTCAAAACGATATTGTCAGCATATAATGAGGGCTCTGTAGTGCTACCACACTTAAATCTTATTGCTGAACAGTCTGAACTCAACAGTCTGCAGTGCTTTAGAAAATGAGATCAATTTGTAAAATTTGCTATGAAAGTACTTATCAAAATTTGAAAGCACATTTATTGCTTTGACTTCAATGGAGTTTATTTACTGCCTCAACTAGGGAAGGAGAGCACCTATTTCTCTGTAAAATGGTTATTATTGTTTCTGAGAAGGACTGTAACCTCAATGCCGTGCCCAACTTTTCACTTTTTGCTGTATCAAGCTTTGGCCTAATCATGTGACCTTTTTTCATGTGAGTAATACATTTCAGAAGAAAAATTGCCTTCAAGATGAAGCAGATGAGAAGAGAGCTCATTAGTAGTGACATTTTGACGATGTCAGACTCCCTGACACCACAGGGTTACAAATCACTACATCAGTGAGAAAGGCCCGGTATCAGGATGGTTGTGTGGAGAAAGTCTGCAGTAGTCAGCTTGAGGAGGGTAAGTGGGTGCTGAGGAAGTCGTACACTAATGGCTGAAGTAGAGGAAGTTCCTTCTTTAGAAGACTGCTCCACTATTTTGCCAGGGAAGCAGTAGATACCTGTGGGCAATGAGGACCAGGCTGTGTTTGCAGGCTGACTGGTTTGGTATGTGCTAGACTTGCTTTCCACTTAGTTTCTGAAGTGGGGGAAGAATGAGATAATACGGAAAGGGATTGTCAGTGGTCTGGTGGCCTGCATGGCAAGAAGAGAAAATATCCTCAAATTGCTGGGATGGGAAGGGATGCCAAGATGATAATGGTTTACCACTAAAAGTTGCCTTCCTAAAGGTTGAGTGTCCAGTAGTTTTAATCTCATTCTCTACCTTTTAGGAGAAAATGTTCTTAACACACATATTTTGAATGAACAGATTGTGATTTGCCTGTTCTTTGTGCAAATGATGGATGTTTTTATGCGAAAAATAATATCTTACTATTTCTTTTCTTCTATTATTTATTTCTCATGTATCTAAAATGTTGAAGCACTGTATCAAAAGCAGATTTTTACAGGTCAATTTTTCCTAGGAACATACTTCCATATATTTTCTTATGTATTCTTTTCAAAATGTTCCAGTCTATTTTTGAACCACATATGATGTAAAGGATGGAAAATGGATGCCTCCAGGAAAACACCATGAAATACTTTTCTTTATGCACTATGGTTCCGTATACCAATTGTGTTGGATCTTTTATTGTCGTGGTTTCATCACAGGGGAGCACCTGAATGAAAACACTTTGCTTCTGAAGAGTTGATCAGCATCTGTGACTAATTCCCTGTTGTTTACAGCTTCAAATGTAGTTCTAGCAAAATGACTGTCGTCACAAGAAGTATGACTTCACCTGGGTAATCATCACCAGAAGAGACACATGAACTTTTGAGAAGCAAAGATGTTGCTTTTTGTATCAATGTCAAAATGGAAGAAAGATAAAATATAGACCATTTGGCAGAACTCCTTCAAAGGGGAAAGTTTTTCAAGGTTTCCTGGGAACATTCAGCGACTCCAGAACAGGTGTGTTCATTTCATGAAAACTTTATTGAATTTTAGTCAGATTCTAACATGTCTGATGACTGACAGAACTTAAGAGCTTCCCTGAAGTGGATTTTTTCCCTTAAATCATGACTTCATTTCCCAAGGATTTCCTAATCAATATTTCACTTCAAATTTTTTGAATAATTTCTTTGCAGCTGCTGTGGGGAACCTTGAATAAACAAATCTGTAATGCATAAATGTTCTGTTAATTTCAAGTTTTGTATCATGTAATTAGATGGAAAGTTAATAAGCAGACAAGATTAAGAATTAGCTGATTGTATTTCCAAAGTGAGTACAAATAGATAAGAATAACATGTCACTTCTGTAGTCTCCCCTCCACTCAATCTGTCTGCTCTGTGCTGTACTTGCTGATGCCTTGCTTTCCATTGCTAAAATTCTTTATGACTTTCTTTCCTTTCACCTCTACACTGCTTTTTCTGTTGGTATTATCAAACCTCTGTTCTCCCAGATATTTTGTGTGCTGATCAATGCTGCCTTCTTTTGCCAATGTGCAAAGCAGAGCTACCACACCAGTGCCTCCCCCTCCTTCCCTCAATGTCTTCAGATGCTGTCTTCCATAGCACAGCCTTTTTGCCTTGTTGTGGCACTGGCTTTCTGCCTCTCTTGCAGCCTCAATGCCAAGGGTATAGGAATGGGAACTGCCTCTGAAACAGCCTGCCTTCAAATTCTACCAGCTCTCCACCGCTTCATGCCACCCACTAATGCCTCTCTATCTCTTGTCTAGTTTATTTCCTTCCCTCCTACAGTGACTGTAGGACTCTGATGTGGTTCTTACTAATAATGTGAGCACAGAGATGAAGGAAGGGTACAACTCCCCATCTCCAGCATGCCAAGTCCATGTTGGTGTGCACGCCTTCCTTGGGGCAGGAATGCTCCTTGGTGCTTGTTGGTGGCACTTTTCTTCTGCACTGACCTGCAGCTTTGCTCAACTTGTGTTTGTTCAAATCACAAAGCATTCTGTAGCGTAGAAAGTGTAATTATGTTTATAATTATAATATTAAATGAAGGATATGATGACCAGGATGATCTGGACTGGTGGTGTATGTACTGAATTTGTCTTGTCATGACCAGGAAGTCAGTTTAAATTCAGCCTTTTTATTAACAGCGATTTGAGTGTGGGTTATTTTAGGCAAGTCATCTACTTAGTATCCTTTTAAAAAAGGCATTGTTTTGGTCCAAGAAAGAATAATAAAGGCACTATTTCAGTTCAAGAAGGAACAGACAAAGGGTAATGGCTTTAAACTGAAAGAGGTAGGTTCAGGTTAGGAAGAAATTCTTTACTAAGAAGGTGGTGAGTCACTGGTACAGGTTGACCAAAGAGGTTGTGGATGCCCCATCCCTAGAGATGTTCAAGGCCAGGTTGGATGGGGCTGAGCGTAATCTGGTCTGGTGAAAGGTGTCTGTGCCTATGGCAGGGATTTTGGAACTAGATAAGTTTTTAAGGTCCCTTCCAACTCAGACCATTCTATGAATTCAAAATAATCATGATTGCATTTGTATTAACCTGTCTTAACAGAGAAGATGAAATTGTTGTTTCTTCCTCCTTGACCAGATCGAGCTTTGACGATACTGTACGCGAGTCTCTTTCCACCTTTAGCAGACTAATGTCAGGATTTTGTAATTAGTCATGGTCTAATGTGGCAAAAAGTGTTTCTAAAAGGGTATCTTCTAGGTATCTTGTACCAATAAATGATTTGGAAAGGCCCATGTACTGCTATGATATGTCCAACTACCTCACTTTCTATCTGTTACCATATAAATGGCTGAATGTGTCTGGCGACCAGTAAAGGCGTGTGCTATCCTGCAGGCAGAGCTGTCACAAATATGGAGCAGTAGTCGAGCAAGTACAGGAGATTTCTTCATCCAATCTCTATAAAGGTATGGGATTCATAGTAAATTCTGTGAATGGATCTATGGCGCTATGGCAAAGGCTAGAATCTGCATGAGGCATCAGCGTAATTTTTAGTGGCAGGAGAAGAACTTGATCACTAAGTGACATGCCAGCCATATGACAGCACTTAAACAGTTCCTGTCAATCAGCTGCTGTGTGTCAGTACCCTTATTTATCCTTTCAGGGCATATATCAATTTACATTACCATCATCTGAAAGAGAGGACAGAATTACTGAAAATAAAAGCCCATTCTGGTAACCAAGAGAAAGGGAAACAAAAGATATATATCACTACAGCATATACATGTCATGGTAGGGTTTTCTGGTATCACTTATAGGAGAAGTTATTTAGGGGGAAAAAAACCCCCTGAAACCCTGAAAATGTGTTTTAAAATTTAGACGAGAAACAGTAAGAAACAGAAGAGATAGATGTGCACTAGGACTTGAGGCATCCATCACTGCCTGACAATTCTAACCTTATGTAGCTAATATCCTCATCTGTGGAGATATCCTTCCAAACAATTTGCTTGATTTTCAACTATAGCCCAAATTCATTGAATCACATAAGCATATGCATAATTTCAAGCATGCATTGTTAAGAGATTAGAAAGCAATTACAGCTTGTCAAACCTGCTCAGACATGGCCAAATCCCTTCTCTTCATCACAGTCCTCTAAAAATAGCTACATCTAACCAGGGGAGAGATTCAGAACTGCCAAACCTCAGTTCTGTGTGGGGGAAAGGCTGGCATGGGCACTTGCCTGTATCTCCCACATACTTTTCTTTCCTTGTGAGTGACACTTGCACGTATAGGTCAGACCATAGTGGCAGCATACCTTGAATAATCAGAATGCCATGGTCTTAAGAAATGTACCTGGAGATTGGTCAGATCTCTGGGCAAAACTGGCTAAAACAGACATGCTTCCAAAAAAAGGTATCATCTGAGTCTTTGTTTCCTTTTCTGCAAGACAGAGGAAAGTGACATTTCCATACAATGGAAAATACTGAAATCTATGTTTTGAAAGATAGTGTTAGATAACATTTGGACATTTTATCTCTTCTGAGAAGAACAGTGAAGACAGGGCAGCAATGAAATCTATAATGTATATAAATTATATAAAATTATCCAAAAGAAAATAACAAAACCCCCCCACCACTCAGCAAAAGCTGAGACACACAACTATCTGTGGAACAAGCTGTTTGAAGGCGTGATTGACGCTCTTGAGTGACTTTATGTATCACTCCTTACAATGTTGCTGAAAGGCTTCAGCGATGCAAGCCTTCATTCAAATAGTGAAGCCTAAAATAGTGGGCAGGTATCTAAAATTGCTTACCAGTGGGTCACCAAGTAGATGCAGAACACTGTGGCCTCATTTATTAATTTCTGGTGTAAAAAATACAGCAAACAAGCTGCCCAACCTTTATTGAAAAATTAACTGAATCACGGGAACAAAGCTGTTTGTTGCAAATGAGGAAAGGTCATTTGACTCACTCAAACTCATTAGTTCTATTGGCCTAATATTGTTCTTACCCAGCACTGAATAGATAGTTGTGCTGCCTTGCATTCAATACTTCATCCCCCAGACCATGCATTACAACTCAGTTTATCTTCAGTAAGTTCCATTAGAAAACTAGTGGGAAAAAGACAATGAGAGAAATTTGAAAAACAACCAAAACAACCAAACAACAAAATCCACAGTTATTTATGTTCTCTTTGGGTTTGCAGAGTTTGGAAGGTGGTGTTCTGAACAGTGTTGATTGAGATGAGATTTTGAAAATCATTTTATGTTAGTCCAACAGGGGAGAGATGTAGGTTGGAATGAGGAAGGAAATGGAGGAATCTGTTCAGAGCAGAAGTGACATCTGCAGTGAATGAAGTTTCACTGTTATCTGTGGTAAAACATTACTCAACATCCAAAGGAACAGAGGACTAGAACAATGAATGCTGCTATCTCACTATCACTTTTCAGTTCACTTGTTGTTTGAAACCTGTAACTTGTGATAAGGAGTTCCAGTGAAAACTAACAGGTAAGACAACAATTAAATCACAGAGCAACATGGAAAAAAGGTGAATCACAAAGAGAAAAAAACAGTGACCTGTAGATAGGCCTTTAGAAACAGAATAGAATCACTGAGACTGGAAGGAATCTCCAAGATCACTGAATCCTACCTTTGACTAAACACCACCATATCAACTAGACCACAGCAATAGACCACATACAGTCATTTCTTGAACACTTCCAGGGATGATAACTCCACCACTTCCCTGGGCAGCTTTTCCAGTGCTTGACAACCCTTTCAATAAAGAAATCCTTTTTGATGTCCAACCTAAACCTCTGCTGGAGCAGCTTGAGGGCATTTCCTCTTGTATTTTCAGCAAGCCCACGCTAGTTCCAGCAAAACCGTCCTCTCTGGCTACTACTAAGAACTCAGCCACTACTGATCCTCAGGTCATTTATTAATTCTGACTTTTGGTATTCAGCTGAAGGGTGTGCTAAATTTCAGAAAGAAGCAAGAAGAATGTTGTAAGGTAGATATCACATGCTGCTTCTGTTATGTCAGCTGGCCACTAAACCATACTGTCTTTCATGAACTGGCAACTTGAATCCTAACCAACAGTCTACAAATATGAGGTTAAGGTCGGAATTTTCAAATGTAAAATTCCAATTACCTGAACTAAAGCATTAAGAGAGGGGGCAGGAAGCCTCAGTATTTTCTAATGTGCTAGTTTTTACCACTTAGGAGTAAAGAGCCAAACACAGTCTCAGAAACAGAGATAGGAAGTGGAATTAAATCTCTGGAAGAGAAAGGCTGTACTAGACGAAACCGAAGGCCCATCTAGTCACCATCCTGTCTTTAATGCTCTCTGACTTCTTACAGGAGAGTAAGAAGAGTTCAAGCATATAAGATATTTTTTCCTAATGGGCTCCTATCTTCTCTCTCCTTCCATTTCTGGGAATTTCCCAAGGGAAGTCTCATCCTCTTAATCCTTTATCTTGTCTACTTAGGTTGCAAGCCCTTAGGGTTTTATAAGTGTTCAGTTACCTGCACTGTGGTGTCACCTGTGAGTACACTACACATACATGTGTGAGTGTGTACAGACGTGCATTGGAAGAAATACTGATTTCACTTGTTCTGGCTCAGACTGCTAGTGTTTATTCTTACCCTGAAAACCAATAAACAAAGGATCTTTACCCTTGAGTCTCCATTTGCCCTTATGAAATATCAATAATAGTTCTGCCCACTTGCTCGTGCACAGTTATCTCTTTGTTCTTTTTCACTGAGGTCTTTAGGGAACTCATTTAACGTGCAGTAGGTAAGAGGAAGAGAAGAATTTGGTAAAAAAAATAATGTTGAAAGTATTTTGATGTGAATCCTCTATCCTTTCTTTGCTACATTACTGATCTTCACAGGGAGAGAAGTCTGAGGAGAACTGTCAGATTATGTAATAAATATTACTTTATCTGCTTTGTCTGTGTGTTGTTTCATGCTTCTCCTCTCCGTGCCTAACATTTTTCTAATATTTAGCTACTTGTTGGGCTGAAAACTTCTCTCTAACCATGAACTGACTCCAGCAGAGCCCTCCAGGGAAAGTCTGCTCAAGAGGGTCTTGGGATAATGATCTTCCTGTGCCTCTCCTACGGCTTTCTCAAAGAGCTGCAGGGGCTGGGCAGGTAGAAGCTGTGCCCTCCCTCCATCCTTTGTCCTCATCTTCCCTGGCAGCCTGCATGCTCTGTTCTATGCCTAAACCTAACCACACCTTGTCCTTCCACAAGCTTTTTAGAGGTCAAGAATGTCACCCTAAGATGACAGTCTCTGCACTCTTTATCACGCCTTCATGGTCTAGAACCCCATTGAAGCATGGGCAGGTGTATATCCATGAGAAAGGGTTTACAGGAGTCTTGCAGCACATAATGCTACACACAGAGAAGAGGAACGAGACACCTTTGGCGAAGCCAGATGGTCTTTTGCAGATGCACTGAAACATCAAAGTAATTTCTAAAAATACAAGAAGAGAATGCAGTACTCTGGTAGTCCTACCACAAGTTTGATAGATATGTCAGCAGGCAAAGGGTTACCTGACAGATGTCTGTGAACATTAATACTGAATTTTGAATGTCTTGGTATTTTGAAATCCAAATGTCAGAGTTTGGAGAAAACATTTTGTTATTGACCTGGGCATTGGCTAGGTATCCACAAGCCAAACATCCCTGTTCATAAAATAAATATGTTGAGACAGTCGGTTTAGACAAAGGTAAATAAAATGGAGCTGACATGAATGGCTGCTGTTGAGAATCTCTGTGTATTTTAAAATATAGTTTTCATGAGTATTTGGTATATATTTTTTTTTTTTTACAGAAAGGATTGTTTAAGGAACAAACCCCTCCATTGAGGTAAGAATAGTAACAGATGGAAAATGCATCAAGATAGTTTAACTCATTCAACATGAATGAAAGAGAGGAACCTGTGAGGCTTAAAATTAGTTCTCAAATCTGAACCATCAAAGCCAATGTTTCTTTTAATTTTGTTCTGTTTGCTTTTCACATAAGTAGTTTTTATTTTCTCTACTGATCACCATGAGAGGCTGTGTAAAACATTCTTGAGTGCCAGACTTTAAGTTTCTGTATCCCATCCTCAGTATGTGGGAAGTACCCTGTGCAAATCTTATTATAGTCTATGAGACTGCTTGGAAAAGGGGCTCTTCTGCCCTCTCTTTACCCAGTTATTCTCCAGGGTTTGAGTCCATTTGAGGTCATTAAGAGAAAAAGTTTGTTTTGCTTGTATTTTACCATGAAATTATTGTGACTTCAGTCTGAAGAGTGGATGAATATTGTTCCTTTGCTGCTGCTGTATAGTATGAATTACAGTATTTTCTATGTCTAATGCGTTCTGAGTCATTTGCTTAGGGGAAATGTCCTTTTGCCCTGTGTGGATATATATTGCAAATGAGAAGTTCCCTATCCTCCTCTGTATACCTCTTGTAACTCAGGAACAGTCTGTTCCTACAGCCGAGGGGCCAGAGAATCAACTCATGACATCTGAAAGAGATCGTCATGTCTCCTCCTATATCTGCTGGCACTGGATTGAGGAGCTCAGAGGATTGATGGAGAAGGGAGCAGCTGGTCTCTTTGCCTGAGATTGCAGCTGAAAGCCAGTTAGTGGCTGGTATCAGGCAAAGGGGAAAAACAAAGAAATGAAAAAAAGGGAGACTGCTGTGAAGCAAAAAACCCTCAGCACAGAGTAGAGATCATGGATTCGGAACCCAAAGCAAGGCACAAAGATATCAAGTTGGATAGTGGTTGTGGAAACAAATAATCGGTTTGGTGATTTCAGCAGTGGCAACAATGACAACTTAATACTCAAGATATAATACAGCGTCACATTTTCTGTCGCAGTGTGCTTTGAGCTGACCACATTAACAACATTCTTCCTGCTAAATCCTTAGTCCCCAATGCACAGCCTACTCGTTTATAAAGAGCAGAAGCAGTCTCTGAACCTTCAGGCAAGAAAAATTGCCATGAAAGTTACTGAGAAAGTGGAAATGAATGCTTTACTTCTGATATTCCCAGGAATGGCTAAATTTCCTATGCAATGATTTTCTAGCTGGAGAAAGGATGCACTGTGGTGATCCTGCTCCCATATTAACTTTGCTCTATACTTAGGGAGTTGAAAGCTGGGATCCCCAAGAAAAACATTAGAGGAAGGCCAAGGGATGTAAGAAGTCCCCTTTTTCTGCTTGAATTGTTATAGACCTAATGTGAATTGCATAAGTACCTTCAGAGACTGGCTGAAGTTCCGCTTTGAAGAACTAATATTAATATTGGTTTCTTTTAAAGTTAGTAATTAGCAAGAAATAATCTTAGTTTCTACAAACCATAGTTTTTAAAAACGTGACTGTATTAACATATTCACTGTAGCAGAAACTGTTTTGAAAATGAAATATACCTGAAAGTGGATGAAAAACCATACCATCTCATTGGCTGTGTTTCCTGTTAAAACCAGGGAAACTTTCAATGTGTCAATGCCCTTCTCCCAAAATATTAAAGGGGATTGCGTGGATAATTTATTGGTTCAGAAAATTACTTACAATGTGTTACCTCCTTTCTTTAGCATTTGTAGGCTAATGTGCATGGTTTAGTCAGTTAGGGCTTCGTTTCTCATGGTAAGCACTGTTGCTATGGAAATTATATAGCATAGAAGTAACTGATTGCTGCTGCAAATAAGCTTTTTGGAAAACTGTTTAAGGAATAAAATGATCCTTCATTTGCAATGAGAAGGATAACAAATGGCTTAGCTCCTTGTCTTCAGAAGGATGTAGATAAACTAAAAAAATAATTATATCTGAGGTTTGGTATGATATACACTCTATAAACTAGAAAAGGGACTAGTAGGTTTACAGGTATTGTAAATAGGGTAAAGTATGTTGCATTTTACGCAGCTTTTTGTGTCTGCTATCAATAAAAATTGTTACTGACTTAAAAGTTAGGCCATCATAGGATAATTGTTGATCAACACAGTGACTTTGTAGATACTGATATAAAAATGTTAGCAAAATGCCATTGTTGCAACAATATTTATCTTTCAAATAGGAAAAGAAGTTAATATAGTGTGATACCCTCACTAAAACTTAAATACATTCAGCTGCATGTTTATCAAACACAGAAGGCACTACATAAAGTTATTTCAAGTTCAAAAATTGCAAAGTTGATTTGCTTAAGTATGTCTGTGCTTGTGAGAGCCGAAAATTTTCTGTGATAGAAACACCTTGCCCTTTTGGTGCTTGTTACTGAAGCTTCTTTGTTGTACTTTGAAAGTGCAGCCTGGGCTTGCTTGTTGTGACCAGTCAGGTGACAGCCACGCACATAGGAGCAGGTTTCTCAAGAGCTTTATGGTGGACTAATCTTTACTCTGAATGGATGTTTACTGACAACATTAATAATGGAACTGCACTAAAGATGAGAATTTATGAGACTCCTGTTCATCATGATCATCTGCTGGCAATTAAGTGAGTGTGTCCAACCACAACCTCGGGGAAGGTCACGCCTGGCTGGCGACTGCCCCCAGCCCTCTGCTGCTCATGCTGAGCCCAACAGAAGACATAACAGAGCATTAGTGCCGCAAGCATTTCCTAGTCCATCCCACAAAATTTTGGCAGCGAACTCATTATAAGCCATGCATTAAAACTGTCTTGTTCGTCTGATGGATGACCCACCTTAGCCGCCACAGAGCCTGCAGCCATCAGAGCCTCTTGTCTCCCCACTCTGATATCAGCTCCTCTGGACTGCTGCCAACTTCATTTAGTCACACAGCTTTAACTTTATTTCTTTTCTTTTCTCTTACAACCCAGTTACCTCATCTCTTTAGAAAGGAAAAGGGGAGGGGACAAGCCATAGGAAATCGAAAAAGTAACCCATAGGACCCATAGACCCATGGTATCCACCCTGCGGTTACTGGGAATTGTCTCACTGGTTTACATTTTCATTTTTATAACTATATGCATACCCAGGAACATGGCTTTGTATTTTGCCTTCTTATCAAAGTGACAACCTCAGTTATTAGTGCCAGTTAGTGCCAATCTGTAATAATGACTGTTGTTATTAACTAAATTAGAACTGTGAACAGGAGAATTTTTTACGAGGCACACACATTGTGTAAGATCAGGGACAGATCATGTTCAAAAGGCCAACGCGTTCATGCATATTTACTTCCTTTTCCCACTACTGGTAAGTTCCTTATTGAATGAAATTCTTATCAGGCTACTTTTTTTATACACCTCAGATACAGCAGTGATATGGCTGAGTAACAGAGATTTCCTCTTGCAAAACCTATTCCCTGCAGAATGTTGAGAAATCTGGGTAAGGAATCAAACTCTGGCTTTGAATTGTTCAGGTTGTGCACATGTAATGCATTGAAAACAGCTTTTCCAATAAGAAAGTTAGAATGATGTTGTTTGAGGAGCCATTTTATTATGATGGAATAATTTATCGTGGTGAAAGAGAAGGGGAAACTGGATTGGGAAGTCTTTTGATGTTTTCTCCACCCAGACCATAAACATAACATTATCTTTATGTTGAAGGTTCAGTGCTATTCAACAGGAATGAAATATATTATCTGAATAACAAAGAAGCAATGACAAGATAATGTCAAGATAATGGATAATGACAAAAAAATAATATTGAAACCTAATGGAATGGTCTCCTTGAATACCTCTAGCAGTTAGATTTACAAACTGAATGAGGTTTTAAAACAAAACAAAACAAAAAAGATTATTCCTGACCTCATTCCCTTGGAGACTTTTCCAAAGTGCTAAACCAGGAAAACTGTGTTTGCACACAGGTTTTTAGATTTCAATACTTTTAATACTGTATCTAAGTTTGCAATATATTAAACAGGCACTATTGTCTCTGGTAGTTATGCATGTGTGCTGGTTAGTTGGCATGTATTTCTATCTCTGCTTCCCTGCAAGAATCTAATGAGTAGAGATCCCACAAGCAACATTTTTAATGAAAACCTGGGGAAATGAACATAGCAGATATGCAGAAGGCTTCTTTTTTTGTCTGGTATGCCTCCTATTAAACTTGCATTACCTTTACCAATCACTGTGAAATTTAAGTTATCAATGTTATAATGAAATCCAAAATGATTTGTTTTAAATTGTAAGGGAGAGACTATGAGGAGTCTAAAGAACATATAATCCACAATCAAAATTTTCATAGTTATTCATGTGTCTCCAGTGTCATATGTTTTATCTAGAGAACCATTAGTACAAAATGATTGAAGATGTTTGTCAAGAAAGAATTGACTTGTGTAGTAAGGGACAGATCAACACAAGACTGAAGGCTGTAGGAAGGTATCTATCTCCTATTAGATACACAGGTGTAAACCCAAAGGAATAGGGGCTGAAGTAGTAGGATGAAGTAGAATTATTGCTTTCCAAGCCAAGGCTTTCTTAGAAACTGAGCATCCAGCAGATGCAACATCAGCTTGTTCAGGTAAAGCTGATACTTGCAAAAGGAGAAAGCGGAGAAAGAGTGTGATCAATTAATTACTTTAAATTTGATTTGTTTCATATAAATAAAGGATCTCCATCTTTATTGTAAAGCTAACAATCTTTTTCTGCCCAATGGGTATCAATACAAGCGTATAAACAAAAATGAATTTGAGATGCAAATAAATGCAAAGTTTGCATGTACAGTATCCTTGAAAAATTGTGAAATACCAGGTTTTTGAGGAAGACTACATTAGAATTTAATAGAAGCCTCCAACTTCTTTTTCTCCTGACACTGAGGAGTCATATTGTTACATCCCTGTTTGCTGTTCTGTACACAAGAATGACATCAGGCAGATGGGGCAAGAAGTACTATAATTATGATCATGTTATTATTGGGAAAAGCATGGTGATGCTACTGTAGGTAGCATTACTGGTCTTGTTTAGATGACTTTCTGGAGGTCTCCAAAGATGCTTGGATCAGTTAGATCTCAGATCTTTCATCTAGCTGCATTACCTCAGTACTTGTGAATTATTCCAAAAGACTTAGGCAGTGAACAGTCAGTACTACGGATATTTTCGATATCCATTTTTGGTGTAGATATTTTTGAGTGATTTACAATAGTGTCTGTTGAAACTAGTAACAATATTAATCTAAAATGTGAAGAAAATGATCTAACGCTATGATCTCATGGTGTTAGGTCTACTTAATCATTAGATAGGAAGCTTATATTATGCTTTGCATAAGGGTAAGGGTGCCTCAAATTGGGTCAAAAAGAATTTTTCAAGAGGGAATGAGGTTCATGAAATTCAGTTTTGGTTCATGCCTTCTCTGTTATTCATTAGAACAATCTGCATAACACCTTATTGCTAGATATTACTGCTGGGACTGCAATCAAAAGAATTCTGACCCACAGATTACAAGTAATAAACTGTGTATACATGGATAGGTAAATGGCTCATATGGGACATTCAGAAACAAGCTGTTGATTTGCTGTTTAAGTTATTTTTTTTTCCCTGTGTAGAGGGGAATTTAGGACAGATCCTTTTTAATAAATGTAAATCTTTTTTTCTCAGTGATGTTGTTATAAAACTACTTGAGGTTATGTCTGATAACCACAAAACGGAAACCTCAGAAGTGAGGAAGACATACCACTCTAAGTTGGCAAATCCTTTTTGATAGCACAAATTATGTGTATTTTGCTGCTGAAAATGTTTAGAAAGTCTTAAACCAGCCCTTATTGTAGATGTTATTAGTTGACTACCAGCTTACCAACCTTCTGACAAAGGTGAACTTTAAGGTGGAAGTTGAGTGTAGGAGTTCCTTTGTTTCAATTAACACTGAGAAAGCAGTAATGGGGTAAGCAGTGTGTGGCAAAGCACAGAAGAACCATTTGAATGCTGTGTAGAGAGCTTTTTAATCTGTGGAATAGAGATAAATAATTTAGCTTGAGCTGTATGCAGGCATAGTTATGAGTATTTGCCACTCTATGCCTCTAAAATCACAAATTGTTCACATAGCATGAGAAAAAAAGGCAATGATACTAAAGTCAAGGGCCAATTCACAGCTGATTTAAAGTGCTCAAGGAAATTGCAAGGATTAAACTAGCTGATGATCTGATGACCCACAGTGGTTGATGTCTCACTCTTAACTTCATTTTTTAAGGGAAAATAGTGGATATACTCATATTGTTTGTTACCCTTCCTTCTTCCTTTTCCTCACCACCCGCTATCTTCTCCCAATCACTTGTTTGCCAAGCCCAATTGCATTTGATAATTTAGTTGGCTGTTTCTTGAGGATTGAGAGTATTGAGATATTGTCGGTGCTTGCTCTGAGATTGCAATTTGCTCTACACTCATGCAGGAGTCCACACACACTCCTCTCTGTTTACAAACCACATAAAAAATTATAACCAGGCTGCATGCCTTGCCAGGTCAGAGAGAATCCACTCACTGTTCAAAAATTTTTCTCCATTAAATAAGGAGTGAGGTCAGACTGCAATCTTAATAAATACATACATTTAACAAATAAACAAACAAACCAGACCACCAAAGAAAAAAGGACAGAAAAGTGAAAGCTACAAGGACATAAAACAAAAGTTTTTTTTTTCTACATTTGATTTAACAACAAGGATTCTCTGCTGCACTTTAGAGTTGGGTGTGGAGAGGGCTTAGTTTCTTAAAATACCAGAATCATGCAGCAGTTAAATTTTGACATCTATGTTTTCCTATTTAATGTAACTTTGTCATTAAAATTGTGGTCCATCAAACATTGTAATATATAGGCCTGGGGGGCAGGAGTAATATTTTCCCTGTTCTGCCATTTCAGCTAAAATCCTGTGAGGAACACACACAAATTCGTGTTTAAAACAAACCTTAAATAAGGCCTGAACAAACATGTCTCATCAACACATTCTTTAAATACAACACATAACGCATTTCTATTGCTTCAGCTAAAAACTTAGCACAAGAGTCTGTGTTTTTATCTATGGTATGCCCGCTCCTTTGAATAATTGGATTATGTTCCTTGAGTTACAGGAACATAGATCTTGTCAAAGTGGATTACATCCATGATCCATCTAATCCACCATCCTTTTTCAGAGTGGCCAGTGCCAGATGCTACAGGGCAATGCGCAGCAACCTCATGCAAGACAGATGCGGTACAGTCTGGCAGCATGCAGGTCTCCTTTTAACTCCTAATGAGTGATTTTTTTTTTTTTTGGGAGGGGGGCAATATCAATCTTTCTTAATGCTGTGGGAACAAAGCAATGACAGTGGAACAAAAAGTGTTGGTGAGTTTTGAAATAATTTTGCCCACAAAGGGGAAAAGACTAAGATAAAGGAAAGAAGGAGAAAATAGACACTTGAACATCTCATTGTACCTTTCATTCAGATGCCTTGGGGAAAAAAGCACTTTTGACTGTTACCCTCCCTCAAGGGTTTACCTAAAAACGTGTTCTCAAACATGACTGCTAGAGACCAAGCAGAAATGCATGCAGTTAAGTGTTGATTGAAAACATTGATGCAGATTTATATTCCATCTCAAGATATTTGTGGATACAATGTTTACTATATACTAAGCAAAAGAAAAACGGAGGGTTGGTAAACAAGTGGTAAGAGGGTGAAGAGTATATACAAAAAATGTGCTATCAGGAAAACATTTTTGTGAATGGAGAAGCTACATTTTCTTTGGAAGCTAGATCTGGAGCTTTTAATAAAATGTCAAGATAGTTTTTATGAAGATTTCATACGACACATTTTATAGCATAGCTATCTCATAAAAGCTGAAAAAGACAAAGACTGGACAATTCACTGCACCCATGGCAGTGAAACTAAATTTTTTTTTCATATAAACCTGTCAATCTAAACTTACTCTTCCTCTCTTTGTAGAGGATATCTTTATCTGCCTCAGCTTAATGCTGCTTTTCAATGGGCTTTACAGATCTCCAAAGATGTATGTAATATGATTCTGCAGATACTGCTTCTTTTATTGGTTTTATTTGCTGTACTTTGTCTTATGGCTTTTCATCCCCTTCCCTCAGGCCACATGTAGTAGGTGGAGAAGGATTACTCAAACACATTTAAACCTGGAATTGTTCACCTTCCTGCTCATGTTGTCTGCTTTCAAAGTAGTTGACTTCTTTAGTCAAACCAGTAAAAACCCCCTTCCTCCTTCAAAAGCAATGTAGAAGTTAGTGAAACTATGCTGATTTACACCACCTGTCCCAAACAGTCCTTTTAGTACTACTTTATTATTTACTGAGTATCTTTTGCTTATGTTTGGAAAGAAATTCTTGGATATCTTTATAATGCAGATAAAAATGCCATAAATATTAAATGTATAACAGTCTCACTGTGAGATGCTTGATGGCAAATCTCATTCCCTTCTCTTCATGTAGAAATGGATATGAGAATGCAAATGAAACTGCAGGTGTTACTATGTTCCATCCAACAATGATGAAAAAAGGTTGACTCATGAATAAGCCATTTGGGCTTTAATGTATACAGCTGCTGCTTATTAAAATTAGGCATCCACCTTTTTTACACTTACTTCTTTATCAAAAAGTATAGTCAAGGCCAAAGAGAAGTGAGTAAATTCACATTTGAATAACAGATTTTGCCTCCTTCATGCTGAAACACTAAAGAAACAATTTTACCTCTTTTAAAAATTTCCCTCAATATCAACTGGAAAATCCAAACATGAAAACGTATTGCCCAAAACTCTCGCTTTCTATCAGAATTCAGTGAGTTTAGACAAAATTGATCACAGTGTAGAAAGATGAAATAATGAGTCAGACAAGGAAGCCAGTAGTTGGAAAGTGTCCTAAGAAGTTAGTAAGTATTCTGTGCTTTAAGTGTTATGCCACATGCAGGAAGAAGAATGAAAAAAAAAGTGATGGTAATGACAGCTGACAGGAAGGCACCGGATGGCATCAGTCACTCGTACACAGCATTGTTGTAGGAGGTAGGAAGGCTTGTAAGAAAGTAAGTGCCCAGCCCAGAGGCAGAACATTTAAATTCACCTCCTGCTGCTTTTTAGCTGGGTGGCCTGTTGATATTTCAGGCTTTCTTCATTTGGTCTGTATGAAGATTGTTAACTCTATTGCAGGAAAAGAAAATGGTACCCAACAAACAAGATGTAAACAGAATGGAATGAGCCTTAGCAAGCAGTCATATTTTTCAAGAAGTGCTTGTTAAACCTCCTCTTTTCCTCTCTGAAGTCTTCCAGAAAATCTGCTATGAGCCCTATGGAGCCACTTAACTAGTTCTGTGAGAATGGCTATGAAGACATAAGGATAAATTTACTGTACATCTTAATCTATTGATTTATTATGATTATCTTTTTGGTCAGCTATCTTGAACAAAGTTGCTAAAATAGTTCCACAGGCACTTGGTGCTTTATTACACATATGCTCCCCAGAGTATCAAAATCCACTTAAAAAAACCCAATGTTGCTTCACTTTAAAATAGACATTACAGCAAAAAAAAAAATGCAATATGAGAATGAGAAAATTTCCGAGACAGGAGGTGAGGGCTCCTCATGGGATTACTGCAAAGCCTTTTAGATTTAGAGATGTGCTGGGTGTCTATTAGGAGCCCTAGCCACAGGCTGTGAAGAAGCTGTATATCACTCACCCACAAGAATCTGTGTGTCTAAACAGCTCACCTCAAGTTTAATGGCCAGTAAAACCTATGTAGGATATTATTTTTTTCCTCCTAGTTTTTTTTCTTTCATTTGGTTTCTACCTATTCTCTTCTGAGATTTTTGCAGTCACACTGTGGCTGAGAGCAGCACATATTATTTTTTTGTTTGTTTGTTTTTTGGTTGTTTTTTTGTTTGTTTGTTTGTTTAACATGATGAGATCTGGACACTGCTAAATATGTTTTGATTTCAAAGGTTCAGACCCAGCAGAGCAGTAACATCAGCTTGAAAGTCTTAAGTGGCCATTGTAAGCTTAGCTCTCCTGTGAACACCATTGCCTGTTGCTGCACTGAATGTACGAAAACTCTATTATTTCCCAGGGTAAGACACAATAGCAACATTGTGGTCTCTAAACTGTGTAATCCAAGAGCAATAACTTAGATTGTTTTAGTTTATTGAACACGCCAAAATTTGTGCAACCTGGAGGCTAAAATGTACGGTTTAAAGGAACAAAAATGATGAAAGTATGAAACAAGGATGAACCAAATGCTTGATAAGAGGTCTTCTTCATTTGAGGAAAAACAATTTCCATGTGGGAAAACAATCTTCTATAAACAAGAGTCAATAAATTGGCTGAGAGAGCTAGTGGACAATAAAGAACAGCTTACCGTGGATAGGTCTTTTCTGTTCTGGCATATTCCCCTTGCTCAATATATTCCCCAAACAAAAATCTCTCATATTTTGCAGAAAGAAGTGAGTTGCCTCCTTAGAAGGATCAACTAGTCTTTAGAGTAGTTGCATCCTTTTGTGAACCAGTGCACTTCAGATGCCTGTGCTCAGAAATGGAAGGTCCCTGACAGCTCTGCAATCAAATATTCCTAAAGTTCAGAACATATGGTCTGGTTATTCAAATGTAATTAACTGTTCATGTCAAAAGGAAAAAACTCACACAACTTTTATATTAGGAGAACATTTAAACTGCTATACATTATTATGCTTTCTTGTAAGTTATTAAAGAATAATGATAATTTCTGCAGCAGTTAGACTTGTTTATGGTGTAAATAAATTATTCTCATAAATTTAATCCATATTCCAAAGGAGTAAATAAATTGGTTCCCACTGATCTAACCCCTAAACTCTTTATGAGACCTTTGGGCATTCTTTAGGCAGCCTTGGTACTGGCCAGCTCCCTTTTGTGTTTCTTTTTGGTTTGACACAAGTGGTTCAGGTCTATCACCAGAAACATCTGGATTTCTTTGTTAATAAGGTAGAGAAAGTTGGGTAAAAATTAATCTGTCTAAATACGACTCAGAGTATGTGTACTCATGTACACTTGAAATAAAAATTAAAAGAGAAAAAATGAAGATCTTTTTAAAAGAAAATTTCAATCATCTCCATGAAGTGAGAGAGAAGGGAAAGGCTCTTTGGATAGCAGCTGTCCTGAAATAGCTTTCAATATAAGCTGTTGTAACTAAAGATATTATATCTACATAAATCTTTATTTTTACAGGGACATGATTGCTTCACACATTAGATTTGTCACAGCAACATGACAGCCTTTCCTTATTTGAGCATTCCCCAGTAAATCTTTATTCACAACAACAACTGAAGCATGACTCCAGATATTATACTAGACAGCACAAAATGAAAACAGTTTCCCACAAAAGCATCAAACTCATGTGCTAAATATAAATAAAACCCCCAGATATTAAATGGTAGGATTTGACACAGTCACAAAGCTAACAGCTTCTGACAAAGAAAAAATAATATATGTTGCTATGTTTTTTTTCTCTGCTCTGATTTATAAAGGGTTCAAAGATGGAAATAGCAGTAATATAACAGGCATCTTAATTTTTGATTGAAGAGATTGTGTTCCAAAATGTGGACAATAATTTTATCTCCCTTACCTGTGACATTTTTATTACTGCAATTTAAAACAAAACAAGGTTTGTTTAGGTCACCAAAAAATTTTACTCTTCATTTCTCACTGTATGCTTGTCCCTTAATTTTGACAGTAAATGATGGATTTTTTTTCCATTAGACAGTGTATTCCAGCTTAACATTCAGAGTCCAAATGTGTCCTGCATTCACAACAGTCTGTATTCAGGTGGTTTCCTATTCTGACTAAACTAGCTTTGGAGCTGCAGACCCCCTGGATTTAGAGGCTTGGCCACCAAGTTAAGTAGTCCAGATGCTTAACCCTACATTTTTTATGTCACTGGCTCAAATTGTATTAATTTAAAATAAATTCCCACTCTTCTCTGGGCTTTTATCTTAGTGTTCTATACATATCAAAGCTGACAGGACCATACTTCCTGCACTTTGAGAAGAACCATTTGGAAACAGAAAAGTCCCTAACTGCAGGTTACAGAGGTCAGGAATGAGATGCCAAAGGAGGAAAGTTAGCCAAAATCCATGGATAGTGCTCTCCTATGCTGCACTGTGATACTCCTCAGAAGTGTGCAGAGCTAACCCACCCTGACACTTGGCTGAATTTCTGTGCTAAGCCAGTGCTTCTGTAGATTTGTCAGCCATGGTTCCTCAAAATCCTTTGAATCATAAAAAGACATAAAAGTGGTTCTCTTTTATAGCAGGGAGGCAAATCCTGGGTTATACAGGCAAGCTATATGCAATGATAAAGCTCTTCATCTTTTTTCACTCATTCTTATGGTGGGTAAAATGCATAGTGGGTAAAATTGCAGAAAATTGGTTAGTTCTGCAACCAAAATATGAATACATATGCAGGTAGGTGGTTTTGACAATCTGCTTTTGACCTGAAAGGAAATTATACATTTATTTATTATGGTATCAATTCTAATGTTCCAAAGCAAAATAGATATTTTGCTACAGAAAGCTGAAATGTCATTTGAACATGTTGATTTTTCAGAAGTCAAGTTTTTCCTTTGCATTTTAGCCCCTCCTCTCCCCTGCCTTATCTTGTTGTGAACTGCTAACTATTTAGGCCTGATATGTTTTGGAAAGTGTGGAGAATAGGGTGATACCCCTCTCTTGAATGTCTGAAGGTTCTCCTCCTGAATTCTTTGCACTGTTGCAGCACACTGTTATAAAATACTGTTCTATAAAGCAGGAGACAAGAAAAGGCACGGGTTTGTCAAGATGAACTGAATAAGACTGAAATAAAATTAGCCTTATTTTCTCTTCACACAAGTTAGGGAAAATTTGGGTATACCAAATGAGAATGACTGTGTATGCTTATGAGTAAGAAACTACAATTTATTTTCTCTAAAGATGCTCCAGAAGAGCAGCCTCCAGCACTAAGTTAGCATATTGTCTTTTTTTCTTAGAAAGTATGTGCTTCAGAACAAAATAAAATGAATTTCTTAAATCAAGTTGTGTCCCTAGTTTTGGCACACCCCTTTTTTAATACAAAAAAATTTTAGTGGGGCTCCACTTTGGTTGATTGTCTCTTATTTATTAGAAACTCAATTGACTACAAGTATTCAGCATAAACAGGTTGAATTATATGTTAAAAGTTAAACCAATTTAATTACATCAGAAGTCCTTATGATGTTAGTTAATTATGAATATTTATTACTAAAATAGTATCAACAGTGCGTTTGATTGGCACAAATACTAACACTTTAAATTAGTTACAGCCTGAGTGAGGAAAAAAAAATATAACTTTTGTCATATCTATAATGTGACTCTGGGTCAGCTGAACACTAATTAGGAAATGAAAATAAATAGCGGGTCCAGTCCACACAATGAAGAAAGAAAAAAAAAAATCTCAGCAATAGACCTGTCATGCAGACAAAATATTGCTTGATATGTCTGTAGTTTGAGATAAAATCAAATCAACCACAAAACAATAGGAAGTCTGAGAAAGAGTTTATCCCCTCAGACTGAAGTATTGATTGCATTAGCTATACAAGGCAATCCTTTGAGGGTGGAGAGAGAATGATAACACTCTATAGTGTATGAATGAATGATTGAAACATAAATGAGTGTAAGCAGCAAATGAACTCCTGAAAAGGACAAATTAAACAACATATGGAAATTTACACAATAAAACTCTCCCACCAGTTTTTCAGGGTACACTAAACAATAGAACAACCCCTTTTTAGGCACAAAGATTCTCCTGAATCCCCAAACCGCATCAAACTATCTGATTATTAATCTCTTTGTTCTTCTGTTTACTCATTGAGACTAAGGAAGCTTTAGCACTTTCTGTGACAGCACAATGAATGGGGAAGTGAAGCCTGCAGCAAATCTCAAGGACTTTCCCCAGTTTAGCCTGTGTGTTTCATAACCTTCCATCAGTTTCCAGTTAGATAAAATGCTATAACTTGCTTTTAGTCATCCTTTAGAAAAGCTTCAATTATGACTTGCTGAGTGATGTTACTTATTGCAGTTTATTTCCCTGCTGTCTGTCTAGCTCACAAAATAAGTTTGAAATAACATACACTTCTTCCTCTGGAAATTACACTTATAAACAAGGACGGTATATTTAAGGTAGCAGAGAAACAATGAAGATTTTTTTCTCATTCTTATTTGTTTCAAACTTTTTGCTAGAATTTATCTGTCAACTGAATACTTGAGGTTTTTTTTCTGGAGATTTGTCTGTTGCTTCAGGAATCATTACTAGACAGCAACTGGATTGTATTAGTAATTACAGATCTACTGTTACTGCTACAGACCAGTGGAGCTACTGTCTTCACTTATATAGTCTCTGCTCAGTTGGGGTTTAGGCTATTAGTGCTTTGTTGGTGAAGTTGCATGAATACCAAGATTGTCTACAGAGTTCATGAGTGTATTTTTCCTGTAACAAACTGTTCATTTGTCCTTCTAGCTAAAATGATCAAGGATTTTTCTGTTTTTGAGGCACATAAAAGCCAGAAAATCTAATGAAAGGGCCATAGAGATATACTACATATTGACAACAGGTGTACTAAATAATTACAAAGTTTATTTATTTATTGGGCATTTTACACTTGCCAACCATATGGTAATCAAAAGCTCTCCTGGCACTACAAAGACAGGATATCACAAACCTAGATGAAACATCATCTGGCTTAACTAGAAAGTGAGTAACATCTGGATTAGCGAACAGTAAAACTTAATCTGTTTGAGGATTTGCCTTGATGAGGATAATATTGGCATTGCTTTCGTTTCAGTATTTTGAACCCCTATAATATGCAATGTCAATGACATCATAAAGAGTGTTTGAATTAAGTTAAGTTGCAAACTTTTCAAAAGCTCATCTCCACGTTTTAGAGATATTTATGGCTGCAGGAATGCTTCCATATTTATTTCCCGATTAATCCCCTTAATGTAATAGCTTTCGAGAAGCTAAGAAGCATGATCTGCTTTAATGACCAAATCTGGAAATGCTTAGTCAGTTATTCAGACTGCAAGTTCAAAATACACATCTTATGAGCTAAGGGTGAAAAAATCCTAACCATTCACAGATCATCAAAAGTGCTCGAGTGCCCTTCAGTGAATGCTTTCGTGACGTGTTTGGCAGATTTAACCCACTGCTGCCTTATTTCCAAATCTCCATCATGATCCAAATCTACAGCTCTTCTGTATCTACCTGCACAGGAAAACAGCCCTTTTCTGGTCATCTCTCCCTCTCCCTGTTGTCATCTGTGCCATCTTCTCTGACCATCCTAGCATACTCTCCATCCCTTTTGCCAGATGGGTTTAGGTATAACACTTTGCTTTCGGCTTTGCCAGGGCTGTGATTTGTTCAAGTAGTAATTGCTCCAGTTTTCCTTCTCTTCAGGTTTGGATTCTTATCCATGCCCAACTCGACCAACAGCCTGTGCTGACCACCCCTGTCCATCCATGTTCCTTATTGCTGTGCAGATCCTGGCACTACCTGCACTTCTCTTGGTATCTCCACCCAACACTCCTCTCTTCTCTGGCTTCCGGAGCTTTCAAGATTCTCATCTTTTGCTCTTTTTTTCTGCTGCTGAGAAGAATCTGCCTTATCTTTTAGTGAGAACTACAAGCAGATTGGAAGTAGAAGCAAATCAGTCATTTGTCAGTGCTCTCTCAATAGAAATAACAGTAGATCATTTTGTATTATTTCCAACTTATCATTGATAGAGGCTAAAAAAACACAGGAAGAAAAAGTATCCTGCTTTTCCATTTGCTGATGCCAGTAACACCCTGAAATTTTCTCCTAGGAACTAAAGGACCTTCTACTCACACACTCTGGTGCACAGACCACAGCTCGTTTCTGTAGAAACAACAGCTCCTGAAGCCCTAGAGCTGACATCAAGAACAGCAACACTTGTGTTTTGAAGAGTCCTAAGGGAGGAATAACGTGGCAGAGTGTGTGGAATAATTACCTCTAAAATGTTCTCCCTAAACGGGCAGCCAAATGGCTTTCTCGCAAAGCAAGCGCAGGGTTTTAAATATCAGATAACTGATCTACTTTTTCACCTCTTACTTTTGTCTAGTATCTCTTAATTTAAACATAGACAAGAAGTAGATATTAGCTAGAGTCATGATTTGGTAACACTCAGCCTTGGCCTAGCACCATTGAAATCATATGCTCTGTAATATATGTCTAGGAACTGCTCGAACTATTCTTATGTGGGGGAGCCCCCGGTGGTCTAGGGGAAAAGACACTGCACTGTCACTGCAGAGACCTGGGTTTGATTCCCAGTCGGGGCCCCTCCCCGGGCAGATGGAGCTCGTTAGCCCTGTAAGGCAATCCATCTACGTCCTGAGGACCTCGCTGCCACCGTCCAAGCGTGCTTGGCCCCGGCAGATGAACCTCAGGATTAAAGGGTGGGCTCAGTTCCGCGCACACTGTGTCTCACCTAAAAAATCCAATGTGCAGGCTGGAAGGTGTAAAGACCTTCCCCAGTTCTTCGTTGGCGAAGAGACTGGCCATTACATTCTTATGTGGATGCAAATATAAAGAAAACTGAACAGAATAAATTATAAATTTGCCAAACTGATTAGGTTTTGGGGTGTATCCAGCAACATATACTGTTTTTCCTCTGGATTAGGGCAAGTGATCAGAGGAGAGAACAGGCAATGGGCAAAACCTGAATGGAATAGGGCCCTGTCCTGCTCCTGGGCAGCACGATAGGTGAAGAGTAATGTACTGAATCTGCAGTGAATTTTCCAGCTGAAGGAGGAAATGTGGCAAGGGACTGAGAACTGCAAAAACTACACTGAAATCCTCTGCCTGACACTGGCCTCTGCTGCAGGCTACAGATACTCTCCAATATTTCAAAAGGCTTGTTATTTTATTCCTCTTGTACTCCAGCATGATGTTCTTAAGCATATAGAACCAGCACTGTGATGAGTGCACTTAGCAGAAGGCAAAATCAAACAAAATAGACCAACTGTAAGAACCCTTCTCCTCCCTACCCAAACCCACTCATTTCAGTGCTCAGGGCAGTAACATATCACTTAGGTTACAGGCACCACTCCTGAGATGGCTTGTTCAAGAAGACGCCAGGGAACAAAATGTGAAAACTGATACTTTGCTATCTGGAGAAAGATGAAATATTATTGTAGTGGGGAATGTGTAAGTTAAAACATGTGTGAAGTAGTTTAAAAAATGAAAAAAAATTATCTGTTTCTCTAAGACATTTGGAAAGCTTTAGTTCAACAAACTGATTTCAGGAGTGGAGTTTAGTCCCAGAAGGACAATTCGTAGTTGGGATCATACTAAAATCTTACTTGAAAGTAATCTTGAGAAACTTTTAGTGAGGTGTATTTTGATATTCCTACATGAAAGAAATAATGACCTACTCCATACAAATTTCTATTTAATTCTTCAGATATTCCAGTGGGGTTGCTGTTAACCTGAGATGATGGTTTAGAATTTGTCTTGCTAAAGACAGCCTTACTCTTAAAATATTTCTGCTGGGGAAGAAGGAAACCTTAGGTCATAGGAAACAAGGTGGAAAGATCAGTTTCAGGAGTTTTGTCTTTCAGCAGTTCTAAAGAGCAGAGTTTTGTATAAGTTTAAAACTTTTCTAGTGATCAGGACCCCACATATAGCTGAGAAAATGTTTTTCTTTTTCGTAATGTGACTTCTTTTTAAACAAATAAACAAAAAGGTTTGGGTTTTTTCTTTCCTTTAATGTTTTATTTTTCCCCCACATATGCATTTGGGTTGCTAACTTACTGGTTTGGAAAAGCCATATTTGCAAGAAGTAGGTTATTGCTTGGAGTATTCCAGATTCAGATTTCATATTTGATGGCATAAATCAAAGAACCTGATCAGAATCCATAGAAATCACGTCATAAAAAAGGATGTAAAGCTTAAAGCTTGCACACAGTGGCTGTGAGCTGGTGCCATTTGATGATATTTAAGAAAAGAACTAACTAAAATCTTAGATGGAGCAATGTGTGGGGGGGAGGGTCAGCTATTATCTTGTAGGAAACAGCTCAATTTGTATTCAGGAAGATTTCAGATATTTGATTTAGAATTTTTTTTTTTTAAATGTCAGAATTTGCCATGCAAGTTGCATTTGCCATGCCTACTCCTTGTCCTCCAATAATGAAGCTGAATCACAATACAGCCCAGAGCACTATAACAGTAAAGTTCTTGGTTGAATGAGTTCTCTCTCATAAGATAATATCAAAATTAGGAAAATGTGCTTGGATTTGATTAATTTAGAAGTTTGAACAAGCTCCTTACTTAAGTTTTGGCATTATTTAATAGGAAGAAGGTCACGTTATAGCAGCACATTCTTGCAGGAGAACTTTGCAGCGTGTTGCAATGAGTCACTATCAAAGGGCAGGGTTTATTTTCCAGCAAAATCTTTCATTTTTGGAGATGTGCAAAGGGTTAATAGACATTATAAGAGGCATGTTCAATTTTGTTTAGTAACTTGATCTTTTTTAAATGGGCAAATCAAAGTCTTCTAGTTACTTTAATTGTTTTTAATACCTCTTGCTTTATTTCTTTATTAAATAGGTACCACTGCTGACTGCTGTAGTTTCTAAGATATATACTCCCAAACAAATTTCCACTTCAAAATAATTTGTTGGAAGGATTTTTTTTTTGCACCCTAGACTTCATCTTTCACCAAATCACACTCTGTTCAGAGAAAAACTTTTCAATGAAGAAACACATTTGAACTGCCTGCTACATGTTTGCTCTATTTTTGCTAGATAAAAACACAGCATCTGGAAAAAATGTTCGATTTTGGTAGAAATATCTCTCACAGAAGAACTGCAGAAGGTAGAAGGGACCACTGGAGAACATCTTTCCCAACCCCCCTGCTCAAGCAGTGCCACCTAGTGCCAATTGCTCAGGACCAAGTTTAGACTTTCCTTCAGAGATGGTGACTCTGCAACCTCTCTGGGAAACCTGTGCCAGTGCTCAGTCACCCTCACAGGAGCAAAATTTTTCCTGATATTCAGTTTTCCTGTGTTTCACTTCTCTCTTGCCCAGTCACCGGACACCACCAGAAAGAGCTCCATCTTTTCCGCACCCTCCCTTCGGTGTTAATATGCATTGATGAAATCCCCCCAAGCTTTCTCTTCTCTAGGCTGAGGAGCCCCAGCTCTGTCAGATTTTCCTAATGAAAGACTCTCCAATCCCTCAATCATCCCTGTGGCCTTTTGCTGAACTCTTTTCAGTATGTTAATGTATGTCTCTTACTGAAGAGCCCAGAACTGGACACATTCTCCAGCTGTGGCCTCACCAATGATGAACAGAGGGGAAGGATCACCTCCCTTGATCTGCTGGCAACATCTTATGGTTAGTTTTATAAAACTGCTTGGGGATTTATAACTAATGAAAGACTAGATATTGTCTCAGACAGAAGTCCCAGATATTTTACAGGAATTGCTATTAGAGATACAGCAAATGAGAGAGGAAGGGAGAGGGCATGAAGATGGGAACTCCACCAATGCTTTTAAGAGGAAAAGATAGTCAGGAGGGTCAGGACCTGGCAGCAAAATGCCTGGAAGAGCCTCAACACCCCTTTTATTGCTCAGATAACTGGTTTCAAAAATCTGCAACCACTGCATTGATGAGGAACAGAGGCACTGATAGGGTTGAGTATCAAAATTAGCCAGATTGCATGGCCTCTCTGGACATGTCACTGAGAGCTCTTAGTCACTGGGATTTGTTTCTCTGTCCCTGTCCCCATTATGGAAGCCAGACAGCTTTTTTCTGGTTGATGCTGGCTACAATTTTAAACTGTTGCTTTTCTAGGGTTTTTTTTAATGTTATTATTCTGTTAATGTTTTTAATTGCATTAACTTTTTATAAAATAGGTTTTCCTCAGTGAGAGCCAGACTTTTGAAACCTTGGCTTTGATTGAAAGAAGTTAAATGAAGGAACATTGAACAGAAGTTAAATGAAGGAATATTCTAAATGGACATTTTGAAGGTGCAGTGTGACTTAGAAATGTTTAGGGAAGGCAGAATTGGCAAATGCTTGTTGTGTGAAAATGTTTCTGTTCTGTTCCTCTCCTCTTCTACTCTCAAAATTTGCTAAAAATTGTAACAAATCTGCTCTTTTTTATGCACAACTCTGTGTCTGACACTTCTCTTCTATTTGGAAATGATCCTCTTTTACCTATTCCTTTTTTCCTAGTGGAGAAATTACTAAGAAGTTGGCATAGTTAATTCTTTTCAAGTCTATATATTCCTGCTGAAAACCAGTAAATTGGTTTTCCATTTCCTTCACATCCCCACAGTTCATGGACATGAAGACAGCTCTGCTTAGTGCCTGGCAAGCTAATAATGTAGCTAAATTGGTGTACGTCTACAGTTTCTTTCAATTCACATTTTTAGAGCAGGTGTGCATGGTTTTTTTGAGCAAGACCATCATGTTCTCTTGCTTGGTGTGCATATGAGTAGAAGTTCATCATACTTTTAATAACAAAATAACATTTTATTTTAGAGTTTACCATGATATACAAGATAACTTCATGTCTTTGTGAAGTAGATGTTAATATTCTCACATCTCCTTGAAGTAAACCTTCTATAAAATATATTTTCTTATACATCAAAGCATAGTTTGATGATTCAGCATAAACAAATTTACTGTAAGATAAATAGTGAAGCACATCGTTCTGACTCAAAAATACAGATGGATACATTGTTTTTTAATGATTTTGGGGCATCTTAGTTGAAAAAAATATGAAACTCCAAGTTGATATTCAGTATGTTTATTTTTCCTAATTATTTTTCCCCAGAAATTTTGAATAACGCCGATATACAATATGAAATTCAACATGAACTGAAGAACTTGCAATACAAAGATGTATTCACTTTTCATTTTCTTCAATCAGAAGAACTTTTTGTACAATCATTGTAGCTATAGCAAGCTTTTATAAAATGCCTCTATCAGAGTTAAAGTGTCTGGTCATTGCTATAGGGTCAAAAATTAGATTCTTTATAGCTCAATGCTGATTTTGCACAAACATCGGTGTGTAGAAGAAAGCAAATAAAACGAAGATGGCAATAAGTAGATATTATTTTAAAGCAAAAAAAAAAAAAAGAGGACACAGCTATGTTATGTTTAGAATCACAGATTCTGCTGTCTTTTCAGAGTGATGCCATTTGCTCAGGAATCTTTATGTATGATGAATGAGCGCTGAGACAAAGCATCTGATTTCAGGCTGATGCCACAAGCTCCGTGCTGATCCTCTGCTCTTCGCTGATCCTCTGCTGTGCCCATGACCTTTTTTTCACCAATCCCCAAAATCTCCCCAAAGAGTTCTGGCATTTTCTCTTCCTTGCCTGATTGAATAGTGCAATGGATTTGTGAGGAATATACACATGACAGCACAAAAAGTGAGGAGAGGAAATCTGAATAAGTAGGCTGCGTGACCAAAGGGCTAAAATCATATCTTGAGAGGCAATGAAGTGAGGGCAAGGGATAGACAAAAATGACTGTTGTGGTTGAGGCCATACAACAGTCTTACTTTCCTCCTGTCAGCAAGATGAAAACACTGCCTGTCCTTATGACACAAGGATAAAGGATAATGGAATCTGGCTGACGTAATACCCCCGTGTCTACGCCTGCAATTTTTTTCTGCGCAGTTGCAAATTGGACATGCAGTGCATCAGAAAAAGGAAATCTTATCCAAGATGTGTGTGAACCCTGGGAAAATTCTAGAAACCAGTCTTTGGTTTCTCTAGCATACAGCTTAGTTTTCATTTACGTCGCTTTACCTTTAACTGCAAAGGTACTATAAAAGGAATTTGCGATGCAAAGGGTGCATCAAGTTACAGCACTCTTTTTCAGGACTCTGTATTCAGAGTAAGGGACACGAACACCGAACACCGAGCCATAGAATTTTTGCTGTCTTACAGGGAGTTTCCTGCTCTCCCAATCTAGATTTAATCAAATAACTTTAACTACCTGCTCATAAACAACTTTTATTTATGCAGGTAAATGAAATGGAGTGAACAATGCATCTTGAACAGATAGAAAAAAATCAGCATTTAATTTTTTACCTAATAGACCCTAAGTGCAGAGGTCTCTGAGTGTCCTGGCAGGATATAGTAAGTAAGTAATGGTCAGTCTTCGCGAACGAAGAACGAGGAAGGTTTTTCCACCTTCCAGCCTGCGCATTGGATTTTTTAGGTGAGACACAGTGTGCGCGGAACTGAGCCCACCCTTTAATCCTGAGGTTCATCTGCCGGGGCCAAGCACGCTTGGACGGTGGCAGCGAGGTCCTCAGGACGTAGATGGATTGCCTTACAGGGCTAACGAGCTCCATCTGCCCGGGGAGCGACCCCGACTGGGAATCGAACCTGGGTCTCTGCAGTGACAGTGCAGCGCCTTTCCCCTAGACCACCAGGGGCTCCCTCCTGGCAGGATATATGCATTTGGGGACAACATAGCTACAGTGAGTGTGGGGACTCTGGCTTAGCTCAGCAGTGCCCCAAGAATCCTTGTACTACATTTCTCTGTGGAAAAGTGCTTCCCAAACTGTAGCAGTGGACATTACACAGTCTTTCTTTGCTCCTATGTGTGTTGTGCTATATACTCTTTCACAACCTGGTTACTTGCAATTTTGCTACAGGGTCAGTGTTTCAGGTATGGGATAAGGTTTGGTGAATCAGACATACCAGCACAGTGAAAGAGTTGCTGCTGGTACTCACTTGCCTGAGTCTCTTTCAACCTTGATAGGTGTGTAATGAATGAGTAGAAGAATTGAAGGCACAGGAAGGACAGTCATTTGCATCTTCTTCCCCCAGAATATGTTCTTATTTACTATAATGGGCAGATGTGAACAATGCAGATCTTGTTCTTCCAGAATTAAAACTGAATTAAGAGGTTATTAATTTAAAAGGATGTTCTAAAGGCAAGAATAAAAACTTTTTTTCAAGCTTTGCTAAGATTTCTTTTCATTTCCCGTAGTGCTGTGGGAGGCCAGTAAAGAGACCAGAGTTTCCAGTTACATCCTATCTGTGGAACGTTGCACAGAATGTGCTACAAAACAGCATGGGATATTAATGTGACTCAAACATCTTTATGTTTTCTTGAACTCTTTAGAACACATCTTGAGAAGAGAAAAACGAACATATGAACGTATCTGAAAAAAGACTGGAATTCATTCTCTGTGACGGATCATTTATAAAGTGCACCTAGGGAGAAGAGAGGTCTTTTGGGTTTTTTCTTTGTTGTAGTGCATCACTGCCTGGGAAACATAGCTTAATTGTCCTGGTAAAATAAAGCTATATCTCCATTTCAAACACATCATTAGGAAAATGTTCATCAGGAAAGGAAGTAAATTTCATAATGCACATAAAGTTTGTCTGCTACATCTCTGGAGTATTTAAAATGTCATCTGCTGTTCTGTGTGGTATTTACTGTGCTGACAGAGGAACTGTGTGTAATGACCCTAAAATTCTTGTAAGAAGGCAGGCTAGATAGATGGTGAAGACTCCCAGGCTTGTACATCTTGTTTAAGGATCGGTGGACACGTCCCTTTTCCTGAGCTGGAAGCAAAGCAAGGTATCCAAACACAGGCCACAGCTTCACTGCTATTGTTTTTGCTTAAGCGCTGCTTTAATGCTCCTGCTGCCATGAGGATTTTGGTGGGGTGGGTCCCAGCAGGCCAGAAGATGAAGCCCTGTGGGTGCACCAGCAGTCGCAGCTAGCCACAGGCTCCTCACATTTGCCGGTCCTAGAGCCTGGCCCTACCTTAGCAAGGTTGTTTCTGTCTCTAGCTTTTTAAAAAGGACTGAGGAATGCATTCCCAACTGTCTTTTGGCAGGACACGACACAATCAAAAACTTCACTGCAAGAAATTACTTGTTATGGAGAAGTTGCCAGTATCTGAAGCCCTTTTGTCTCACGGGGCTTGTTGAGGGTTGTCACTGGTGGCCAAATGGTGCATTAAAATGCTCACAAACATATGAACTATTTTACATGTAAAGATAGAGCCTAATGAAGGAGGAAATGACCACAATTGATAATAAATAAACTCACCCTGGGGAAAAGTGATCTATTCTGTTACTTAAAATTGAGCAGAACATCTGGAGGTGGTCTATCACACTTTCATATAGCTCAGTTAGCTGGAAGTAGCAATAAAGGAGAGCATGGGCATTATTTCAGTGTAGAATAGAATGAAGCTGGAACCTTCAGAAGCTGTTCCCATGTATACTGAAACAGGTTTTATACCTCTTGTTGAGAATGAGGAGAGATGATTGGAACATGGAAAGGGATGAGGTGAGTCAGTGCAGAGCTGAAGAAGAGAGGTTTGAATGCAGCAAAGACTGATGCAGCCCCCAGCCTGAAATGGACAGACTGAGTGTGAGCAGTTGCAAAAAACTTTGAAGATGGAGAACATATATAGGCAACAGTGGAATTGGTACTGCTGAAGTGTGGGGCTGAAACTGAGGGGGTCCCCAGCTTCAGGTGTCCCCCATCCTTCAAGGACCCTCTGGTCTGGCCATCTGGGCATCCAGAGCAGGCACTTGTCCAGGACTTTGCACGCTGTGTCTGCTGTGTCCCTGCAACACTGTCAGCCCTGCCTGTCCATGTTCATCGTCCTGGAGCCTCCCCAACCTGTCCACAGCCCAGGACCCCATGTCAGCCCCCCGGGACCATCAGCCCCTATCCCAGTGATGCCACAGAAGGGCTGATCTTCTGCTCCTCACAGCTCTGCCTTGCTCAGCCTTGTGCCTCCTGAGTCAGGGCCACCCTTAGGCCCACATTCCAGCCTGTCCGTGTCCCCAGGCAGGTGCCCAATACTGGGACTGAGGCTTCCCTGGTGCCTCCTGGCTGCCCTGCTCCTGTCTGAGGTGGTGGGATGGGCCTTGGCTGCCAGGACCTGTCCTTGGATGGACACAAGTAAACCCCAATGGCCCCTGGGGAGCCCTTGGCCCATGCAGGGGTCTGACAGTGTCTTTGAGAGCATTTCCCCAAACTCCTTTTCCCTCTCCATCTCCTTTGATCATTTACTCTCAGTAAATCTTAGTTGAATGTAGCTGTGGTCTTTTTACTGACTTCTTTGGGGAACAGTTTGAAGCCACATATAAATCCAAATTGACTCCAGCAAGTCAAAGATGTTTGACTTCACAGGATTTTTTCAATGTTAAGGGTCTGTTTTCAGAGTCGGTATGACTTCGTGGACCCAATTCTCTATCTTTTCAAAGATTAAATGGCTTTATCAGTGTTTGACAAGCAAATTCACGAATCAAAAAGCTCATCCTACCATCTTGTTCTGCTTGCTCCATGATTAACTGGCAGTTATGTGTCCGCAGCAAATTTAGAAAGGAGTAAAAAACTTTTTGAAAGTCACTAATCTGAGCTAACCTGCTTCACCTGAGCACAGCGACATCCATGTATGAGCTGTCTGCATGTTTGGGGAGCAGATGGTCTCCTTCCCTCACACATGTCCTCAGGAGTACCCATGCTTTGTCCTCTACCCTGTGGCGCAAACACCTCTCAGTGACCCAGATGTGGACATCTGCATGCTGAAACAGCAGAGAGCAAGCCACCTCTGGTACCACATTCCAATGCCTTAGAAACAATGTGTCCTGCTCCAGTGGGAATGGCTATGTTGTATGCCCAAGTCTGTGGTCTTCTGTAATAGAGTGTGGGCTGAATGAGATTCTATCTGCCAGGATTTATTGTGTAGACATACATACTCTCATAAGGATTTCTTAGGGCATTCTTAGTCCTATGACTATCTCAAGCACTTGCCTTTAGGGCTGCAGCCTCATCACCCTCTTATCAAAGTAAAGGAACTGATGTTTGATGCCCCATATCTGGTTACACAGACATATAAGGCTATTCCTGGCATTTCTTCTAAGGAAGGAGAATTTTCTTATAGCTTCTTCTTTCTGGTTTTCCTGCTGCAGGTAAAGAGATGTTATTCAGGACTGATTATGATCTCTTCAGTAAGAACTCCAAAGCTGTTTCATATTGAAAATGCATAGCAGGCTTTTCCCCAGCAATGAACAAAGCCTTTTGCAGCTCAGTAGGACTGATCTCCACATCTCTTCTGAAGGTTGACAGTAAAGAATTCTTCTCTGAGGTTTAATATTCAACAAAATAAATAACTCTTTTGAAAGTAATCTTGCTTCTGTTATACCAACTTGCATATAAACTGTCAGTGTAAATTCTGAGATACAATTCCTGATATCAATTACCTCCATAACTATCTGGAAATGCAGCTACGCAATAGACCTGTGTTAATTTAAAGCACTTTCACCAAATTCTTTATGAAAAGATACTTTTTTTACACTCCCTTTCTGTTTACTCTAATAGGTTAATCAAGCTGAGAAAGATTTCTCTGGTTCTTTAAGCCAAATACTTTTTTGTTTTCTTTATCAGACATTAGTTTGTAGTGCTATTATTCTACATGCCCACTTTCAAACAAGGAGTGAATAGCAAAGCTAGCTTACAGAGTTTATATAATCACCTTTCACATGGAAGTTAGACCCTTGTGACTCAATTCCAGATGTAAATACATCTCTGAAGTTTCTTTGTCAAAAGGAGATTCAAAGAGAAGTCCTCTGTTCAGGAGTGCCAGGTGGAATCTACCACTAGGACATGAGTATGTGTTCTCTACTTGCTACAGCACAGCTCACAGAGAAGTTTCTTACAACTACACTTTTACTTGTATTTAATAAAAAGTGGCAGATTAAAATTTCCAGACTTTTCAGTCTTGAGTGGAATTGTGGCTCAACTGAAGGAAATGGAGAAATATCTCGTTAACTTGCTACCGTTCTTTCGGAAGATGACAGCCAGACGGTTGGATTATTGTCTCACTCCCTTGGAATAATGAAATCTGATTTAAATATGCTTAAAATACATGTGAGTATTAGCACCAGAAGATTTAATTCACATCTACAAATACAGCTTTGTAAAAGCAATAGCTCAATAATTATCTTGGAGCTGGTTGAAATCCTGCCCACTCTGTTTTCTGTCTAAATCTTCTTTATCTTTTTATTTACTGTCTACAAGTTTGTATAGTTCAAGAAAAAAAAGTATTATTAAATGAATAAATGAGATAAAATAACAGGCTTATTTTGACATAGATAATTGTATTTGTTGCATTTCTAAGTATAAACATTACTGTGATGAAATTTTCTTATATTTTTGAATGGGAACTATTAAAAAAGAAAACTTTCACTTTCAACTTTAGTCTAAAACCTGATAAAGCAAATATTAGTATTATTTAATGCTTACATAAACTTATTCCTGATTAATTGCTTATTGCAAGTTAATTAATTCTGTATCAAATAATGGAGTATCAGTTGCATCTTGTTCATCTCCCAGGTAGTTGTACCTAAAGAGAGTCTCAGAAAGTGTATAAGTTTCTAAACTAAAATACAGTGCCATAATGCATGTGGCATTTTCTTATCTACAATCATGAAGACAACATTAGCAATTTTTCTACCTTTTGGAACTTGGCTCTAAGGATGTGTCTGTTTCCCGGCAAATGCAGTATTCTAATTCAAAATACAAAGTGTTGTTTCTTATTCTGTAATTGAATTAATAATGTATTGTGAAAACTGCTAGCGCAATTATTATTGAAAAACAAATTATGTTTCTTTTAAATACAAAGAAACAATTACAGTAGTAAACAAGAGTATTCTGGAAGACGGTAATGGGTAGCTCATACAAAGCAGAACACTGATTAAATGAGGTAGCTGAAACTGAAAATTGATAAATATGAAGTCATGCATATGGGAAAAACAAGCCTAACTTTGTATATGAAAAGATGGGCTCTGAGCTCCCATCATCACCCAGGAGTGAAATCTTGAGGTTATGACTCATAGTGCCGTGCAAACATGAACTCATGCTTGGTATCAGTCAAAAAGCAATTCAGATTTTCACAAATGGAGGAAAGGAGCAGAGACTAAAAGTGGGAGCATTATTATTATGATTCAATATAAATCCATGGGTCACTTGTGGCAAAGGTCTATGAAGCACAGAGCATGTGGAGTGGGCAGAGAAGAATCTGCTGCTCATTATCTCTTTCCAGACCAGGAACAAGAGGCTGTGATCTGGTGGTTGTAGGAGTCACAATCAAGACAAATACTGTGAGTTTGTTTTTCACACAGAAGGCAAGAAAACTGTTTTGTTATTGAGGACACCAGAGGCTTCCTTGTGTCCCAGGGGAGACTGGAGAACCTCATGGAAGGGAAATCCATGGAGAATTGCTGCAACTGTAGAAACCCTAGCTGACTCAGCACCCTTCTGAGCAAAAATTGGTTGGGTGGGAAAAGCTGGAAAGACTTAGCCTACTTTTATGTCCTTCCTTATGTACTCTCATACATGACTTGTGGGAAAAAGCATCATGGACTAAATGAACCTACAGTCTTACCAAACACAGTCACTTTTATAGTCTTACATTAAGGAGCTTGCAACTTGAATTGCACTTGAATTTTAAGTTTTTGGTTTGGTATATTTAAAAATCTTCAAATTCCCAAAGAACCTCCCCTCTCCTATAAATCCCAGTGTCTTGAATGTTACATGGTATGTTGAAAAGCCAAAGGGAAGAAATGCACAAAAGGTTCAAAAATTAGTATCTGTAGTATTCTGAAGTTCCTGGCTGCCATGTAATGTTTGAACCTGCCCGTTTTATATCAGCATTAGATTAAAAATTTACTGTTCAGTGTACAAGACCAAGACTATCGAAAACAGAAATGTGCTAGTTTATGTCTCTCTTTGTATTTAAGAGATCTTTTTCCAATGTGTAGACTCAAAGTAAAGCAATGAACATAAAACCCAGAGAAGGGAACATGGCCACTAAGTGTTGTCTGGTAGTATTCAGGCATACCCTCATGCAACACTGTAGTTTTGCTTGCACTTTTAGTACCCTAATCATATGTTAATCTCCCAGGACCTCTCACCTGCTCTGTGGCTGAGATGACTGATATTTGCTTAAGGTCTCATAAAGCACTTTGAAGACCTGAGCACAAGGTTCCTGGCTCTGGGCACCTTGCTCAAAGCAGACATTGGCACTGTCTGCAAAATCTTAACTTCCAAGACTGCCTGTCGTCCACCTTTACTTTGAAAAAGTAAGTAGCAATCAGGCTTCTTTTTATGGAAGCATATCACTGTGTAGGAAAATCTCAATAAAGAAGATGATTTTTTTGTACAGAGAGGCAAAAAACAAATAACACAACTTTCCTCATTTCCCCTCTCTTTTCTTTAACTTTTGATGCAAGTTCTTTATGAAGCAGGATCTGCTTCTTTGGTGTGTTGGTCTGTTTTTCAGAGGTGCTTTTTTGAGTGAGGAGCTTATTACAATTTCTTTATAGTTCTGACAGTGGTTGTGGTCATTCCCCTACCCTCTATGTTTGGTAGTTTCTCTGGAGAGACAGCAGTCTTAAAATCAGCAGAAATATGGAAAATACAGAAACTCAACTTGAATTATAGGCAAAGTAGGTGAGGAAATTCCTTTTATAAGGAATAATTCCTGAATTATCCCGGAGCAAACTTGATAACACACAGTGTAATATTGGTTTAAGCCACTGTACAGCTGATATAGATGTGTATTTACTGTTTACATTTTCAACCATTTTAGATCACAAAACTTTCAATTTCTTTAGTTTGAAAAATCATTCAATAGGTTTTGGCCTTTCCTTTAAACATTAACATGTAGCCAAGGATCCTTAGTCTCTCCAGGAGTTAGTCCAGCCCAGTTTCAGAATTATCACTTATGAGCCTTATTCAGGCAGCAAAACAATCCAAGAATGGCATGATCCTTTCCAAAAAATAACTGTAAGAATAATGCCAATAATTATCCCAGAAATCGTTTTTCTACCAGAGGCTGTTCTATTTTGTTGCATCTTATATGTGCTTTGTGACCATTTGACACATGTATATGTGTGTAGTGTCCTGTACTTACGTACTTGAAATAGTCATCACGTATTTGGCATGTGAACCTATGACACATTTTGAATTATTGTAGCAAGAACATTATCTTGTGCATTACTCTACTTTGTATGGGCACCTACAGTAGTTTTCCTGCAAATAATCACACACATCTTTCTGTAACCTGTTAAGTTCACATTCAGGCACTTTGCACTCAACCACAAATGTCCATTCTGTAATCCTGTGTGGACTCCATTGGCACAGGCCAGGTGAGATATGCATCTGCACTGGGTCTGTTTCTGGGAAGGTGGCAAAAAAAAAAGGACCAACACCTGTGCCCCAGGAGCTGGTGCTGAGGCTGGCAAAGTACCCAGAAGTGCCAGTGTGCTTTTGGGAGTATGATATGATTTTTCCTACTATTTGTTATTAACACTGTGCAATACTTATGTAGGAGATGTATGACTTGGGAAGAAGCTGAGGCAAAGACAAGCAAGGAATTTGTGTTTTGAACAAACTTTCTCTACTGCAAAGTGAATGAGTACTGCTTTGAACCCACTGAGTGGTAGCTATGTTTGTTATATTTCATATACCCTTTGAGGGAGGGTCGAATTGCTTTTTCTCTTCCATTATGAGGTAAAAAGCTGTTAAAGGAGTGCTCTGATGACTAGATTAAAGGGGAAAGATTAATGTTTATTTCTGGTGTCTGTCACCCCTGAGAAACACTATGAACTTATATGACAGCTACATAGGGAATATTGAAAATTCTTCATTTATGGCAAACCCTAGTAAATTGGGTGACTCACATACAGAGGGAAATCATTATTTTTCACCCCATGACATGAATTCTTATTTATCTGAAGCAGCAAACATGGGAGGAAGAAACCACCATTCATTTTACATCTCTGCATACCTCTTCATAATCTCCCAGAGCTGAAAGAATATATGACATTAATAAAAAAACAAAAAAAAATCTTAGGAAACCCCCAACCAAAAAAAAAGGAACAAAAGAGAAACTTCTCAAGGAAGGGTATGGCCATTTTTGAGAGGTGATTTAACAAAGTACAGTAGCTTGAAATGAAGCTGAAAAGGCTAAGTTGCTAGTGTTTGAGAAATTTGCTTGTATTTGGCTCAAGCAGTGTGAGATCTGAATTTATGGCCCAGCTTGTCTATAGCTCTATGTTGCCATATTAACAAGATACAATCTTGTTGCCTTTGTTTTTGATATGGGCAGTGATTACAATGTCTCTTTCTTTTACTTGGATTACAAGCTATTTTGGGTAGTGACAGAGACTGTGTCTGGCCATATATACATAGTTTGGTGCCTCTGGGTGTTATAATTAGAATAATACTCCTGGTGCCAGACGGGAATAGGAATTCAGTAGGAATGAGAATAATGATTTTTACAGTGTATTACTGTACAAAAGAATGTTTTCTAAATCATAGGAAAAACTCCTAGGTACACCTTAAGAGGCCTGTTCTGATGAAGAATCACTCAGCAGCCTGGGTTCCTTTAATGGACCTTACCAAGTACAGTAAACCTCACCATCTGCTGCACCCTCTAATTACTAGTGAGAAAAGGAGACTTTTCCCTGCTGCACCACACAAAGCAATATGATTTAAATGTGTATGTTACTTATTCAATGTAACATACATCTGTTGTGTTCTCTCATGATTTCGAGACAAATCTGTGAGGAGACTCACACAGCTTTGCCTGGGAGATGTACGTCGTTTTTACTGTACCGGCACAAATCTAGTCTTACTATTGGGAAAATCTACACTTTCCTTCCCTTTTTTTTTTTCCTCTACTTAAGTAATTTTACTGGTTATCTGCCCCTATGTTTATATGTGAAGCAACTCTCAGCTGTGCTTGCTGTTCCTGGGCTAGGCCAAACAGAGAAGCAAGGCTGCTTCATGAGGTATGTGCACATTCTCATGCTTATTTGCCCCAGAAGGCTGCTTATTTTGCCAGGGTGTCCCAGAAATGCAGATGAATTTCTGACCTTCTTTCAGTTATCACCAGGTTTCACCATAAAATGCTCATGCTATGCTTTCAGGATATTTTTTGGCTTGGTGTCAGGGAGCAGGATGCTCCATGAGGAATGGGAATTGGGAGTGGAAGGTGACAGTAAGGAGTCAGAGCTATGACCTACCTGGTACCATCACATGCTACCCAGACTAGAAGTGCAGAGCAGGTCTAGATCTGATGACTAGGGCCACCCAAGAGGTCCACTAAACACCAGGGTCCCTGGCAATGAAAGAGTTGTATGGTCAAGTTAGTGGTCCAGATCAGGCAGTGCTTGGTCTTACTGCAATGAAGTTCAAGTACAGATCACAGGTGAGGACTGACCTCCTCAAATTTTCATCCAGAGAAGCAGCAAGACTCAAAGGAGGATTCTTGTGAAGCTGTGAGGGAAGTACATTGTTATTCAGTGGAAAGGAAAATATGAGTGGATCTGAAAAATGGCATGAATTTGCCTCTGAATTTCCTTTGAATAAAGTCTTACTAATATTAGAGAAGAAAATTTTCTATGCCTTTTGTTAAGTATGCTGTCATTGATAAGAGTGCATTGCTTTCAGTATGTTTCCACATCAAAAGTGCATTTGAATTACAAACTTTGGAAAAATAAAAGGAATACATCTTTTAAACCTATAGTTTTAAAGGTTGATTTATTTCAGTCCAGGGGATGACTGGTATCAAAAAAATAGCTTGTGGGCAAAAAAAACAGGTGTTTTAGAGGTGTTCAGTCATAGTTCGAATATTTCAGGAGTTTTACGATGCAAAGGAAAACATAATCTGCTTCAACTAATATTTAATATTAGACCTAAGATTATGATTTGGGATCCAATAAATTTACTCACTCAGTAACCTTTAGGAACCTTCCTAATCCTCTGATTCTTCCTTTCGTCTGCTTATCTTCCCACAGTAAGGGCGCAAGGCCTTCTTCATGTCTTCTTACTGACTATATATAAGCCTACTCTCCCTTAAAATGCTGAGGAATTTTTGGCCCTTAATCACTATCTATAAAGTGTCTTATATTGGTTTTTGAGTTGTTACTCTTCTTCCTCATGCTCTTTACTGACAAATTGAATGATCAAAGCTAGAGTGTTGCAAAATCATACTTCTAATGACATCTCATCGGGCTTAGTTGTTTGTATTGTAGCATTGAAGGATATATCTGTAAAATACAGATTCTAAATATTAATAAAAAAAATCCAAACTTAGAGAAAAGACTCCTTGCTTTTACTCTAAGCAAGCAGCAGCTGGCTTGATTGTATGAGAGAAGTTTTTATGGACTGGCTTACAGTTTTCTTTTTTTCTTAAGTTGTACTTTTTCCCCTGTGTTAGTGACCTCTGGGCTCTGGGACTGAGGGTCACCCGTAGCACCAGAGATAGATGAACAACTTGCAACTCAGTTTCACAGTCCAAAACACATTGTTGTTCTTTGTAAAAAAGCTCCATTGGGAAATGCTGGTATTTCTCTCACTGTTTGTTCTTTGTTTATTTTTGGCAAAGCAAACAAATAGACATGAAAATTTTCTTTTATGTTAACCTGGACTCTTCATTTAACTTGTTTTACTAAAAACATTGTTTGGGGATTATCTATCTCTCCAAAAAACCTTTAATTTTCTTTATTTTATTTGTGTTACTATTTAATACAAAAGGATTGAGTTATTTTGTTCACAAAATAAAAAAAAAAAAAAGGAAAAAAGAAAAAATATTATTACTTTGGCACAGAGGAACAAAACAGAAAATGCCAAGGCTCACTGGAGTCAACACAAACATGAGAAATAAAGATAACAAAAAAAAATTTTAAAATTGCATTGCTAGGAAAAGCAAGTACTGAACAAATCCCAAAGAGAAGATGAAACTATGATTGGATATTGGGAAAACTGGAGTGTTTAAGTGCCTTTTTGGTTCAGTTTCACTAACCAGGATAAATGTGGCCAGATGGCTAACACAATGAACATCAGTGACAGATGGGTAAGTGCTCTAACTAGCTTCAGAAAAAACAGGTTAGAGATGCTTATGAATTGGCAGGGCCTGATGAAACTCACCCTGGAATACTTAACGAGGTAGCTAAGGCTGTCCCTGCTGCTTCAAGATGTCGTGGAGGGTGGATAAGGTTTCAGGAGATAGAAAAGGACAACCATAATCATAGTTTTTAAGAGAAAAGAGGAGATGAGCAGAGAAGCAAGAGGGCAGGAGTATCCAGAAAATTGCTGAGTGATCGACTTAACTTTTGAGCCCAGAGGAATACAAATAAGTGATCTGTTTATCAAGAACAGCAAACATCTCTTGAAAATAATAAATCATACCAAAGTTGTCTGGTTATCTCCTGTGACATCACAGAATAGAGAAGAGAGAGACAATTATAAATAGCCTGTCTTTAATAAAGCTTTTGATATTGCCTCAGGTGACAGTCTTCAAAAGCAAAAGAAACAGCCTAGAGGTATCTACGAGGAAGCAGATGTGTGATTGGTTGGGAAAAACACAGTCACAGTAGTTACCAGAAGTTTATGACCCAATTGGAAGAATTGATCTTGTGAGGTTCAACGGGGGTTGATCACAGGTCTCGATATATGCAATATTTTCATCTGTGGCCTAAGCAAAAAAATAGGGAATATATGTAGGTAATGAGGGGAGAATACAATTGCTTTAAATGGTAGGGGTGTAATCAACAGCAGATCTTCAGCATCTAGAAAGTGGTTAAGGGGGTGGAAGGATCTGGATTTAATCCAGTGTCCTTCCTCAGACTGGGATAGTGTCTGCTATCTTGCTTATTTTTGACAGGGGTTTGTCTAGCCTATGATGCCTTAGAATTTTTGATCTTTCAAAAGTCTTTGGGACTCTCCACAATGCCACATAACATTGAAAAACTTGTATAACAACATAATAGAAATTGTATTGATGGGCATAAAAATGCATCATATGTAGTTCAAATGTTTTATCTTTTCACAAGGCTTTTACTCGGACTTTTTGTCACCTAAGCTGGGGTGATGCACTTTGCACAAGGCCTGGGCAAGTGGCAGAGAACCCAGTCAGGAGTAATCAGAGATGCCTGGGGCCTAGAAAATTTTTAGACATGGGAAAATACTGTGTGTTAGAGAGCACAGCCAAGTACAGGCATAGATTTGATGAGGGAGGCTGTGGAATCTCTATTAGCAATGGCATTTAAGAACAGCAAGACTAATAGCTGCTGAGGACAGTTTAAAGAGGATCCTTTCTTGGGAGTTAATATAATCTGTGATCCTGAGAGCTCAAAGTAAAAGTTTTAACAAATGGTGAAGCATTTGAGGATTTTTTTTTCCCCCTACCATATGTCTTTCCAATTTTAATCCTAATTGATTTTAGTAGCCCTTGGCAAAAAAAGACCCAGATCTGGTCAAGACTTAAATCTGTATTACCTCGATGAAGAAATCAATATGTTACTCCAGAAATCTTTTTGTGTAGTGGTATAGAAAGCAGATGGTGTGATTCCAGACACCAGGGCAGCCTTTGTCTGACATGAAAAACACAACTAACTTCTTCGGTTTTGAAGAATAAGCATGGACTTCCAAAGTAATGTGAATCACTGACTGTCTTTTTTATACTATACCTGGTCTACCAAAGCTGTCATGGCAGGCAGTAGGACACACTTCTTCATTAATGTATGTCTTAAAAAACTAAAATAAAAAATTGTATCGAGTACTTCAATACTGACAGCAGCTAGAAACATAATATTAGCTAAAATAACACACTCACCCACTCAGTGACTCTTTAGACATAGTTTCTGTGCCATAAGTAGTGTCACATAATTCAAATATTTTTGGTAGCTATTTTTGCTTTAAGAATAAAACGCATATATGTAGAGTTGTAATGTAGTATTATCAGAATTAGAAGTAGTTCTCAATATGCATGAGAAACAGCTGCTCTTCCTGAATGCAAATAAGATACATATTTGTTCCAATGGGTGTAATATCTTTGTAGTAACGGAGCACACATCAATGTGCAACTGTGCCTTTGTCTTTATGACCAGCATAGTTGCTCACTGTACACAGTAGATTTAGAAAAATGTGATGAAATTTAAGTTGACAGCAAAAAACATCCAGTACCAAAGGGAAATGGAATTACACAGCTTTTGCATTTCCTTGCTTTCCTTCTTTTCACAGCATGCTGTTTGTTTGCAAAGAATGAGTGTCTTGTCCAAATGAGATTTCAAAGCTCTTACAGATGATAATTATTTTTTACAGCAATTAGTTGAATTTTCCATCTTTTTTTTTGTTTTACTTGAACAAATACATACATGATACAACACAGCAAGATTAAATTGATCTTAGTACTTTAAAAGTTCAATTCCGGAGGCTTTAGGGAAGAGATATTACTCTGAAAGTGATGTTCAGATCCTTTTCTCCCCCATTTTTTAAATTATAACTTGAAATATAAACTTGGGACAGTAACTTATTGATGCTCATGCACTCTTTCTTGTCTGGAAGTCATTTTCTTGTTCTTTCAGAATGCAAATATTCCTTGCCTCACTGATGCTTGTTTTGTGTTGCACAGGTAAAATTGACTGCATGGCTATAAGCTGAACATTTCCTCTAATTTTTACTAAACTCAAACTTTGGTTTCAGATACTTCTTCACTAAAATGGAAGATGCATGAGCTCGTGTCTATAGACTATAGCTGTCTCTTTACCAAAACTTATAGGCTGAACAGCTAGCTAAGTGCTGATCTACTGTAGAGCAAAAATAATACCGGAGGAAGCGGCCGATGGAGAACCAAGGAGAGCACAGTTTTGTTCATTTATATAATGCACAACATGAATTGTAACATTTAAGTAATGTGCAGCTTGAGTTTGCCAGCTTGAAAGAAATCTCACAAGTTTCTTATTTCCCTCTTCGTGATATCATTCTTTTTTCAAATTACTTTCAGTATTTAATTGTTGATATTCAGACTTTTTAATTTTTTGAGTTTTTTTAACTGTAAAGGAATTAATTTTAAAGAAATTTTGAGACTGATTTCATCTATCAGATTGGGTTTTACTACATCTTTTGCACTTTAAATATTGCATACATTTTATTAAAATTTTTGTAGTAAATTAATGGACAGCAATTTTTGTTGTTGGTTGGTTGATTGGTTGATTTTTTGTATTTTTTGTTTTGTTTTGTTTTCTTTGATACCAAATCCGCTTTTGTCTATAAAAATGGCTTTAGACAATTTCAGACAAGTAATTCTAGATCTCAGGTCTAACCAAGTCTTCCTACCAATGTGAGAGGAGGTGTTTGTAGTTTTCATTAGTGTCCTTACAAGGCACAAAATCCCTTTATATTCCCGCTTGAACACTTGTAAGGATTTGCAGAAACTTAAATGAATAAGCAGTTGAGTGGCTGATAGAAAGAAATCATTAACAGTTCAAGTTTCAAATGAGCCCACCTGTCAGGGGAGCTCTGCAGGAAATTGCCCTCAATTTTCATATAGGACTTTGGCAAGAGAGTAGCAAGTGACTCATGAGAAAAGTCTTCTCTGAGTCTGCTATCTTGTGGCATGTTAACAGTAAGAGATAAGCGGAGTCTTGTGAAGAATTACAAAGAAAATTAGATGTGGAAGATGAGAAACATGAATTTGTTTTCAATGGCAAGAAAAATTCCTTGAAATAATTAAAAAAGGAGCTCAACATGAACCAAAAGGCAGATAAAAATTCTTATTTCAGTGATGTTCTCTAAATATACTGCAGCAAAAATTGGGTAAGCAATTGAAAAAACAGATAACCAAATAATTGAAATAGGTGAGTTTTGGACTACTATATTTTCAGTAAAGGAAGAAAAGCAGAGTGGATTTTATAAAATGGATCTGAGAAAATAATAACCAGAAAAATATTGTTCTTTTATATATTTAGAAATATACCAAAGTTATAAGGCTTAGGCTGGGGTTTTTTTTGTTGGGTGGTTGGATTTTTTTGTTTGTTTGTTAGTTTGTTTTTCCTTTTTTTTTTTTTTTTTCCCAGCTGGAGAGAGTCTGTTGGATTTATGTATCTAAAAGTGAGGTTTCCTTCAGCTTCAATCTCTTTCCAGCTTTTTTTTTTTAACTGTGTTTTCTTCTATTATTAAACTATACAATGTATTCAGACAATATATGCCTGTGCGATACATGAATATACTCTAGCAGTTATGTTTATAAACAGATGCAAGTGTCTGGCAGCATGGATCATTATTTGGGGGCTCAGATGTTATTAATTAACACCAGTAATGTTGTGAAATAAGCTTGAAATCAGGCCTCCCCCCTCCTGATGCAGTGTGCATGGGTAAGTACTCTCCCTTTCAAATAATAATGAAACTCCTTCTCTTACTATGATTTTAAGCAGTATGAATAATCAGCTAGTCTTTAGTGGAAATAAGTCTGGATGCTGAAAAATCCATAGAAAACCCTGAGGAATGCCGTTGTTTTTTTCCCTCTCACTGTCAGATTTCATTTGGCAGAAGGTTGCAGGGCTCCAAACTTGCTGAACAAAATCAGTACCTAAAATATCTTCAAAAAAAGTTACAGTTTTATTGCCCTTTCCCTATCCCTCACCCACCTCAGTACTTCATGTTCTGTTTATTTTCTGTCTTTTTATTTACTATTTTGTAGGTAATGGGACATGACAGAGATGCTCCATTCAGGTTCTACTAAATTTATAGCTATTTAACTATTCTGTCAGCAGATATGGGGTGGGTTGCTCTCTGTAGAAAATAAACTGTTGTACTGGGTCAGACCACAGGTTTTTCTAGCCTACTATGCTGACGCTTTGGTGAAGTTGCTTGGCAAGAAGTTGAAGATAAGAACTGAATACTGTGTCCCTTCAGGCTCCAGCAAACAGCTGTCAGGGCCTACTTGAACTGATTTCAAATGATCATTATCAAACAGCCTTGAAGGATCTATTTTTGCAATTAAGATTGAGTACTTTTTCCTTTTTTATTTATTTCTTTTTTAATTTTTTTAATTTTTTATTTAAACCTGATGCATGAAAATAGTCCCCTTGATATTGAAGATACATATAAGGGATAATTTCTCACCATTCTTTATACATAGATTTTGGCAATCTGAGTGGCTTTCTAACTTAGAGAATATTATTTTCTTCTCTGTTCATACAAACTGCTTTCTCCATTTCTGATAATTTTTGTGACCCTTTTCTCACTGTTGCACTTTTCAAGATGAAATAAGTGGAATTGCACTCAGTATGCAAAATATGCTCCCTCTAGAATACTTGGATTGATTTTTAACCCCACCCCTTATCTACAATGACTTGATGGTCTTTCACATCCAGCAATTGTAACTTCAGAGCCTATTGCTGCACAGAGTCAAGGATGTTTTGCTCAGGTGCATTTCTTTGTGTTTGCTGTTCCTGAGCAGGGTCTCCAGCCTTGCCTTTGTGGGCCCTCCCTCTTGCTAACAGCACCACGTGAACATGGCAAGGAGATGAGAGGCAACCTCTTGTGACAGAAGTTCTTCAGGGCTGTGCAGTCTTCAGCATTCAACAACGAGGAGCAATTAAGATAGTTCCCTGTAGTGGACAATTTTACTCATCCCTGTGATCTTTTTCCTATTGAGTATTACTTGTCAGGAAAGTTTTCAAAGTTCCCAACTATGCCCTGATATGGAAATAGGCTGTCACCCTGTTTTACCCCACCTTCCTTTCCTGAACTCTGGAGAAGCTGTCTGTCAGAACAGCTGCATCTGAATTTGAAAAGCACAAAAATTAACATGACATCACTGTATGAATGAGGACCTCTTCTGGCTGTTTCCATGAGCCTTCCCCATTAAGAGTCACACTGAAAATATCTGGGTCAGAAAAGTGTGATTGAAGATAACACTGTGTACCAGAATGATACTATAATAATCCTGGTCCCTGTTGTCATGCCATTAAAATGGATAGGTGAGCAGCCTCTATGGTCTGCATATTTAACTTGCTTAGTTTTCAAGGTACCTTGTATTTTACTACTTGTTTTAACAGCTCAGATCTTAATTTCTTTGCTAGGTACTGTTGTAATAAGGTGATGTAATGCGGTCACTGTGCAGAACAATTACGGAGTTCAAAGGCAGTGACCTATGAAAATGAATTAGCAATAGCCTCCTAAGAGATAAAATAAAACCAAACTTCACGTCTTATATATTATCTACCACACTCTATGTGTTTTTTTAAATTTTGTAGAATGTAAATATGTGCAAGCCTGTGTAAAGTAGCAGGAGAAGGAAAATCACAGATCTGAATCAATTTGCATAATCCAACGCAGTAATAGAAAGTAAATCACTCTTTTGCCTTAAAATAGACCCATTTATGAAAGAAAGAGGAGCAGGATTTTGCTGATTATTTATGCCCTCAACACCTCCACAAAGTAAAACATGCATCTGTTGAAGATCATTCAGAAACTGTTAACATAATTTAGTTGGACACTTCTTTATTGGCCTTGTGACAGATGGTGGTATGAGAGTGTGGCATTTAAATGGCTTACTTTCCCAGTGCAGGCAAAGCAACCTGTGTTTAAGGAACTCCACTTGAGAAACTCCTGAGTTTTTAGCCTGAATGTGAGGATTCTCTGATGAGTTACTGTCTCTTTCCCTCCGGCCAGAGACTGATTCATACACTGAATACTTCTCCTTTATTGAAGTTCAAGGTACAAATTTCCTTTCAAAGAGTGAATCACACAGAACTTAATTTTTTCATTTTACTCACTATTATTGCAGTATCTTTTTGACATTGCTAGAGCACGCAAAGGTTTCAACCAGGTTTTGAATTTTTTTGTGCTGGACAACATGCAGACTTTATGAAAAGGTGTTTTTGTCTGGAACAAGACAATGAGGTCACTCAAAAAAAGGATATTTTTTGTGCTGTTTATTCTTTAACATTATTTTTAAAAAACATCTATTGTATATGGCAAGGGAGTGATTTTCAGCATTTTCCATCAATATAAATTTCAGCTAAGAATGCAAATAGAAGGTCTGTTTCTAAATACTAAGTATTATCAAGGGTCCAAAAGGCCCATGGTAGAAAAGAATCAGTTACAAGTTATTAGCTTCCTCCTTAATTACAGAGAAGTCAAGATTGCACATTCAACTTGTAGCTTACAAACTAAAAATCGTTCTTCTGCTGAGGCTTCCAATAATATTTAGTGAAACACTCTAGCTTCTCCCAAGCTGATCGTTTTACAATGATAGCACAGCATTAGCATCAATGGATTAGTATTTTTATTAGACAGTTGCAAATATTTTACCCATATGAATCATTAAGATACTGTGAGCTGGGGAGAACTTGTTCTGCAGTCAGAGGTTCATGAGGCATTACTCTGTACTCAGGCTTAGTTCCTAAAAAATATAAGAGGGAATAAAAATTAAATTGAAATTCCATTGCTGAACTTTGTTTTTGGACAGGTTTTCTGATTTCACTTTTCTGAATTTGTAGTCTTCATTATTTTAAATTTAATTTAGTCAGGCTTTACATCCTTGTTAGGTTGCATTATTTATGTGCAGATGACATGAGGATAGTTGGGGAGATAGCAGGAATGAAAAGCCATTTCCATGGAAGAATAATAAGGGACAGAGTGAAAAAGGATTGAAAAGGAGAAATGTAGGCATGAGCTGCAGTAAACTCTCATAGAAAAGCAAAGTCCAGTCAAGGAAGTGCTTGACTTAGAGACTGGGGCTTTTGTTATTGGCTCTAAACTGCTGAAGTCTTCATTAGACAGTACACCTACTTCTGCCTTTCCCATTCTGCTGCTTTGCCCGTATTAATGAGGCTATTCCACAGCCTCCATTACTAGTGGGGGAAGTGCTGGTTCAAGTTAGATTTGGAAGCATTGGAAAGGAAGATGCTGATAGACGGAAAGTCTTGCAGAAACCAGTCCAGCAGAAGTAAACTTTTAAGTACTCAGATTTTTTTTTTCTTCTGGATTCATTGTTTCTTTAAAATGCCAAATTTCTTAACTTGGCATGCCAAACACAGCAAAGCATTTTTTTGCTAGGAATAGTTTTTAATATTGATTAGATTTCCCATATTTTACCACTCTGCTTGTTGAGAGTTTGTGTATGTGTTTGTGCACACACATGCATAAGTGTGTGTATAAATTTTGGCAAAGCTACTTGAAGATGAGCTGCAGTTTGAACAGCTGCAAAGTCTCTGAACACTGGAATTATTCATAACACATAAAGGAAGTAAACCTCTTGAAAACAGTTCAAACATAACATAATTATGGGCAGATCAGACTTGAATTTTTTATTTGAATGAACCAACTCCTGAAGGAGTCTTTAAAATGGGAACATGGGTAAATGGAATTATTTTATAGTTCTTTTTGCATTAAAACAAGAGACTATAATGTGGCAAAAAAAAAAGAAAAAGCTGAACACAAAGGTCTGTGTAAAAGTAAATGTATCCATTTACTTTCTCTCTGGTGACATAATAGTGGTTGAATAAACAATGTGATATTATTGGGATAACATTCTGCCATCTAAAGTCCTCAAAGTATAGAAAGGTCTGAAAGCAAATGGATGCTTCAGCTGTGTCTGTTCTTTTGATAAGGGCTATAGACTTACTTACATATCCTAATGACACACTAATTCACAAATCATCCTTTTTGGCACAGGGATTAAGCCAGAGGGTGTCTATAATCCTGAAAATACTCTGTCTAAATCTAATGCTTTTCCATTGATTTTGTGTAGTCAGATTTTTGTGTGTGCTTCAATTCTTCCTATACTTTAGGCTAAAGAATATAGTACTCCAAACATTCAAACAGGTTAAACACTTAAAAAGGAAGAGGCTTACTGTGTTGTTTCCTCTCATGTTAAGCCACATTAAAACAGTTATTGACTTGCTACAGGTTACGCTGTTGTCCACAACTGTACCATTTGCCTTCACCACATCAAGTAGGAAGTGACAAGTCTCAGAACAAAATAACACTTATGAATATATTTTATTCATAGGGAATTCACATGTTCAATTTTGGTATGCCTCAGGCAGTCAGCTGGAGTGTAAAATGAGTATTCTGTGGCTTCCCCTTACACCTGTTGTTGCAGATAACAACATGCTTTAATGGCATGCTCTTTCCCAGCGATACCGGTTAGCAATACTTCTGATCATGCCTTCCATTCCCATGTGGTTTTTCTATTCATTTAGACTGGGTCAGATACAGAGTAAAATACTTCTTCAACCCATGAACTCAGACATGTCTTTAGAAACACGTGGGGTAAGAGAGAGTGTATGTGACACTGTCAGGCACACTGTTCTGAGGGGATCAAGAGACACATAGAGACATGCAGAGCTGAGTCATCACGTAGCCCTTTGCATGTGTTTTGGCTTCTGAGTATAAAACCTGCAAAGCATCTGGAAAAAATCTTCTTACAACGGAGCAAGAAGAAGATACTTTCTTGCCTCATGTGCAATTAACCTGTGGAACTATTTGACATGGCATTTCTTAGGAGCTAGAAGAGCAAATACAATAAAAAAAAGTGACTAGAAAGGACCAAGAAAACATTGTGTCAGTTGCCTTTTTGTATACAATGATCCATATGATTCAGACATGGTTGTCTGGTCCTTCTGCCAGAAATCACTCCCCTCAGTGTTTTAGCTGATTTTAATGAACTAGTTGCTATTGAAGATTTGACTTTGCTTTTATGTAGTTTCTTCTTAAGCTTCGAGTCATTCCTCTGTAGAGGTTCAGTGATGATGGAGGCCACATTCCAGCCACTTGTTTAATGCAAGTCGGAGTCCTTGCTATTTCCCTGAGCATCTGCTATTGGCTGCTGCTGGAGTTAGCAGTGAAAGTCTGTTCTGTTTCTTCCAGAATTTGATAACAACACAGAGGTCTAAGTATACACATCTGGTTTATAATCATAGCCAGGCTAGTTTGAAGATTTTTTTTCTTGTTAGTGGCTGTTTAGTGGGCTTACAGTGGAAGGAGGGAACACAGCTGTTTTGTCCTAAATAGGAAATTATTTATAAGGTATTAAACTATATTGTTACTGGGGATAAATAATAGAATTGCCATTTAATTCAGGTTGGAATTCACCTCTGGATATCAGCTGTGTGGACATCAACTTGCCTTGCTCAAAGCATGATTGGCTTAAAATCATAGAATAGATTGGGTTGGAAAAGACCTCCAAGATCATCAAGTCCAACCCCTGATCCAACTCCAATTACTATATCATGACACTAAGGGCCACATCCAATCTCTGCTTAAAAACCTCCAGGGATGGTGAATCCACCACCTCTCTGGGTAGGCCGTTCCAATGCCTGATTACCCTCTCTGTAAAGAATTTCTTCCTAACATCTAACCTAAACCTCCCCTGGCAGAGCTTGAGCCCATGTCCCCTTGTCCTATTGTTGATTGCCTGGGAGAAGAGACCCACCCCCACCTGGCTATAACCTCCCTTCAGGTAGTTGAAGAGAGTGATGAGGTCACCTCTAAGCCTTCTCTTCTCCAGACTAAACAACCCCAGCTCCCTCAGCCTCTCCTCACAGGACTTGTGCTCAAGTCCCTTCACCAGCCTCGTTGCTCTTCTCTGGACCCGCTCCAGCACCTCAATGTCCTTCCTGAACTGAGGGGCCCAGAGCTGAACACAATACTCAAGGTGTGGCCTCACCAGCGCAG
>NW_020955287.1:122064-123984 GCF_003031625.1 Empidonax traillii | reverse complement strand
GATCACTTCCCTGCTCCTGCTGGCCACACTGTTCCTGATCCAGGCCAGGATGCCATTGGCCTTCTTGGCCACCTGGGCACACTGCTGGCTCATGTTCAGCCTCCTGTCAATCAGCACCCCCAGGTCCCTTTCTGCCTGGCTGCTCTCCAGCCACTCTGTGCCCAGCTTGTAGCGCTGCAGGGGGTTGTTGTGGCCAAAGTGCAGGACCCGGCACTTGGCCTTGTTGAACTTCATCCCATTGGAGTCAGCCCATCTCTCCAGTCTGTCCAGATCCCTCTGCAGAGCCCTCCTGCCTTCCAGCAGGTTTACACTCCCTCCCAACTTGGTGTCGTCTGCAAATTTGCTGATGATGGACTCAATCCCCTCATCTAAATCATCAATACAGATGTTAAACAGGACTGGTCCCAGCACTGATCCCCTGGGGAACACCACTGGTGACCGGCTGCCAACTGGATGCAGCCCTGTTCACCAGCACTTTCTGGGCCCAGCCCTCCAGCCAGTTCCTGACCCAGCACAGAGTGCCCCTGTCCAAGCCATGGGCTGCCAGCTTTTCCAGGAGTATATTATGGGAGACAGTGTCAAAGGCTTTGCTGAAGTCCAGATAGACCACATCCACAGCCTTCCCCTCATCCACCAGGTGGGTCACCTGATCGTAAAAGGAGATCAGGTTGGTCAAACAGGATCTGCCCCTCCTAAACCCATGCTGGCTGGGTCTGATCCCTTGTCCATCCTGTAGCTGCTGTGTGATTGCACACAGGATGATCTGCTCCATAATTCTGCCAGGCACCGAGGTCAGGCTGACAGGCCTGTAGTTACTAGGGTCAGCCTTGCATCCTTTTTTATGGATTGGAGTGATATTTGCCAACTTCCAATCATCTGGGACCTCCCCAGTGAGCCAGGATTGTTGGAAGATGATGGAGAGCGGCTTGGTAAGCTCTTCTGCCAGCTCCCTCATTACCCTAGGATGGATCCCGTCTAGTCCCATAGACTTGTGAGGATCCAGATGACTCAGTAAGTCACTAACTATTTCCTCCTGGAATACAAGGGGGCTATTTGGTTTCCTATCTCTGTCTACCAGCTCCAGAGGCCAGTTGCCTTGAGGGCCACCTGTCTTACTGGTAAAAACTGAGGCAAAGTAGGTGTTAAGTACCTCAGCCTCCTCCTCATCTCCATTAACTATGTTTCCCTCCAAGTCCATCAATGAATGGAGGTTTTCTTTTCCCCTCCTTTTGTTATTAATGTATTTATAGAAGGACTTTTTGTTATCCCTAATAGAAGGGGCCAATTTAACTTCAAATTGCGCTTTTGCATCCCTGATTTTCTTTCTGCATGATCTAGCTGTCTTCCTGAATTCTTCGTAAGTAGTCAGCCCTTTCTTCCATAGTTGGTAAACTCTTTTTATCCCTGATTTCCTTCAGAATCTCCCTGTTTAACCAAGCTGGTTGTCTTCCCCGCTGGCTTGCCTTTCGGCACACCGGTGCAGCCTGTTCCTGTGCACTCAAAACTTCCTGCTTGAAGCACATCCATCCCTCCTGAACCCCCTTGTTTTCAAGGGTTGTTTCCCAGGGTATGCTCTGGACTAGACTTCTGAATAGGTCAAAATCTGCCCTCTGGAAGTCCAGTGTAGAAGTTTTATTGTTGGCTCGCCTGGAATCTCCGAGTATTGAAAATTCTATTATTTCATGGTCACTATTTCCCAGGCGGCCTTCAACCACTACATCTCCCACCAGTCCCTCTCTGTTTGTAAACAGCAGGTCTAGCGGGGCCTTACCCCTGGTAGGTTCATTTACCAGTTGATGAAGGAAATTGTCCTCTATACACTCCAGGAACCTCTTAGACTGCCTCTTCTCTGCAGTATTGAGCTCCCAGCAGATATCCGGCAGGTTAAAGTCACCCACAAGGACAAGGGCTGACGATTTC
>NW_020955287.1:84876-121668 GCF_003031625.1 Empidonax traillii | reverse complement strand
TACCAGTTGATGAAGGAAATTGTCCTCTATACACTCCAGGAACCTCTTAGACTGCCTCTTCTCTGCAGTATTGAGCTCCCAGCAGATATCCGGCAGGTTAAAGTCACCCACAAGGACAAGGGCTGACGATTTCGAGACATCCGCCAGCTGCTTGTAGAATAATTCATCCCCTTCATCATCCTGGTAGGGTGGTCTGTAACAGACACCTATGATGACGTTGGCTTAGAGAAGGTGATGTGTTTTTTTGCATTTGAGAAACATTATGGTATAAAAATCTCGTAATATCTGATTGGACAAATGCACATTCCTGACCCATGTTCAGCTTGCTGTTGGTGAGGCCTGCATGTCCTTTTCTATGAGGCTGCTCTTTAGACAGTTGATCCCCAGTCCTTACTGTCACTTCCACAAGGCAGGATTTTGCACTGGCATTTTGCACTGCTATACTTCCAAAGGTTGCTTTCAGCCCACCTCTTCAGCTCCTTGAGGTCTTTCTGAATAGAAGCCCTACCTATCAGAGCTAATAGGACAATGTACAAAAAGCATCAGATGAATTATATTAGTTAAATGTTTGAAATCTTTTCATGAATAAGCCAAAATGAATACTGACATGATTTTTCTGGATGTGATGATTTGACCTTGTCTGGATCCCAGATGCCCACCAAGCTGCTCCATCACTCCCCTTCCCAGCTGGATAGGGGAAAGAGAGAATAAGATGAAAAGCAACTGATAGGTTGAGATATGACAGTTTACTGTAGCAAAAGTGAAAGTTTGATGCAAGAGAAGAGGAAAATAACAAGATTTATTCTCTACTTCCCATCAGCAGCAATGTTCAGCCACTTCCCAGGAAGTAGGGCTTCAGTGACAATGATTTCTTAGCAGGCAGCCATTGGAAACAATGAATGCCCCCCTTCCTACTCCTTTCCTTAGCTTTTGTATCTGAGCTGACATCATATGGTATGGAATATCCCTTTGGTTAGTTTGGGTCAGCTGGCCTGGTTTTGTCTCCTCCTAGGATCTTGCCTTCCACAGAGAAGGCGGGGGGACAGAAAGGAATGTTAACACAGTGTTGATGCTGCGCCAGCACTGCCCAGCAGTAGCCAAAACACTGGTGTTTTATGACTGCCTTTCTAACTAACGATACAAAGCACAAGGCTGCTATGGGGAAATGAACTCTACCTCAGCCAGACCCAAAACAGTGGGGGAAGAAAATGTGATTACTCTGTTTTTTTAACACTACCTTTGCACTGGGGGACCAACAAATGGGTCAGTCTTTTTCCAGTCCTGGTCCAAGTATATTGCATGGGAAAAGGAGTATGATTCTTTTAATGAGACAATAATGACAGTTGCATATCTCACGCTCCCTATGGTACATAAATATATAATAGTCAAAGCACAGAGCAGGAGCTGTTTCCAATGTCTTACTCTATTCAAGGTTAAGAGCATGATTCAGAAACTCAACAGATGCTGTGACTCAAGCAACTGCTGATGCACTTGGCAGCATGTCTGTATGTGCAAACACTAACAAGTACATTTTCATTTCAGTGTACATGGAAATTAGGCATGCAATTCCTCTTGCCTTCCAGAAAATGGTATCCTAATTCTCCATACACTTGCCAAGAACTACCAAGACTTAGGAGCTCAACCAGTGGAAAATATCTGTTCTGTTTACCTTTATAATGAAACATACCCTAGATCTTAGTGAGGAAAATAAGAAAGTCTGCCCCTCTTAGTAAAACTAATCATATACAAGTGTGTAAGGATGGCTGAAGTGGGTCAGAATATGGCCCATTGACCTAAATATCCTGTCTGTGGCAACACACAAAGACGAAATTTAAGGTAGTCCCTATGCAGTCAGCAACCTTCCTTATCCATGATCATGGCCATGGTTCTGCTCTTGATCAAAGCCAGTTCTTAACATCTACAGCAACCAGTAACAAGGTGTTCCTCAGTTTATGAAGAACCATTAATTTCTGGTCCCTCACCTCATTTGACAGTTCCTAGTTCATGTCTAAGAAGCAACAGTGAATACCTCAAAAAACTGAGGCGACCTCAACTTATATCTTCTGCTTCACTTTTTCATCCATCCTGCATGATGGTCTTGTTCAGTCCTGTTATCAGTCAGTTATGGGAAGAGGGAGCTTCTTCTCCAGGTTTTGTTTTGTATTTCTGTTTGAACTCTCTTGTATTAGTTGAAGTTAGCAGGTTATACATAACAGCAGCCAGAACAGAGAAGAAAAGCATGTGCAATCAGAAATGTTTTAATTTGTTGTATTGGCAGGCTGGAAACACACCCACACAGGGCCACAAAAAGGCAGAGAAGCAGTCTCATGATTCAATACAAAAACAATTCCTGTGTGGCTCACTCAGGTTCCTGGTATATACCCTCAGAAATGGGAACGACATGTGCAAAGTGTTGTGTTGCTGTGGCAATATGGCACCGGTAGGACTCAAGTGCCATGTGTGTTGTGGACATTTACATTAGGGTCAGTGGTGCTAAACTCAGGTAATTTCTTCAGGGAAGCAAGAGAGCAAGTGCAGAATGAGAGTTCTTGAAGATGCATTGAATTTACTGATATTTTGGATGCATTAAGTCACTGCAATAGCTCTATCACTGGGGTAGCTTTTCTGGTTTGCATTGAGAGTTTTAAGGAACTTGGGTGCAAGACCCCACCCTGCCGTCCCTTTCAGTGTTTTGCTAGTACTTGCAAAGGTAAAGTTAAAGTAAGAAAAACTTCGTTTCTACTCCTTGGATTCCTTCCTCCTACTGCTGTGCCAGCTCAGGTATTTAGCCTATTTTTATGTCACAGTTAGAAATTTTCCTGGGCTGTGAGCTATTAAAAATGAAGAAATGGATCCAGAGGTCTGGTGTCAACAGCAGCATTAAAAAAGTAGCAGTCCCAACATGTGTGCTACCAGAACACTCATACCATAGGACATGTACCTTTGCATTAACCGTGTGGACAATACTCCTTTCACTAAGAGGCTATTATATTTTGAAAAGCAAAACATGATGTAAAGTTAACTGTACACCAAGTTTGAATCTAAATCCACAAAAATATCTGTTTAGTAATGCAGAATAAAATAAGGCATCAATAAATGCTCCAGGCTTTATGAAATGGCAACATACCTCATACGACTTTAACACATTTCTGTCAAAGGTATATAATTCATGTCATTCTCCTTTGATACAAATTTAAAAGGAAGTTATCAATCTATGTGTTAAAACCGTAGTTACACACATGTAAATGAGAGTGAGATTAGGTAATTTGTAATTAAGATTAATATGTATCTAAAAGCATCATTCAATCACGAACAAAAAAGTCTGGCTTCCAGGGAAAACTGCCTTAGAATCCTTGACAAAGTTGTTCATACATGTATCAAAAGTCAAAGTTGTTGATATGGCGGATCTAAAAACTATGCTGAGTCATGTTTCCCTCTGCAGAGCCTCTTGATGTGAAAGATAAGAAGCAGACAAATCCTGCATCATATCACTGAGCACAACAGGCAGTGCTTAATTCTCACAGTTCAATGGGAATTATGTTTGAGAATCTGGACCCTGATTACAGAGGGAGGGAAAAAAACAGCGTGTGTTCATTGTAGTCTGGACACACCAGATAGTACTAGCCACTGAAAACCTGTATCACACATAGAGGAGAGAAGAGCAGAGATTTTATCTGAAAAACCAGTGGTTTTTTGAGTACTAGCTGAGTCATTCAGAGTCCTGTGAAAGAGAGTACGTGGCAGGAAGAACATCAGGAGGCAAGTCAGATTAAATATGATATACTGGTGAAAGCATAAAATCATTGAATGGTTTGGGTTGGAAGTGACTTAAGGATTATTTTATCTGAACATCATTCACTAGACCAGGTTTCTCAGAGCCCCATCCAGCCTGGCTTTGAGCACTTCCAGAGATGGGGCATCCACAGCTTCTCTGGGCAACCAGTTCCAGTGCCTCACCACCCTCACAGTAAAGAATTTCTTCCTAATATCTAATCTAAGCCTACTCTCATTTTGCAGCAATTTCCCCTTGTCCTGTCACTATGTGCCTTAGTAAATAGTCTTTCCCCTTCTGTACTGTAAATTCCCTTTGAGTACTGGAAGGCCACAATTAAGTTACCCCGAAGCCTTCTCTTTTCCAGGCTGAACAATTCCCATTGTCTCAGCTTTTCCTCATAGGAGAGGAAGTCCATCCCTCTAATCATCTTGGTAGCCATCCTCTGGACCAGTGACCAACCCAAGTGCATCACCTTGCACTCAGTCTTCTTAAACCTCATGAGATTTTCGTGGGCCCACTTCTCAAACCTGTCCAGGTCCCTCTTTTACACATCCTTCAGGTGTGTAAACAGCACACTTAGCTTGGTGTCATCTGCAAACTTGTTGATGGCACACTTCACCCCTTCATCTATGTCATTAATGAAAATATTAAATGATATTGGCCCCAATATGGACCCCTGAGGGACACCACTCCTCACTGATGTTCTCTGGGACTCTGAGCTGTTGCCACTCCCCTCTGGATATGACCATCCAACCAGTTCTTAATCCACCTAACAGTCCTAACAGGACTAATTCACCTAACAGGAGTTGACTCTATCATTCTCCAATGAGAAGAGAAGGATGTTGTGGGGGACCATGTCAAAAGCTTTACAGAAGTCCATATAAATAACATCTATAGCCCTTCCCTTGTCTGGTGATGTAGTTACTCCATCACAGACAGCCACTAATGTTTTATTAGGAACACTAACAATATGTAGTCACAAGTAATTTAGCCTAGGATTTTTTTTATATAGGATTGCCTTTTCATCCTGTGCTTCATTTTGCCTGTTCTGGTAGAGGTTTTTTTTTTTTTTTTGTGTAGTGCTTCAGGAGGGAGTAAAAATCCACTAGGAATTTAGATGTTGCTCAGATTTCAATCTGCTAACAGTGTTACAATTTATACCAGTTTTAGTGGGAGGGTAAACTCTGTTCTAGTTTCTTCTTCCAAAAATGTGAATCTGTAGGAATAAAACTCAAAAAATGTGCATTTCTATGAAGGTTTTCATAGGTCTGAGCCATTTGAATTACTCATCTAGTGACGGTTAGTTTGTTACATGAGACTTTCTTTTTTTTGTCACCTTTCAACCAGAGATTCAGGTACAATATATAAATTTGTCATCATCTCTAATAAAAGTATGAAATTGTGAGCAGAATAATACTCTTAAAAAACACTTTGCTTAACTTTTGCAGAATGGTTTGTATGAGACAGTATGGTTTAAATATTATCTTTTGAAAAATTAATGCAATGCATGTCAGTCAAACAAACACCACTAAGCTGTGCGTTTTATTGAAAAACCCTAGAAGACATAAACAAGGCTGACAGCACAGTAAAGTTACACAGTTTCACAAGTTATATCCATGTAGCTTCTTTCTATATAGTAACTTTATGCTTCCAGTTGTCCAAGAATTCTGGAAATTAAAAATATGTGTGAAAAAGTCTGATATCATCTTCAATGCCATGGTGTTACTGCTTAGGCCAGTGCAACTCATGAGAAGGTATTTGATTGCCTTCAGCCTCTCTTGCTGCTGCCAGGGGCTGAAGTGGAAATGAAGCAGCTGGCTAGGATGCTCCCTAGAGTAAAAGCTTCCTCAGGGAGCACCTGCTGCACTGCTGCTGCAGCTCCTTTCCCTTTTCAGGTTATCCTCACACACACACACACAGGGCTGGGGCTGGACAGGATTGGGGCTGGTTTGCTTGCAGCCCTGAGGGCACTGACACCAGCTAAAGGGAGCATTTGGGCTGCTCTGGGGTATGGGGGCTGCATGTGAAAACTGGTGGTGAGGCAGCTCTGTACATTATTCTCCACTGTATTGAGTGATAATTCATAGCACTGGACAGGTTGGGCATTAAATCTTTTATCTTCCCAGGCAGATGGACTATTGTGTTACAGATGCATACTGGAAGGTTGTAATCAAGACAAAAATAAGTTCTGTCAGTTTTCTTTTTACTTGCTATTGCTAATTATAAGACTTATTTTTCTAATGCTGGCAGAGAGAGGTATGTATTTAACCTGATAAGATTCATGGTGAATAGACGAATATGTTTTCATATTCCATATGCCATTTTTCATAGACATGTGAATATGAAAATGCAGAAAACAGTGAGAGAATGATGCAGCAAATATGATGTAATTTTTCTATTTTTATGGGCTTTATACACTTTAAGGGAGGATGAGTCTATAAAAGTAGCTGTTTCACTGCCTTGAAATCTGGCACACAGCTCACTGAAAGCTAATCAAACTTAACTCCTACATTTATTTTTTTGTTCTTCCTAGAAAACATCGGCTTTCAAACTATTGATAAGACAGTGGTATTTTTCAAATTAATTTTTTTAAAAATTTTTTTAGATTACCTTGAAAACATAATGATAATGCTGGTCAGAAGAGCAAAGAGAAAAGGTATATTCCAAAACAGGATCAAAGTGTCTCAGGTGTTTCCTTTGATATATTTTGTTCAAAGTATTATTTTTGAATAAAATTGGGGATAATTTAGGGACTTCAGAAGATTAAAGGAAAAGAAATGGTGGTTTTGATGTAAACTCTGTGGTTTGATTTTCTGGAGTGTCATGCATGTAAACTGTTTTGTTATTTGCTTTTAATGAGGAGGATTTTTTTTTTTTTCCGGTAAGTCTCTATAAAAATAAACTACTTAGGCTTTTGGAGAGACCTAGCTAAAAGGTTTTGTAATGTAAGACAGAACTAAACACTTAATGGTTTACTTCACTGTAATCATGATTGCAAGCTTCTCTTAAAGAAGCTTCATTTTCATGTTAAAGTGATTTGCCATATGGTAGTAAGCAAGGGAATGGGCCTGTCTTTGCATCAGATATTCCTGTATGACAAGGCAGTCTAGCTGCTTTTCAGAATGTTTGCAGAGTTCATGTTTAATATCACAAATAACATATAACCTTGCGCTACCATAGTGATGTTAACCCCTATATATTATATTGAAGATAATATAAAGCTGCTGATGAATATAATTTATATGTTTGTGCACTATGAAGTTTGGTGGTAAGAAATACATGATACAAAAAGAGATAAGGCTGTTTTTCAAAGAGCTCTTGCCTCTTTTTTGTCATATTTCTGACAAACCAAAATACAATCTTTAGCTATCTGTGAGCTGCTAAGCCTTACCTAGTAGATAAAAATAAAAAATAAAACTAATGCTTGTCTTCCACAGAAAAAAATACGTTTTCTGTGACATTTTAACGTGATTACTTTTAAAGACCAGTTATTTAAATATATTCTCCCATCTTTTATATGCATAAAATACGCAAGCATCAAAAAAGTCTGAAAAAGTCCTCCATAAAAACCCTTCTGATTTAAACAGTGCTAACATAATTGATTTCTTATCAGCTGTGACCAATAGATCTTTAAAATATAAAGAGAGCTAAGTCTAGTAGAGAAGAGCTTAAATTTGATAGTAAAATTTGGTTGAAAATAGCCAAGGTGCTGAATGAAATGTTTGTTACCACAGGGATACCTAGACTCCTCCAGTTTATGACTGTTGAAATGGTTGTGCAGAAATGACTGAGTAGAAGTTCATTCTTTCACTGGGTAATATTTTGCCAGGGTAACATGGTCTGAATCTACTTTCTAATAATTCATAAATATAATTCACAGACTGCAAGTCCAGTAAATGAGAAAAATCCTGGAATACATCTGTAACGTGGAAGGTGTGGAAGGTGAATCCCACTCATTCTACACTGCCTTTGGTCAGGTGATGGAGGGGAGGGTAGTGCTTGTGTGATCAGACTAAGGGTCAATACACCTCTGTGTGTCTCATTTTACAGAGCTTTGAACAGTTCTGATCTGGTTCAGTTCTGAAATGTGGATTTGAATCACTAAGGGGGTAAACAGAAAGAAGCAAGAGCCATGTGCCTTTGTGCTGCAGTGTAAGTACTTTCATAGAATAATTCCCAATAATACAGATTAACTCTGAAATTATCCTTATTTCTACAGAGCTAAGTGGCAGGACAAGTGAAAGTGTACCTGCATGGATAAATCACAGAATCATGGAACAGCTTAGGTTGGAAGGGACCTTAAAGATCACCTAGTTCCAACCCCTCTGCCACAGCTGGAACATCTTTCACTAGACTCAGTTGCCCACCTGACCTGGCCTTGAACCTTCCCAAAGATGAGGTATCCACAACTTCTCTGGGCAATCTGTTCCAACCATCTCACAACCCTCACAATGGACAATTTCTTCCTACCTAATCTAAACCTACTCTCACTTTGAAGCTATTCCCCCTTGTCCTGTCACTACATACATTTGTAAAAAGTTCCTCTCCATCTTTCTTGCAGGCTCCCTTCAGGTTCTGAAATCCTTCCGTTAGGCCAGCCCAAAGCCTTCCCTTTTCCAGGTTGAACAATCCCAGTTCTGTTAGACTGTCCATGTAGGAGATGTGTTCCATCCCTCTGATGATTTTTGTGGCCCCCTTCTGGACTTGCTCCAACAGTTTGATGACTCCAGAGCTGGATGCAGCACTCTAGGTAAGGTCTCACGAGATCACTACACACATATTAGCATTTAGTTTCCTTTTATCTCATAAATGTTTGCCAGGGTGTCACCTCCTGCTTATGACAGTGTGTTCTTGGTTCCTTGGAGAGAAGTTCCTTTTGCATGTATCACCTCTTCTAAAAACATGGTCAGATTGACTTTGCTTTACTTTTTGGCCTCTATGATGTTACAGATTTTAAACTGCACTGTGTGTGAGATGTTTGCCTGTGGCCAATTTTAATGAGAGAAAGATATCCTCTGTTTTTAGTGATGACATGGCCCATTGCAGTAATGATTGGTTTTATTGCAAACTACTAGAGCTTAAAGACCATTTATAGCTAAAATAGTTAGGTCACTGGAGCTATGCAGACAATAAAAACATTATTGCTCCATCAGTGCCTTTTTGCTGTTTGTTATGAGAAACACTACTCTTTCATTTTCCCCCAAACACTTAGAGCATCCCTAATTATATCATTGCTCAAGCTACAACTGCTGCTCTCAACATTACATAAATCTTACACTAAATTGATTTGTGGCTGAATTGTGAAAGGGATCAATGGATTCATTTGCACTGATTCGCCACTCTGTTACTGAGAACGTGTCTACACATGTGAAGGATGGGATTATCTGCGTTGATTCATAACCTCACAGATATCTTAGAAGCTGCAGTATACCTGAGGTACAGGGAAAAAGGATGGCAGAATTAAATCAGATGCTTTGTTTATCTTGCTACTTCTGTGATTGCCACATCTCCAATACGACACAGTGAGATGCTGTGTTGTCTCCAGCATTTTGTTCACAAAAGCACTGTTAACTCCTTGGAGAGAGCACCTTATACTTTTCTACAGCAATAACATCATATTCTCAAGTACCATAAACATTCTGTTACTGAATAAGTGCTGGCTATTCTGAAAGCTCTGTTTTCATGCAAAGCAAGGTCCTCAAAAAATGAAGTCCCAAGTGTGAGCCTAAAAATCTTCTGCTCTTAATAGCATCTGCTTTTGCTGCATTATCTGGTCCTGATTCACTTTGTTAGCAAAAAAAACCTGCCATGATCACTAAAGGGAATTTTTAGTGTGTGTGAATAAATTAGACTGCAGGACTAAGGCCTGAGATAATAAAAGTTTTGCAAAAAGTATGTTTTTCCTATTGCGTTGCATAGTCTGGTACATAGAACTTGCATAGGATTATGGTTTTCTGAGTGTCACTCTGCCAATATAAAGTGATTTTCTATGCTACAAACCTGTCTCTGCTTTATCAGTATCAAGAGATATGTGTCAGCAGAATGTCTTTGCATAGGGACAGTGTCTGTCCCTTCACCTATACCATTTAAAAAAAAAATGGGGTGAGGTTTTTCCTTGATGCAAATTTTGCATACCGGTGTTTTAACCCAAAGAGTAAGGGTAACTGAAGAACTTGCAGCTTGATGTGTTTTTCCTATCTTGTCAGACTCTGCTATTACTGTTATTAGAGGGGAAGTGCAGTGTAGAGGAATAGAGCTTCTAGCTTTTGACACGCAGTGAGACCCATTCCTTCTTTGGTAGGTTTAGCTCTACAAGAGATTGGTCTGTCTCAGGGCTCTGCTAAAAGAATTGTTTTATAAAATTATAGTTATGTTTAAAGGGATGATTTTATTTTGTGAGTCAGAGGGAATAAAGACCAAGCTTTGACACAATGACAACATTGTTATTTCTGTATATCATGATGTAAAGCATAACTTCTGAGCTGATGGGCATTATTTTTGTTAATATGACATTGAAAAGGACATGCTCAGCCCTCCCCCCATGCCTGTGTTGGCATGGGAGAGTCACAGGAACAGAAGCAACATTGAACAGAAGACTGAGAAGAAAGCCAATAATCCAGGAGTCCTATCTATGTAATGGTGTGTGATTTCCGATCTCCTCTTGTGGGTGTTGCTGTGACATTAGTGTCAGACAGCAAAAGTTGCTGAAGGATCTTGCAATCTTTTCTGACACCAGTTTTTGTATCATCAGATCGTGCTTATACATGCTTATACAACCAATATTCCTGTGCTGGAGGTCATTTGCATAGAACAACTTGGCCTGATTTTGCTGGAGATTGGCTAGGCTCAGAGAAACAAGTTTCTTTTTTTTTGTGTATGTGGAAAAAATGGGATCAAAGGATTGAAAACCCCCATAAGGAAAAGGAGAACAGAGAAGGAAATATGAAGAACATGGGGAGAAAAGAGACATATTCTTTAAGCTAAGGAGACAATTAGACATTGAAATTGCACATGGTAAAGAAAGTAGAAGCAGATAAACTTGGAGCAAAGAGAAATGGGAGACGCAGTGAGGATGAACAAATCAAATCCCAAGAGAAGGAGCTGAGTCAAGCATCATGTTCCTGTGATACGGACCTGTGTGTTTTTTCAGATGTGGCTGTCTGTGCTTCAAACTTCTGTGGAGCTGAAGTTCTGTCATCTTTCACAGCCACATTGCTCTTGCAGCTCCCACAGTGCTTGGCCATCATGCCTCTCTACTCTCACAGTTTCAGGTTTAGGATCGTGACCTGCAAAGTACTCATAATCAAGTGGGTCATACGTACATTGCTTGTGTCAAAAACACGTACAAAGAAAGTAGGAACAAAAGAGGTGGTACCTAAATCCTATTCTTTCCAAACCAGTCGAGAGAGTGTGCTGCCAAAGATCTGGTACTTCTCAGCAACATTCTGAGCAGCCAGGGAGAGCAAGAGGGATAGATCTTCTTTTGTTACCAACAGCCTCTTTCCACTTCCAAAATAAGCACAAGACTCTCTGACTCAGAGTTTTCTATAATGTAGTCCACAACATGAGGTATGTATGCCTGTTGTCACCATGTGCAGAAATTTTACATCTCTAGAAGGGAGGTTAGAAATATTTCCTATAAAAATATTGGAGGAGTAAATATGTTAAAGACATTTAAACAATCATTCACTTTGGTAACAAGTGAAGTTACTAGACAAAGATGTTTCTAAATTTGAATTGTCCCCAGTTAATACCGATATAAGAGAAAGCTGAGGGGAAAGCTATTCCTATTTTTGTAGGTTCTGTTTGTTTGCTTGCTTACTTACTTGTTTTTATTTAGAACTACAAATAATATTGTGTAAACTAAGGTTATGAAGTGCTTTTTACATGTGTAACACACTTCAAAGAGTAAAAAAAGTGTAACAAATTGCAACTGATGTAATCAGGATTGTAACATAAGTAAAGATCTTGAATCATGATGTCACTGTTCCTTAAAATAAACTGTCAGCAGATTGCAGTAATTAACACCCCACTCTGCTGCTCAGCATCTTTAGTAAGGGCAAATACAGAGCGAAACCTTATGGATGGATTCTGTCTAGGGACATTTGAAGGCCTTAGGACTTGATGGTAGTTGTAGAAATATATAACACCTAAAATCTGTCCTTGAAGTAGCTATATGCAAAATTACCTGGTCATCTCTATAGGAAGTTGATGAGGTTTACTTTGGAACCTTTTATATTGGTGTTTTCTAATGCTAAGTTTTAATGCTGTCTCTAACATCTTCAGAAGTTGTGTTTTAGCTAAAGAGACAGGCATAGAAGGTTTGTGTATGCTGGTACTGCAGAAAACATCAACTCTCTCTGGATTTAAAAATACTAGTAAGTTGGTGCTTCCTGTCTCCCATCCCTGTTCTTTCTCCCTGAAATTACTTTGCTTCCTGCTGCAAACTAGATTTAGTGCCATTCATACTACTACTAATAAAATGACACTAATTGCTATGTGTAGTGAATGTTCTGAATTGAGCCTGAGGAACTGAGTGTAGGCTGTATAAGATACCAAACATAGAGACTTAGCAAATAGGGTAAATTAGAGTCAAGGAAATGTTATATAACAGAGTATGAGTGGTAGCTTATAGCCTTCATTTTCATTCACACCCACAATTTGAGCTCTTTCACAGAAGCACTCTTACTGAGAGGTAATCTGTTGGAGAAAATTCATCAAAAACACGCCATCCTTCTAATGTTAACCATAGCAGAAAATATCAAAATAGAAAGTCTGCTCAGTACAGCTTTTTCCTTAAGTGTCGAGGACACGTTAAAAATATCTAGTGACACTTTAAAAATATACTTTTTTAATGCAGGCATTAATATGCAACTGTGGATAAGTAACCATTCATGTGAAGTTAGAGTGACAGTTTTAAAGACACTTAAATGACCTGGGAGTAAAAATCAGGTTGTTTAAAAGTGATCGAAACATCTGGGGTCTCAAGGGTCTTGGCAGACTTTTCTCTCTTGTAGTTCAGAGCAGAGCCTTGTGTTGGACCCTCAGGCTTCCTCAGGAGCTGGAAAAGCTTTTCTATGGTTACACAGCCTGGTGACTGAGCTCCTTGGCTTCAGTGGTGACAATTTGTGGTAACTGCAAAGCTGCTTTTGGGTTTTGAATTGATCCTCACTTGAGATGGTGTCCCTGTGCTGGCTCCTGCTCCCAGGGTAAGCATGCTGCAATGCACCTGTGTAGTGTTGCCCCTAGTGTCTAATATCAGCATACGGTTTGAAATGAGTTGTGTTTTTTGGAAAACTCTTACTAGGTGTTTTTCAGAACACGTCTCTTATAGATACGTGTCCTAAAACTCATTTGGGCAGCAATCTTGCAGGGATTTGCTATTTCTAAACCTGCTGGAACTGAGGGGAAACAAATGAAGTCCAGGATATGCTATAGAAAATTTATGCTTGGATTCCCCAAGAAGACGGGAACTGTGCGGTAGAAGAGGTGCAAAGCTACTGTGACTTCAGGCTGAGTGGGGAGCAGCCAGGGTTTCCTGCCACAGGGCATGCCGGTTGCATATATCCTCTTGCTCGTAGCTTTGTGAAGGGAGTCTCTGGGGCCCCAGTCTGTGCCGGCAAAAGCTGAGACCTGCAATGCATCAGGAGCCCTCAGCTGCGGTAGTGATCCCCTGGGAAACATGGCAGGCAGCAGGAACCAAGCAGGACGTCTGGAGTGCCCTGATGAATGCCAGAGAGAAGCCGAGCTGAGTCCCTGCCTGCTGCGAGGGCAGAGGCTGCTTGCTGGTCTGGACAAAGGTTGGCTGCTTAATTTTGTTCTGCTGTTGTTACTAAAACTCCACATAAATCTTGTGCAGTACTTGGCGTCCTTATGAAAAATGCTTTGACCCTCAAATCTAATAATGCTGCCTGCATAGTTTTAAGGAAAAAAATTTAGAAAAAAAGCACTGGGAAACTGAACAGTATTAAAAACTGAAGCCGCCCATTTCCCAGCCTATCTAAATATGTGTGTAGTGGTAGTAGCAAGCTGCTTATTCAACAGAAAGCATAAGGATGTGTAAGAAAATAAGGTCCTTGCATAGTAGCAGAAAATAGCTACTGTTGTGGTGGTGAATGGGGGAAAGAGGAATAGTTCAGGGTCTGTGTCTGCCCTTTTATTTCCCTTCTGCAGCCATCCTGGGACTTGAAAAATGCTCCCTCACCAATGTGAGAGCTGCAGCCCCTTGATCTCTCTTGAAAATTTGTGCCTCTGGAAGTGTCTGTGGTATTGCTTGATAAACTCAAATCTTGGCTTCTTACTTTAGACAATAAGTGCTCTGTGTTGCACCCTTCAGCAGTTTGTTCTTTAATATTTTGTTCATCTTCTTTAATCTTAGTTAGTGATTCTCTCTCTTGACAGAAATAAGAAAACAAATAAATGCTGTAGCTGTAACGGAAGGTCTGAAATTCTGAGATTAAATGAAAAGAAGGCTTCAGGCTGAACTGTATCCCTCATAAAGTATCTGAACTCGATTTCATGACCTATGCCTGCCCATTCAGTATCCTTTAATATCACACTGGTCTTTACTCCTGTCTATGCCTTTTGCTACTTGCCTGAGGAAGTGTGTTTGAAATTCCTTGCAATATAAATCCAGATAATTGATCTTGTGGCTAACAGTTAATTGAAGATGGTAGTATGAATGAGTATAAAGTGAAAGGAAATAAGCCAAATCAAAATTAGGGTAAATTTATTTCACTGAAGCTTTGATATGGGTACTGGGGTCTTCTGTGTCCCATAGACTAGATAGTACTATTCATTTTGTTTCTAAATTGACATTAATTCAGGAATGTGAAATGAAAGAAATCACATTGCTCAGTGCTGATATCTGTGGTTTGAACACCTGATATTTCTGCTTCTGAGGGAGGTGAGACTACAGTCAGAAAAACAACAACAAAAAGATTACTTTTGAAGCAGAAAGTATCTGGTCAATTGGGATTGTCTGAACTGGGGAATAATGAAGTTAGGGTTCAGACCTGAAAGTACTCTTTGCTTAGGTATGTTGTTGTAATAGTTTCACTGGAATTACTCATATGGGAAACATTACTAGCATTTATGGGATTGGGCTGCCATGCAGTACACATTAATAATGCCCTCTGTTAAATGACTGGCGCAGCAATTAAGGAAAAGGGTTTGATAATATTCTTGGAACTTATTTTCCACATATTTAATAGCATAAATAGCAGAAATTTGAAATTACAATAGATGGTGGGGAGATTTCATTCAGCTGAAACTAGAGAACAGACTGCCACCTGCCTGGCTCAGCTAAGGACTATTGTTGGCACTGCTGAAGCTGCTCTCCCAAAACTCAAATAGCAATACAATTTTTTTGCAACAAATCAATAAACTTGATACTTAGAGCAAAAGAACTCATATACAGAGTAAATACATACAGGATGTTCACGTTAATTTTGCATGTGAGTAGAAGAGTTTGGGATACAGATGTGTTTCATGTGATGTGCAGGTGCTAATCAGTGTGTTCATAGTTGCTGTGTGTTTATATGTACGTGTGTGTCTGCATCTGCATCTGCATTTGCATAGACATTGTTACTATATATAAATTCTGTCCTGTTTTATTCATCCAAACTTGTTTTCCATCTATTCTCTGTGTAGTCTAGCATATTAGTTGTTTTGTTAATTTCAAACTTTTTTCTTCTTTTGCCTGCTTGAGTAGACATAGGAGTAATGACCAGAATAACTAAAATTTTAATAAATATGTTAGTAAGTCACTTGTATGTTTTTTTTCCTTTGTATCATTTCTTTTTTTTTTTTCTGTGTAGATTTTGTCTCAATTCCATCCTTCCTATTCTTCTTGATAACTAAAAGCATTTGTCTTCACTTTTCATCTTCAGAGTTACTGTGAGTGATACATGTTTTGCAATGCCACATACATAGCCTACTACTCAGATACCTCTGCTGTAGAAACTACAGGACTCAGCAGACCCACCCCAGTCTTGAGGAATGTGTTGTGTTGGCTGCCCTTGATTCCTCCCTGCTCAGCTCTGCAGAAGCTCTTTGCTCTGCTCAAAACCAGCTAGAATTTAGGAAAGCTGATTAAATTTAATATGATGATAGTGTTTTATTGGAGCTGATAAAAACTGCAATAACAAAAAATGAAGGTTATTTAATTATTGCTTTTGAATAGGATGTCTTTCAGTTGCTTCTGGTTTTCAGTGTTTTTGTCTACTTGGGTGATTTTTTTCAGGTCTCCTCTTTGTCAGAGGTTAGTGTAACCTTTGCAAAGACTAAGCATAAATGAGAGACATCAGAAGAATTAAATTTTATTATACATTTATTCTAATTTTAAAAAAATAATTTTCCTAGGAGGCATGTCTTTCAACAGCCTTGTTATTCAGTGGTATACTATAGATATGTAAGCTTCACCTGCATTAGTGAACAAGACAGGGTGAATATACACTTGGGCTCTTGCTTGTGATAATTCATACTACTTAATTATAAACCTGCTTTCCTGCACAGGTAAGTATTTTTTCCTAGAGAAATGAAAAACTTTAAAATTAATTTTTAAAAATTCATCATTTTCCCAGTAAGAATAGAGTTGTTTTTTAATTGTACTTTGAAGTTTCTATATGCACATTTGTTTCTGTAGAACCATGCTGCTTATTCAATATTTCCTATGATCATGCAACAAAAATCCTTTAGAATAAGACTAGCAGTGTTCAACAGTTTAAAGAGTTTTCTGTCTCTAAACAGTGGGTGTAGATTTTCTTCCTTTTGGTTTTTGAGTCTCTTAAGAGACCATTACGTATAGCAATAAAGCTTCCCAATGCATTGGGAAGCCAGGATCCTCAAGATAATCTTCTTAAAATTACCAAAAAAAGTAGAAATTAATTCCATGGTCTGTCTGCATGGTAAAGTCTCTACCAAGAAAGAAAGACCTTGAATTTACAGTATATTTCCTAGACCTCATTATTTTATGTGTGGACACATTTACTGTATCTGAAGAATAGCTCTGGATGAAGAGGCAGAAAAGTATTGTTTATATTTATTGTGGCAAAATCTAGCTAAAATCTCGTGGGGGGTCTATGCATATCTTAATTTATCATCCCTTGCAGACTAATTTATTGATTTTATTGGAGTCATAGAGACAAAGAGAGCTAGAAAAGTAGAGCATTTGCCTGTGTCTCCATAGAACTTGATTCCATAATGATTGATTTCTGTTGGCTAACTCCCAACTTTGTGGTTGATAGAAAAGGAAAAAAAAGCAAATTAAAAAAATTGATTTTTAGTAAAATCTTTGTTATTTCTGAATCTTTCTCCTAAGTTATTACTGTATCTAAACTTCTTGTGAATGGCAGACCGAATCCAGTCATGTATTAATAGTTAATCAAAGCCATGTTGACCTGAGTTGCTAAAGTGAGACCATTTTCAGCATAGATGCTATTGCATCTCTGGTCTTCAAGAAAGACCTATAAAAATTTTTAGGAATGACACTAGGAATCATATTTTTTGAATTTGTTTTTCTGGAATACTTCCCCCCACCCCCAGTGTTCATCAGAGACACTAGTTAGATATTATTAGTGAGGTTTAATTTCTTGCTTTGTAGTGAGCTTATGCTACTGTGAGAAAAAGATTTTCTCCCAATATGAAAGAGGTCTTTCATAGAGAAAAACACTGATTTTGTGGTCATTTATTCTCTCTGCCTTAGGAACAGTCTGGGGATATACAAGAAAAAATCCTGGATGCAATCTGATGTTGCAGTAAATAGCGGTATGTATTTTTTGGTGATTGTTCATGGTAACAAGCTTACTCAAACCACTTAAGGTTTCCTATCTATTTTAAAGGTGAGAAATCACAACATGCAAGCTAAAGAAACAGCAACAAATGCTCTACTAGAATTCAGCAGGCCTGGGAGAAACTGATGTCTTCCAGAAGATGGAGATGCCAAGATATAAAAAAGTGTTCTCCTTTCTGGTTGCATCAATTCTAATAATCAAACACAAATTGTTGCATGACTAGTACAGAAAGATGGTTTTCATTTGTCTTCTTATATTCGGTTATGGTAATCACTGTACTGCTTATGCTCCTGTATGTTTGATTGATTGCTCTCTGCTCCTGCTGTTCTGTGCACGGAGAGACCTCACATTTGATGAAGCTGAAGTTCAGAGTGGGCTGAGAGAGATATTTTGAGGTCTTTACTACGATACGTTTCTAGTTATAATCTTATTTTACACGCCTAAGGCAAATGCTGAAATGAATATGGAAATAAACAAAGAAAAAAAAGTACTGTTTGATTTAGAAGGACCTCTGTACTTGTCTCTGCAGTGCCAGAACCCAAAGATCTCTAGGCTAAGATTCTCATGTGTAATGCACGGGAACATATCCAGTTAGCCTAGCTTGTACAGTTGTAGCTTTTATAAAAGATAACTGTTCTGACTCGATACCACAGGTTCAGAATGACATTTCTTTATGTGGTAAAAAAATAATTTAAAGTTCTATTTAAAGGCAAATAGTAGATTCATCTGAGGCTTCATGCATGTGCATGAAGAGTGGGATGGTGCTTAGGCATGTCATGAATGCATGATGCCAACTCTTCATTACACTTCTGTTGGGACTAGTGATGAATAATTTCTGATATAGATGATATCACTGCTATTAAATTTCACTTTTGATTATTGTCTGTGTGGTTTTTGAGCCCTACTGAGAACAAGTTAAGTCCCATGAAATTCTTGCATCTTACTGCTCAGAAAAATGGGGAACAACTGCTTTTTTCATTTAAGTACATTGTGCAACATGTAGCAAGAAGGCTATCTATTTAAAAGTGCACTGCCCTGTCCAGCCGAGCATTTCCTCTGTGTCTTATTACGAGGCTGCAAGATGCATTTTTGCTCTTGACATCTATCACCAGGAAGAATGCCTCCTTCCAGTTTCAGCTAAAACTGAACCACATGGGATAGCTTTTGACAGGTAAAATCATGGGGGAACATTTCCAGGGTCACTGAAGATATTCAGTTCTGGGTTTTTTATTGGTTTGTTGGTTTGTTTGTTTTCGGAGGGGGGGGGGAGGTGGTTCTAGTCTCTGTCTCTTAAGCGCAGAAAACAGAGAAAACCAAATCTAAACCAGGAAAACAAGAGATGTGACCTGACCAGTGATCTACAGAACTGCTGCCTGCAAAGTTTTGGTGGAAGGTTAATTTTGCCATTCAGCATTTCTCACAAATCTTGGAGGCCTCAGATTTGCTGATTGCCAAACAAAAATAGTTTTGGACCCTTGACAATGAAATAATCATCTGTCTCTTGTTAACTGAGCTCTTTTGGACAACAAGTAAAACCACACACGATGATTTCTCTAGTATCAGCTGCCTTTCATAGAATCATAAAATTATAGAATCCTAAAATGGTTTGTATTGAAAGGGATATTAAAGATCATCTAGTTCCAAACCCCCTAGTGGGGGCAAGGACACCTTCCACTAGACCAGATTGCTCAATGCTCCTTTCAACCTGGCCTGTAAAACTTCCAGGGATGGAGCATCCACAGCTGCTCTGGGCAACTCAGTGCCTCACCATCCTCACAGTTAAGAATTTCTTCCTAAACCTCCCTCTTTCATTCTACATGCATTCATCGTATATACATGTATTCATCTTCTAAAAAGTCCTTCTCCAGCTTTCTTGTAGGCCCCCTTTAGGTACTGGAATGCTGCTATAAGTGGTCCCCAGAGCCTTTTCTTCTCCAGGCTGGACAGCCCCTACTGTATCACCTTATCTTCTTATGACAGATGCTCCAGACCTCTATCATCTTCATGACTTTCCTCTGGACATGCTCCAAGTGGTCCATAGGTTTTCTGTGCTGAGGACCCCACAGCTGGACGCAGCACTCCAGGTAGGGTCTCATGAGTGCAGAGTAGAGGAAGGAGATGAAGGTGGAGACTGAGATGTAGAGAGGAAAAGAAGCAGTAAGGGCAGAAATAGTTAAGGTTGTGTTGCCAAACTGACAATTCCCACCACCCCCACCACCAAGAGCAGTTCTTGGGATGGTGCCTGAGAGGGCAGGTGTGAGGAGGAGGAGAAGGGCTGCCTGGCAGGCTGAGTTTGATTTGGATGTCTGCAGGGTGGGGGGTGTCAGGGAGCAGAACATGCTGGAGGAAGCTTTAACAGCTGTCTCCACAGAGCTGGATTGAGCTGCTTCCAGTACTGCCCTTCAAAGAACCCAGGCATGTCCCTATCTTTTCCAGCTTACCACTTGCATGGGAGCATCCTTGACCCCAGGCCAACATTTGCTGTGTAAAACCATGGGCGTGTGAGTTTCTAGGAAATATCTGGAAGAAGCCAGGAGTTCATGGTTTAAGTTTGGAGTCTTATAGTGATGACATGAAATTCAACAAGTCCAAATGCTGGATTTTGCACCTAGAATAGAGTAATGCTGGGCACAAGTATGAATTGGGAAAGGAGTATGTGTAGGGCAGTCCTGCAGAGATGGAGCTGTGCTGGTCAGCAGCAGGCTCAGTGTGAGGCAGCAGTGTGTGCCCCAGCAGCCCAGAGGGCAAACCCCATCCTCAGGTGCATCAAGCCCAGCATGATCAACTGACCAAAGAGGTGATTATCCTGCTGTATGCAGCACTGGTGGGGCCTCACCTGGAGAGCTGTGAGCAGTTCTGGGACCCACAGTTTAAGAAGCATGTGAAGGTCCTTGAATGTGACCAGAGGAGGGCAACCAAACTGGTGAAAGGGCTGAAAGGCAAGTCCCATGATCAGCAGCTGAAGACTTTGGTCTTGTCTAGCTTGGAGAAAGGAAGGGAAGGTGTGGCCTTGTTGCTCTCTATGGTTTCCTGAGGAGGGTATATGGAGAGGGATGTGCTGAACTCTTCTCCCTGGGATCCAGTGACCATAGCTGGAGTGGCTCAAAGCTGTGCGGGGAGGCTTAGACTGGACAGTAGGAAGCATTTCATTACTGAGTGGGTGGTCAAACACTGCAAAAGTCTTCCTGCAGAAGTGGTTGATGGCCCAAGCCTGTCAGTATTTAAGAGACATTTGGACAATGCCCTTAACCACATGCTTTAGCTTTTGTCCAGCCCTGTATTGGTCAAACAGTTGGACTAGGTGGTCACTGTACATCCCTTCCAACTGAAATAGTCGTCCCCTCCCCTCTCCTCCCCTCCCCTCCCTCCTCTCCTTCTCTTTCTTCTGAATCCCAGTCAAAAGAACCACGACTCCAGCAGCTGACAGCCTTAGCTGTTATTTATGTGACCAATCTACTACTATTAGTCACAGTGGAGTACTTTGTCACTCTGCCAAGGCTGTGTGCATGTGTGTGTGCATGTTTGTGTTTTGGTACACATCTTCTTTCTTTTCACTAATGTCAGTGCATTTGTTTATGTAACTGAAACAAGCATGCAACTGTACTGCATTTAATTTAATCGTAATACTGAAATAAAAGATGCAGCAAAATCAGCAATATTCTGAAAAAAATAATTTTTTTCCCCACTACTGTGCTTGTCCAGATACAGAACTTATCAGTGATACAAAGCAACATAGCATCATTTTCACAGCCCTAAGCTTGCTTCAGGGACATGTTATATCTACCACAAGGCCTAATCAGTCCTAACATTTATAGCAAGAAAGCTATATTATCTGCTCATAGGACAGTGTCGCTAGTTGTCTGCTTATTAATCTGGTTATAATCGCATGGTAATGATGTTGTACTGCTTCCAATGTTGAAGCTGAATTGGTAGCTGAGGGATCTCACCAGTTCTCTGGACTGTGTTGGAAAGAAATAGTTGCAGGCTGAGTAATGTGACTGGTGACAGAGAAAAATTGGGGAGGTACAACTGCACCCACTGTACTATCTGTGCCTTATTCAACTCGTGCTGAACAAATAACTGCTACTGTAAAGTCCCTGGAAATCATGTCTATCTGAAGCTGAACTGGGTCCACCAACTTTAGATCTGGGATTCAGTATGATTGCAAGTAAAAACCCAGCTCCAACATGTAGACCTATGTCTGTGCTATCATCTGAGAGAGCTCATACATTATAAATAGTGTCTGGTCTGTTTCTGATCAAAAGAGCTTCATTTTCAAATTAAGGAGAAAAATAATCTAGACAATTCTAACACCTAGAACTGGTGTGGTCAAACTATGGAGGTGGTGGGTTTTCAGAGTCAGGAGTTAAAACAAGACAACCTCTCAATCCAACTGTTTTTGTTCTTATGTTACCAGCATAACATTCTGCCTCATATGTTCTTTTTCTTATTTGTATCTGGTTCTTCTCCCTCCCACTCACAAGCTGCATTTCTTAAAAATAGAAACAGGATTCTCAGCCCAAGTTTAGTGATATTTCAGAGGGAATGAATGGCAAGTTCACTGGGCCAAACAGTCCTTGCTGTGACTGTTTGCTACTATGGATTTAGGCAATGATTAACTCTCCTTCTTTTCATTCTGTTTGGTTTTTTTATATACCAGTGGAGGCATTATGGGGAGTAGTAACTTCAGAGGAGGCCTGAGGGAAGAGGTAGCTGAGTTTTGTAGCTGGTTGTATTTGCTTGTAGTTTGGTTCAGACAATATTTTTAAGGATCTACATGGAGAAAATAAGATAAATCCCCCAGTAAATTCCTGTGTCCATGAATTTGCTTACATTAAAATCCTGGATGTTCAAACAGTCTACAGGTACTTAGCTGCGCTAAGACTGGATGTTGTGCTTCAACCTCTGTTCGTTAAAGCTGGGATTCCGGGCAAGTTTCCACAGCAAGTTGTGCATTGGGTTGCTTCCCAAATTCAATTGAAAAGCCCTGATACTTAGGCTGTGGCAGCTGGAGGCTTTGCAGTCTTCTAAAGGAGGGGAGAAGGGGGTCAGCCTGCCTCGTGGAGTGTTGTAGGACTGAATTTGAGGCAGACCATTGCTGAACATCACCCTAGAAAACTGACAGCTGCTTCCAACTAGGGCCTGAAATTGCTTGAGAAATGGAAGAGGAGCTCTGGGATCTGCTGTTGCTCTCTCTGTATTACAGAGAGATAGATGTTCAGCCACTGGGCTGCCACCATTAGCTGTTCAATACAAACATTTGTTGAGTTCAGTCTGTCTCCCAGAAAAACGGGATTAATTTCCTTAGTCTGAGCTTGGCAATGGGACACTGGCACATCAGGCCAAAAGTCCTTCAAAGGTGCAGTGTGTATAAAGCCTCAAATACGTTCTGACTCGTCCACTTCAGTTATGATTTCTGAGCCCTTCAGTGGCTTCACTTGTGAGAGTATCTCATACCTCAAACAAACAGTGGTACATCTAAAAAAAAACTATATGTATGTAATTGTTAATTATGACAGTAGGGTTCGTTTGAGAATGTTAAGTATTATTATGAAAGCAGAAAAAACAAGCTCTGACTGAAAAGAGGGAGTGACAATAGACATTTATGTGTTTCTTCAACTAGGTAAAATATTACTACCAATGTAATTTTGTTTGCAGAACATACATATTTAGTGAATTACTTTGCTTTCCGAGCCAGAATATAATAATGGAAAAGTGTGATTACATGTTATTCCAAAAGTAAGTTTATAAAATCCTTGTGAGTTCTCTTGACTGTCACTTTGTATTACTAAAAAGCTGACTGCTCTGTTCACATACTGTGCCAATTACATCATCCTTACTCACTGACAAAAGCAGGGACACCACATTCTCTCATTTTCTCAGTCTTGCGCTTTTCTAAGATAACAGAGCTCTTCATATTTTGGCTAGACTTCAGCTAGGTATTTCTTATGAGCAATCTCTTGTATTGAAAATAAATAATCAGCCAGTGAATGGGAATGAAAAGGTGTGAGCCAGCAGAGACTGCTGCCTTCCATATGGTCAGGAGAGCTTCTGTTTCTCTGTTGAAGGTGGCCATAGCCCCACTTATCCTACGGATTCAACCTTTAATTTGAACCTTTCAGATGAGTAAACTGAGGTCCCTTTCTGATATCTGACAGTATCATCCCAGCTTCACTAGCAATAACTCATTTTTGCAGCGTTATATTACAAGATTAGTACTGGTATATAAAACCTCCTCACATACATAAAACCTCCTCACACTTCAATATAAAAGGTTTATGATTGCTTCTGTGGAAACAAATCCAACTCATTTTAAGAGCTGTCGTTGGATCAGAGGTGTGGGAGGAAGAAGACAATTTTCAAACTCAGGAAATAAACGTATCCCAAACTTTTTCTTCCCAGACGCCTTGTCTCAATTTTACTGCTTGACTTGTTCACACAGTTGAAAAATTTGTGAAGAAAGATTATCTGAAAATGCTTAACAAAACATGTCTGGTGAGGATTACACTGTAGATCTACCACACACAATGTACAGCTGAGCATCAGAACACTCCCTCTCTATGAACAGTAGATTTTGCATCACTGGAATGACTCTCTAAAACCCTAAATCAGTAAAGAAAAACATCACTGCTCTGAGTGCTTCAAAAACTGAACTGGACCAGAGCTGAAAACTTCTGAAACATTTTTAGAAATAATTTAAACAGAACATTAGAAGAATAATTGTATTTTTCTATCCACAAGCAAGTCAGAAATTTTTCTCTAAAAATATTTATCCAGTCCTCCTAACTTCAGAGGCTCAAATTTGTGAATTGTAGGGCTTTCCCCCAGCTACCTGTAAATTGGGAGAAAGATGTGACAAAGTGTGGTGTCAGAAGGCAATTCCTCTGCTCTTGTAGTTCCACTGGCTCTTCCAACTGTATTACACAAGAGGAGAATCTTGATCTAAATGTCTTAAGCCTGCCTTACCACGGTGATTCTCCCGATGTTCTCAATGGTATTTTGCTAACTAAGCCATTCAATTTTAGATTAACAGCCTCTTTTACAAAAGCTGGGCTTGGAGCTTCATGGCTGCTGCTAAGCTGCTGTAACCTGTACCATTCGCATCTCAGCTCCTATTAATATTCTCCAAATATTTTTTCCTTTTCCATAGCCATTCCTTCTTACCTTATATTTCATATAAAGTTAATATGAAGCTATGAATGAAATTTTCTCATGTGTTGTAACTAACGCTTTGAGTTAGTTCTGGAAAAAGCCTACATCCTTTTGTTTCCTGGCATCTCTAGCCTCTATTTAAAATCTACTGTGTTTTGTGACCAGGAGATATCAAGCCCTGGATCACTTTTTTTTTTTTTCCTCCTTTTCTTCCTTCTGGGTCCTCAAAGACTCATTGCAAGACTCTGCCAAGCTCACTTTCTTATGCCCTTAGTTGCATAATGATAATATAAAGATTGGGACCATACTCCTGTGTCCATTTCAGGCAGAGAGCTGGGTCATGCTCTGCATTTAAATTCTGTATTGTAATCCATTTCTTCCAAGTTGCCTTTGAGGTTGAGCAGCAATGTAAGTTGGAAGCCAGGCTGCCTTTGCAGTAATATGTTTGTTCAGCTGGAAATAGATAGTTCAAATAAAAGTCCAACACAGTTCAAGCCTTAAATATATACACCTATTAGCGGTCATATGAATATGCTATTCATAATATTTTTATCTGTTTCTTCTCTGGCATTGTCTTTTCTTTTTCTACTGAAATCTGATTGTATAAATTAACCTATTTTTTTGGATGCTTTTTAGAAATACTACAAATAAGATGTCATTAGAACTCATGTATGTCAAAATGCACACACATGACAGCAGGAATGCCAATTTGATACTAGTTTTAGTTTACTATTTTAAAACCTGCTTAGACAATGTCCTGAGGGTAATATATAGCAAAATATATATTATTTTGCTAAAATAACATATATCTGAATTAAGACACTGAAAGACCATTGCCTTTTCTTGACTCAAAAAAGATTTTGCTAAACCAGAATGAATAATTCATAAGAGGAGATCCATTAAATTTATTCTACTATGTGCTGTATTCACCTGTGAACAGCCCATGAATTCAGTTGGATTCAGTAATTATTTAAAATTGTTTTCAGAGTGAAGGCTTTACGAAACTGGGGAAAAACACAGACAGACCTTGCCTGGTTACTTGAAAGTAATAAGTAAATAATTTTGTTTAAACCACACGTCACTGCATCTGTTTACTCGCTGGTTAGGTGTGATTCCTGTGTCAGTTTCCTAAGAAAAGTCTGTACATGAATAGACTTACAGGCATCTATAATAGTAGCATCTGTAATAGTACTAAAGATCTTGAAGTAAAAGAAATACCTAGCATGTAAGATTAATTTCTCAAATGTAAAATCTTAATTTCATATTAATTGTTGGTTTTACAAAATGGCAAACAGTATCAGTTTTGATTTTTTTTACAAGGACATACTAGGAAAGAAAATGTAACAGGAAAGGATTTGAGCTTTTTAACATTTTGATAAAGCATGTTGATTTTGCTAGTTTAAAGCAGAAATGATGGAGGATTTCTAAGATTCCTAGTGAAATGCCTACAGTTTTATTATCGCCTTTGGGCTTCACATTTCTATTTTGTCTCATCATAAGTCAGATAAAGCTCGTGAGAGGAAAAAGCCAGCATGGATTCACCAAGGGCAAATTGTGCTTGACAAACCTGATCACCTTCTATGTCAAAGCAATCTGCTGGGCTGATGTGGGGTACTCAGTGGATATTGTCTACTTGGCTTTCTCCAAGGCTTTTGATACACTTTCCCACAACCTCCTTCTGGAATAACTGATTTGTGATGGTCTGGGTGAAGGAGTCTGTGCAGTGGGTGGGGACCTGGCTGACAGATGCCACCCAGAGGGGAGTGGTAAACTGGCACCCTGTCACAAGTGTGGTCTCCCAGGGATCTATATTGTGACCAGCACTGTTTAATATCTTCATAAGTGATCTGGATGATGGGTTTAAGTGTACTCTGATTGGATTTGCCAGCAATACCAAACTGAGTAGGGAAGTGGGCATTTCAGAAGGGAGAGCCACTCTGCAGGAAGACTTGGATAGACTGGAAGATCTTGGGTGAACAAGAACCTTATGAAGTTCAGCAAAGACAAATGTAAGGCCTTGCACCTGGGTAAACATAATCCAGGTGTGCAACACAGGCTGGGATTTGCCTGGCTGTGGAACAGCTCTGTGAAAAGGACCTGGGCATCCTGGTGGACAGAAAACTCCATGAGAGTGAACAGGGTGATGCTTTGGCATAGGAAGCCAACGAGATGCTTGGCTGCATCAACAAGGGCATCATCAGCAGAGGTAAAGAAGTCATTACCTATTCTACTCAGCTCTTTTCAAACCACACCTGGAATACTGCCTTCAGTTTTGATCCCCACTATACAAAGAGGTGTGAACAAGCTTGATGGGACTATCAGAAAGGACACAAAGATGACCAAAGGACTGGGAACCCTGCCTGCCATGCAAGGAAAGACTGAGAGAACTGTGTTTTTTCAACCTTAAGAAAATAAGGTTTAGGGGAGACCATATAACCGTGTTCCACTACTTAAAGGGTGGAAGATGGAGACTTCCTTCTTACAAGGAATCACATGGAAAATATGAGAGAGAATGTGTACATATTATGCATGGAGACATTCTGATTAGACAGAAAATTTTTCACAATCAGAATAATCAGCCATTGGAATAATATCCCCAGGGATATTCCCCAGCATTGGACACTTTCAAGATTCAGCTGAACAGGGTGCTGAGCCATCTTTTCTAGATTGTTCTTTTGCCAAGAAAGATTGGACCAGATGATACTTGAGGTCTCCTTCCAACCTAGATATTCTATGATTCTGTGATTCAGAAAGAGAGAACTACCAATGAGACTATATTTTTCTCTCATTAACTACTAATTATAACACATTTCTCAAGTTTTTAAGCAGAACTTCCTACAGTGGAAGTGTAGTTCTAATTATTTCTTTGTTAGCTGTCAAATTCATTCCCTGGTTGAAAATTAAGTTATTAGAGTTATAACAGGAAAGAGTTTTAAAATAAAATAAACAAATTACAATTTAATAGCATTTATTGAGGAAATCTGAAGGAGTTTTAATAAAGATGGGTGCCCTATTCACAACTCCAATGTTTAAGAAAAAGATGAACTGCAGACAGAATAGGATTCTACATCATGTCTCTTCTCTAAACTACTACAGCTTAGGTCTCCAAGTCTGGTTTAAATATAGCAGTCTTTTCCTGGTTTCTTGAGCACTCTCAGCCTACATGAAAGACTTAAGTGGACTACGGAAAGGAGGAAAAGGAAGCATAACAGTATAATTCTGTGATTAGGATAAGGTCCATTCCTTGCTTTAGAGCCTTCTTCCTCCATTTATGTGGGATACCTGTTGGCTAGTGGACATAAGTAATTCTTTGGGATCAATAAATGCTTCTTCCACATAGTTAAGTGCTCTTATTGAGCTCCAGAGTCATGTTCATTCTTCCTGTCCTTCAGTCTGGCCAGTGTTTTTTTCTTGCCTGTATGGTTACAAAGCTATGAGTGGCTAGAGAATGAGGGCACCTCACAGAAGCCTATCTCCTTGTGGCTAAGGAAATACGTGGAATAGCAGATGTTGATGTGGCTATTTGAATGTTGTCAGTGTTTCCAAGTTTTCAACAGTTTAAATGGGCTCAAAATTCCACGTGATGGGTCCCGCAGGGACAACAGATGAGGTTTCTTTAATTTTATCTTTCAGTATGTATGCTGAATAGAAAATTTTGTTATCACATTGTCAAATCTCATTATTTAGGAGTATGAAAGAAACAAGATAAATCGATTGCATTTACCTGCTAATGATCCAGAGCATGGGGAAAAATAAAACAGTTGGGGGCTTTGGCTGCTGAAACAGGAAGAGTCATTAATCTAGAATTGGCTGTTGACCTCACTTTTGCTTGGAAATTTTTTTTTAAATTAAGTGACATTTTACTTTCACTTGGAGGGATAGCATATATGATGGTCTTACTCCAAATGGCAGGTTACTGTAGATAGTAATTTTGTCTTGGAAAATGATCTATCAGTTTTTTGGGGAGCTGACTGAATATCTGACCCTCTAGAGCCTTGGAGGGGTTTTGTAAATTAGTTTCTTTGTTTTAATGCAAAACTTTGGACCTCTGGGCTTAATACATCACAGATATATCTCTAGATATATACAGAAAAAAACTATGTTGACTAAAACACTTGTGGACCTGGAAGTACAGTAGTGCAATTTGTGGAAACTAGCTGGACTGTTAGGAGTTTTGTATGTGAACACAGTGATTGAGCTCAGGAAGTAGTTGTCCAGCAAAACTGACAACAAGGTAATTTTAAAATGAACCAGCAAACAAGTAAGAGTTATTTTATAGTAATGACAGAACTTTTGAGCTGTGATGATTTTTTGCAGCCTGTAGGATTGTTTTTTGTTCAAAAAGAGTTAAAGCCAAGATACAGGGAAGAACAAAGGCAAAACCAGAGCAAAACAGCAACCAAAACCTCTGGTAAGACATAAAAAGGCTTTTTCTACAGAAATATGCTTCACTTGTGATATATCAAACAGGTACAAAGAAATTGCCTAAAGTATCAGAAGTAGGTATGCTTAGGTCACCTTCAAAAACAGCAATATGTGCATAAACTGTTTGCCTCTTTTTTCTCTAATATTTACTTCTTTCAAAAAAAGAGTTGTTTTTTTAAGAAGCCTTTATTATTGCATAAAGATGCATATGGATTTCTGGGGAAAAGACCAGTACTGACTCAGACCAAATGGGATCTGAAGGTGGGAAAGTTTCAGTGAAAGTGCTTTACATGGTGAGGGTTTCCAGCAAGGTGGGGTAAGTAATGAGGTAAGTATAGGCATCAAGTCCAATGCTGGCAGGGATGAACTTGGAGGGCTCAGGAAGACAGTAACATGCAGGCACCATCTTGCATCTGCCTGGTGAAGGAGTTGTACCATCCAGCTCAGGTGCAGAAATGGAAGCAAACTTCTATAAGATGGCAAAATGTAGAAAAATTTGATGATGTGATGCAGGTTCTAAGCCTTGCACTGAGAAAGAGTAATCCTCATTACAAATTGAATTTTAATGGTTTATATTTGTTGAATACTTGCTAGTGTCTTTTTAATCACAAAGCAAACTATGGTGCCCTTAAGGAAGCAATTGCAAAGGGACAAACTAATTAAACAGTTCATGTTTACTACTCTGACAACAATTATTATTGCAATTAAATCTTAAAAAACACTGTATCAACCATAGTGATGAACTTTATATCCTTAGAGCTTCCATACATCCTCACTCCTGGGAGCAGTATTTTGCAGTCCCAACTTTCAGTACGTCTTGGACTGGTAAATCATAATTTACTCATACTTTATGTAGTCCACATCCCTGAATTTGGAATTTGGCAGCCCTCAGAACACACTTTCAAGTTTTTCTAGGTTTGACAATTAATTAGTTTAAAACACACTTGATTTAAATTATTTCTGCTTCTGAGACAGTTGCATTTTGAAGATTGCCTTTCCCATCAGTGTAGCAGAAGATATTCTATGCTAGTGAAAATTCTTACAATGCATCTTTTTGGATGTACTTTTATTTTATGAGTAAGGTTAGAAACTTGATTTGCCCTATCACTTGTTTTCCTGGTAATATTGAAAACAAACTTTTTCCCTTATTGGAGTTTAAATATGTTAAGTACAGGTAATGCATCTTTTCTTGCTATAATATAGCCAGTATATGATGCTTACCTTTCTTTTTAAGGTTACTCGTGGCATTAATTTGTTGACAATAGTATGACATACAGGTGACATGTCACTCTGGACAAAAGATTTTTCTGCTCTCATCTACATATTATCACTAAAAGACTGCATACTTTTTGGATGAATTGTACAGGCTCCAAGTCACCGATTCGAATTTGTACTTTCTGAATTTGGATAGCTATTGGCTCAAAGTTTCAATGTTTCAATCAGTTTTGCCAACTGTAAAATAATTACTTACCTAGATAATAAAAGTTTGGAAATGAATTTTTATTTATAAAAGGCTTTAATGACAAATACTTGCATGAATAGGCTCAAAACAAAATAAAAAATCAGATGCCCTTGATTTTGATCTGAAAAGATCAGGGACTGATCAGTGCCTTACCCATGGGTTCTGCTTCAAATAATGTATTGATGAGAATAGAATAAATCTCTACAGCCTTTTTTATTTGAATGAGTCCCAAAGTGGTGAGACTCCAAGTGTCTAGCAGATAAGATGCCATGAGCTTCTTTCTTTGTAACTCTGTTACAGAGTTCCTGCCCAGTTGATGCTTTGGAAAGCCAGAACTATCCCAAAGTACTAAACTGTTCCGTAACCATGTTTGAAGTTGAAGATCAGGTGCTGAAAAGAAAGAGACAAGTTTTGGCTTCTGAACTGTGGAAAACATTCAAATACCCAACAAAAACAAGTCTTTGGTTTGTAAACACTAGGGAATAGTTGCACCAAGGAAGAAAAAGCCATGTGTTATGTGTTGCTCCTCTTGTTTCCAGGAACCTCAGTGCTTTCACTTGAAGTATGCATCTACCTTGCTGTCTGCATCCCATTACTTAGCTCAGTGATATATATTTATGAAGTGTAGATGTGTGTTAAGTGTCATGAAAGCTAGTAGTAGCAACTCTAATCATAATTCAGTGCACAAATTCAGCCCTAAATCTTGTTGTTGCAGAACCGTCATTACACTTCTTAGGAGCACATATTTTATATGCTCATGAGAAAACTATCTATAGCAGGCAAGCAATTAACTTGAGCATTCTTAAAACGAGAAACCAAGCTATGTGAAATCTCTCCAGTGGCAGAAGAAAATATCTTTAGTAACATAAATGTTTCATTTTCCTACATGTCTCTTCTCTCAAGAACAGAAATGCGGAGAATCCTGTCTGGAAAAGGAATGCAATCGTAGTGTAAATGTAGTGCCAACATATTCAGTGTCATGGATTTAAAGGATTGTACACCAGTGGTAATACATTCCTTTTCAATCATACTGGAACACTTCTGTAACTCTAACCTTGCAGCTTGACAGTAAAAAGTATGATGGTGCTGCCCCTACTGTAAAGTCCCATATTCTACATTAGACTTGCAAAGTGCTTATTTAAAAAACAGCAAAATCAAAACCACCAAAAAACCCAACAAATGAATCAAAACCACCCCCCCCCCTTCAATTAATTTGTGAAACACATTTGCTGTTAAAATAATTCAGTGCTATAGATTTGTTTTTTCCATTAGGATGATCTTTTGATCTCTTCTGCTGGACTCTTGCCTTTCAATCAAGACATATTAAATCATGATTTTAGTTAATAAAAAGGCTTTGAACTTTCAGAGTCCCCAGGCATTTTTCCCTCTATAGTCTAGAAGAGATGCCAAATTTTAAAAGGAACTTAAAAATTTTAACATGTCACTCATGGCAAATTGCTGGAACTATAAATCAAGGAGATTTATTTTCGCACAAGTAATGGAGATACGGTAAGCAACTTTTCTTGTTTTAGAAATCTTTATATAGCATAGACATTTTCTCACTCTATTGGTAGTGATGGAGTGGAAGATGAATGAAATAATGTTGGATAAATGACTCTGATGTTATCTGACTACTAGTACCATTATCTCTCCTGGAGCTGCCAGAAATATTCCATTAGATAAGACAGATTGTGTTCTAGTTACTGTCTAGAAGACTGGAATACAATGATTATACTGCCTAAAACTAACCTTTTGTTTCCTACATAGGAAGCCACTATTTCAAGGCACTTACTTAAAATATGTTATTTCTGGCAATTGTTATTTTTATAGTGAATTGTATCACTGTTCAAAAAAAAAAATTCAAATCCCCATGATGAGAACACTGAGGTTTTAAATTGTAGAAAATACATGTATATATATATATATATATATATATATATATATATATATGTAGATCCATATATCTTCAACTTAATAATGTTGAAAATTAACTTGACATTAAAATACCTCTCTGATGTATGAATTGAAACCAGCACATCATTTAGGTGGAAACATTATTTAGCTTTGGCTACAGTATTTGTGCACACTGGAGTTCCAGCTTGCAGTTCAGCTATGCTTTCAGAAGGAGGAATGCACACTCCTTTGTCCATACGTCTTTTCTGTACTTGGCTGCAAACATATATGACATTACACCTGTGTGATCAGCTAGTGAGATTGTATTATTCTAGTCAAGGCTACACAGATTCTAGCCCATGTAACTAGCTCTTTCATGTAGAAGGCATTAGTGGTATGTTGCTAGTTTTTTTTTAATAAAGCAGTATTTTGCAGTGGACAGGGATTAGCTATTAAAAGGTAGCTTTAAGTAGTATATGATGGGCTGAAATGAACACTGAATTTCCTCTGACTTCATTCTAGCTTGCATGTTTGTATTTAAATCACAGCAGTCCCAGAAATTATACAAATACTTAGATAATATATTTGTAAATTCCTGACCAATCCACAAATGTTTGTGTCTCTAAAGGAGTCTGTGAGACCAGATATTTCTCATGTGTTTTGGTATGACTTTTATGTAGATTCAGGTAAAACTGGCATTTGAGTAACATCCTATCCTTATCTTAAAACAGGTGTTTACACAGATATGCCACTGACTTTACTATATGTTTGACTTGAGTGGCTCAAGGAGGTGTAATGACAAATTGACTGCTGTCATGAAAGTCCTGGAACAAAAAATTTTTGATGCTGGATCACCAGACTTACCATCTTCCCGTCCTAGACCCAGTCAAATTATCAGTATTGTACAGTGTAGCAGTCATAAATAAAAATGACTGTGATTCTAAGAAAGAAGTATTTATGGAAACCACTCTGTGCAGCCTTTGGGTCCATAGCCATCTATCCGCTCACAGATGGGATGAACAAGGGTCATTGCAGAGGTACCCCAGCCACCATGCCAGTGAACATCATGCTGTCTCATTGCACTGCTTCCATCTCTGATGAGAAGAAAGCAGTTATTGTGTTATAGGACCCTACGCACAATAATAACGATTTTCAGTTTTCTTTTTTTTTATTTTCTCTTTGCCAGCTCATAGTGTGGAATGGGTGCCTTTGCACTGCTGAACTGCAAGAACTCTTCTGCTCCCTTAGGCAAATCAAAGCAATGAATGGGTTGCCATTAATTAACCTTCTGATGTCAATAATATGCCTCAGTATTCCTTTTTCCGTGGTCATTTATTTCTCTCAGAGTGTAGATGACAGAAGCTGTGTACCCAAAGAAACCAGTATGGTGAAAATTATGGTATAGTGATTTGATATACAAATTGTTAACATCTGAAATATTCCTACAGCATCACATCATCTTTTTTATTTTTGGTACCACAAACCTAGATGCTTTAACTCAAGTTACATGTTACTGGCATTGTAATTCACTGTGAATAACAGCCATTGATTGTTCAGTCCATTCTCCTGCTCATCTGCAATTAATGAACTATCTTGATTTTTGACGGGATGCTTGATGTTATTTGTACTTTGTTCATTAAGTAAAGCAAGATCTTTAGTGCTTGGGTAGTCTAAGGAAAAAAATAATTGCAGTGTGTAAACTGTATGTAAATTGTTTTTCAATAGAAGACTGACACTCTTTAATCCGCAGCGTAATCAGAAGGAAACAGGAAATTATTAATTTCACAATTTCAAGATCGTCTTTCATTGTTATACTGATTTCTGAAGCTTTTCAGACTTACTGGTAGTTTTATGGAATGATAGTAATTACACAAATAGTCATAAATCACAAATAATGGCCCTACAGAAAGGGAGACTGGAAGCTGTCTCTTTCATGTGTGAGCCAAGATATTTATAGCTGGCCTCTGTCCAGCTGCAGAACAGAACACACAAGCAAGACAGAAGTGGCTGCAGGCTTTTAAGACCATCAACACATTCAACTTATGCATCATGAGAGAGCAATTCCTTCACCAATGATTTAAGAGCGATTATTATTATAGCTTGTTATTACTTGAATACCTGACTGGAAACAGACAGTATAAGTTAGTTATTATCTAAATAAACAACTATTTAAACAGTATGGTTTTTCTACTTTTTGCTGATCACATTTGTGAATGCAATGTAAATGGCTTTTCCTTTAGTGAGTAATTAATAAATAATTCATGGTACTGAAAACCTTTTAAATGGATGAGAGACAAGGAAACCCTGTGGTGGAAAATGTATGGTTTGTTCAGGAGACCCAGGGTTCAGAACATATGAGAAAAGGAGACAGAAACATGTGCCCTAGGCCTCATATGCAGAAGAAGAAATACACAGCAATAAAAGAGACTTCAATTTGTTTTGGACTATCGCTTGATTTTCCTTCTCACACTTATATATAGAACAAGGGCAATTTACATATCCAAGAAGCAGAGTCTGAAACTGTAGAAGTATGAGACAGAGGAAATATCACGGCTTCCTTGTGATACCACACAAGAGCAACTTTTTTTAAAAATCATATTTCAGAAAGTTGATGAACTAAACCAAAGCTTAGGGATGTGACTACCACAACCAAAGAACACTGAATCACAGAAATCACTAGACTTCAGGAAGTCATCTAGTCCAAACCCACGTCCTAACTCAGGATCAGTGGTACCTGGGTTATTTATGAAAAATGTTCATTCATCGCATTCTTAAGGACACCGAGTGATGTAGACTCTGCAGTTTCCTGGGACATTGTACTCCAGAGATTTTACTGCCACTGGGAAATGCTACAAATTAAACTCAGTGTTTCTATTCCTATACAAAACTGAGGCAAAATATTCATTATTTCTCTGGAGTACTTCTTTATATGTTTTGTGATTGTTAGCACATCTTTCCTCAGTCTTCTGTAGAACTAAACAAGCTTAGGTCCTTAAAGCTCTCTGTGCAGCCTTGCCATAACCAGCTGCTGTGATCAAGATTAATGAAATGTAGTGATTGACGGGTCCCCAAGCAGATGCAAGGTAATTGGGCTCTTTTTTGAACTCTGGACAATGCTGGGGGTGCTTCTGACTCCTCAGGGTGACAGAAAGATGAAGAAAAAGCCCAGAGCTGAACAGAAGAGCTTAAAAGGGAAGGAAATAAAGCCCTTTTTTTGATGAGTGCTGGTTTCCCCTTTTTCTTTGTCCAGCAGGGTAAACAGCTTCAACCTCTTGAACTACTGCTTGCTGTCAGTCTTTCTCAGACTTCTGGTGATGTGTTTTGTACCTGAAGAAATCAGTATTCCCTCATGGAGTTTTAAACTAAATAGCAAGAGAAAGTGAGCAAATGCACAGAAGTGTAATCTATGTGAAGTTACAACTCCATGAAATTGGGAGAGTAATTCAGGGGCGTGTGATGCTGTGCTTATCCTCTTCTGTTGTTCTTTAGGCATCGTGCCTTAGCTCCTTATCCCTGTCAGAGACAGGACCGTGGTCTGTGTAGACCTTTGGGGTACATTTCATACCAAGGTAACAATGCAAATTTAATTCTCCCTTCACTAGTCAGAACATGGTGTACTCCGAAGAGTCATGAGTCTTTATCTTGTTTCTGTGCTGCATTTCACTTGGAGAATTCCAATTTGAGATGCTGTCTGCAAAGTTTAGGGAAAATTATACCTTTGGCATAGTGTAGACGGCTTTTCTTTTGCCTGAATGAATCGTTTGTCCATGTCTTATCAGTTAGACTTCATTAAGAAATAGTTTGGCCTTTGACCTATTCTTCAGAAGGTGGTGTTTCATATATTCCTTCCTTATTTCCCCTTTGACTGCTTCTGGTTCTAAATATTTATTCATAACAGATAAATATATTCCAATACATATGCTTAGAAGTTCTTTCTACTGTCTATTCTTAAGATAGTTTAATCAGGACCTTATAATAAAGTTACTTGGAATAATGTAATGTAATGTAATGTAATGGCCACTCTTCGTGAACAAAGAATCGGGGAAGGTCTTTCCACCTTCCAGCCTGCGCATTGGATTTTTCAGGTGAGACACAGTGTGCGCGGAACTGAGCCCACCCTTTAATCCTGAGGTTCATCTGCCGGGGCCAAGCGAGCTTGGACGGTGGCAGCGAGGTCCTCAGGACGTAGATGGATTGCCTTACAGGGCTAACGAGCTCCATCTGCCCGGGGAGGGGCCCCGACCGGGAATCGAACCCGGGTCTCTGCAGTGACAGTGCAGTGCCTTTACCCC
>NW_020955287.1:44648-84456 GCF_003031625.1 Empidonax traillii | reverse complement strand
GCAGTGACAGTGCAGCGCCTTTACCCCCTAGACAACATCAATCTCACCATAACAGAATTATCTCTATGAGTCTAATAATACAACCCTGAAAGACTCAGTTGTGTGATTTGACTGAGGAATTAATAAAAATGCTTTCTCTCACTTTATGTGAAAGAGAGATTTGTGCTTCCTGGTGCTTTGCTTGGAGCTCTCAGGTTCCACTCAGAAATGAAGCAACAGATTGACTGTCTGCAGGAGGTGAGGTGTACTGGGACCTCCTACTCCTACCCAAAGGCAGTCTAAGGGAAGGAGAGCTGCAGTTCAACATTGTGCAGCTTTATAAGCATTTTAACAACTTTGCTTTGAAACTCTGATGTTCAAGTGCAAAGACATTTGGTTCAGGGCTCACCTGAAATCAGTTCTCGGTCTGCTTGAAAATTTGGCAAGCTTCAGTTAAGCAATGGTCCTTGGCTGCAGTTCAGACACCTACAGAAATGCTGAAAACTGAGTTGTTGCAGCAGTTTTCAGGCTTATAGTGGGTCTCCTGTAGATATGTCAGGTGTTTAGTGACTACTATAACAGAGATATTAAAACAATAGTAAGTCCTTTACAGAAGTTCTAACCTGCTCTCATCTGAAGAGGATGAACTGAAAAGTTTACACTCTTTTGAATTACCTTTAAGTTTTTATCACATCCTTTTAATTATCTTTTAATAGAAATCAAAGAAGTCATAAGCACGCTTTCTTGAATTTCAGGGCGTAAAAGCCCATATTTAGATTCTTTTTTAAGTCTTCTGTCAGCTTTTTTTCTCCAATCCATGTCTAACAGCTCCAAAAGGACAGAGTAACTTGCATCTCTGATAATCTGTTGGTCTTTATACACTTGTGTATGAGGCTGACTCAAACTCACCAAGAATCACATAGAGTTTTATAGCCTTTGTAACCAACACCAATAAATTAAATTGGCTAGAACAAATAAGGTGACAAAGGGTAATGATGAGCGGCAGAAGAAATGAAAATCCTACAATTTAAGGACTGATAAAGTCCTTGGTAACCATCAGTTACAGTCAGTGTGTTTTCAATGAGATATTCTATAATTTCAGGCTTTTTATTAGTGGGCTTAATTTTACCATCTTGTTCAAAGGATAACAGGGCATGATGACCTTTTATTTGAATAAACTGCTTCAGTCCTTCTGACTTTTGCTGGCACAGTTATATTCCTCTTCTTGCTGCAGAAAAATGCACCTGTGCAGACAAATGCATACTGTTTTGACTTGTATTTGACATTTTAATTTTGCTTCTAAGGGGGAGGGAGAGGAAGCCTAATTTGTCTTTTAACTGTATTGCTCTGATAGCACTCTCACTGGCTGCTGTTCAAAATCAATATTAACAGTCGAAGGATTTTATTTGCTTGAAGAAATTGACAGGAACCGCAATAGCTTTTCCAGAACAGCTCTTCGTGGGGGTACTCAAAACTACTGTTCATTTCCCTGTGTAGATAAGCTCTGAGTCAAATGTATGTGTATTTTGCTGCCTCCTTAAAAAGTCCAAGGAAATTAACAGAAGTCCCAAAGAAATAAGTTCTCAGTGCAATTTATGCACTATGCACCATTTTTAACTATTTGCACTGTTCTCAGAAATTCTGGAGTTCTCAGTATTTCTCAGAAATTCACAGTTCTCAGTATTCTGGATCGGAAATAATTCCTTTAGTTAAGCAGGGAAGGCTGGAGATGGAAGGCTCTTTCACCCTGCAGTTTAGCCCACACAAAGTGTTTTTTTGCCCTCTTGCTTTTGCCTGTCTTACCTCCTTTTCTTCCCCTGGCCTTGTGAGAGGCAGAAGATGAATAACCCCTTGCATACCCTAAAGGAGGTACTTGAGGTTTCCACCTCAGGGGCTCCTTAAAGTTAAATCAGAGATGAACCACTCCAAATTTCAGAAGGAGGGGAGCCTTTCTTGTAAAGCAAAATTGACTCTGTAAAATTAAATGAGTGTTTTCAATTTTAGATATATTGCCTAGTTTCAGTATAATCAGACTCAGTTATAGCAACTCCTCATTTATAGCAATTCCAGCAGAAAAAAACCCTTTAGTTCAGTAGTAATCACCTCTGTGAGAATTATCATACCACATAAAACCAGTCCTGAAGACAGTAATCCTGTTTGTCTTGCCTTTCCCAGAAAAAGCTATATTTAATATCTAAATACATGTTCCTCCTTATGATCTTACTCTTTCAACATTTCAATGGAGTTCTGAATATGAAATTGTCTCCCTAAAACTATTGTAAAAGTGTAATCAAGTAAAATTTGATCTGTTTTTATAATGTTGATTTGGCAAATGTCAGGCCCATTATTGGAAACAGCGTTCCAAAATAACAAACATTCCTTCAGATCTCAGGAGTTTGCTGTACTGAAGCTAGCTGGTTTTAAGTTTCTTGACAACTTACTGTGTGGTGACTCATCTGATTTTTAATAGATATTGCATAACACTGGGTTTCATTGTGCTTGTTTTGTTTTCCACCATATGGAGTTTCTCAATAAGAATATACTGTAGAAGAAGGAGCTGATGTAAATGCACTGTTCCTTTGCAATTATTTGTTTTTGGAAAGGTGAACAAAGAGAAGTTATTATTTATATGCAGAATGACTAACAGGCTAAGGGCAATGGAACTTTCAGCATTTAATTTTATACGCTTTTCTGTGGGAGATTTTGGTACTTGTACTTCAAAAAACAGAAAATCCAGTTAATTCCAACTATCATTAGGCTAAAAATAATATGAAAGATGCAAACAAAACAAAATTCTCTCTTACATCATGTACGTAAATAAATAGACCTCTCAGTATTGGACACTATACTGAAACTAGAGAAACTGGGTTTCAGATTGGAAGAACAGATGACTGCACTGTAGATACACACTGGGTGAATTTTTTTTAACAGTGATTTTAATTTTTCACAGTTTTCTTTTGTAGGGTATTGGGGATCTACTGAGCTGATTTAGTGTGCTTTCTTCCACATCTACCTTTGCACAGCTCAGTGGCATCTTGCCCCTCCACCTTCTGATCCTCTTTTAGTCCTTGCTCAATGCCATAATATTTTTTAGCTCCAGCCTTCATCAGGTTTCTCTTTTGTTATTTTGTCCATGGATAATCTCACTTGAAACCCTAAATTTTATCTCAAACTGGGTGGCAGATGACCTTCTTTTGAAAGCTTTAGTTATTTCAAAAATAAGGACAACTTACTGTATGAATTGGAGGAAAGCTGCTTGCTGCTGTTTGGCTGCATTCTAGATCTGAACTGATGAACTGATAAAAACACAGAAATTTCAAATACCTTTTCTTACCTTGTTGTCTCTCTAAACTAAGCACTGACTGAAATCTTTGAGTTACTATGTCCTGTTGAAAAATGTGGATTCACAACTCATGGAAATGATGTTTTGCTCTTTTTAGAAAATGTGAACTTGTGTCAGAATTTGATTTATAAATAAAAATATTCAAAAAAGACTGTTTAATATTTGATTTACAGAAATCTTTAGCAAAATTGCAACTATGAACCCATGATTTTTTAGGAGGAAACAAATGCAATTATAGTTATGGATTAATTCATTAGATGATTCAGCTGTTCCAGTTTTGAAAGTACAGGACAGTGAGCTGAGATCATGAAAGCAAAACTAAACAATCCTTCATTTAAATAAAAGGAATTAGCTTTAGCTCAAGTGAAAAGATAAAGACTATTTTTAAAGAAAATTAACAACATACTCAAAAGTTCTTGTTCTGTTCTAAGAATAGGTGCAGAGTAGGTATATCATACTCATCAGCTTTATTAGAGTGTAACATTGTAAAGCTCTTTTCAAGTTTATATTGCCATAATTAATTAACTAAATGTTTTCCATTGGCTTTACCTTTGGCATCTTAATATGGGTTTTCATAACCCTTTATTCTCCTCATTTTCATCTGACCTGAGCTTTCCCTACCCATAAGAAAAGACTAGGGAGTTGTGTTTAGTCCTCATTTCAACAAAGTCCATTAAAATATAAAGCTTGAGCTTGTTTTATTATGAATTTTCTCTTGTTTTCCCCTGTGTTAAATGTAATAAACCTGAAAACAGGTGCATTGGCTTGGTTGGCATATTTCCTGCTTGCTCTCAAATGGTTCTTGCGTAGCATAATGCTACACTATCTCCTATCCAACAGTGTGGTTTGAGTTTTCTAATGTTCTGATAAAATTGCCAGCAGGAAGAATTCTAGCTATTCAGAGCAAGCAACATTTTACTTTTCCATGCAAAGACAATTTCCTAGCTTTGCCTAAGAGTAAGGCTAAAGTCAAGGATGCAATATGAAGTTGGCCTAAGTCCAGCAGAGCCTCTGTACAAATTCTGCTGTGCTATGAACACCTCAGCCTACACTAATGTAGACTGAAAAACAGCTGGGTGAATTATATCCTGTGTTTGTAATGACCTTCTTCGGAATTTTCAGCTAAAGTGGTATGCAAGTACAGCAATTCTGACATCCATCGTCTGTACCAAGGCTTATATTGTGAGCTTATAAAAAGAGGAAAAAAGATTTAAGGAATCACAAAACTTCTGTTAACTCATGTCATTACTTAGCTTCCAGGGTTAAAGCCTTAGCAATCCACAGAACAGGTTAAAATAGGGGTTTATTTCCACTACAAATGGCAGGTTTAAATTTTTGTTTATTAACAATAATAAAAGTGTCCAGTTTTGTAGTAATTAAATAGGTTGATACATTGAGAAATGGCCTAAAAATAGGATCCTACAATAATTATGTCATTACCATATATGTGATATAATTGCAATATTACTCGGTATGCTACAGTTTATGAATTTTTATTATTTTATTTACATTTAAATTAATATAAAACAGTAAAAATATAAAACGAAAACAAACAAAATAATAGCAATAACAAAGATAAAATCTGAGAACCTACAATCTCTAATTTGAATGAAGACAAACGTAAACTCTTTAGAATAAAAAAAAGAATGTCATTATTATAAGATTGTGGTCTTACTCTGGTAAAGAAGTAATTCTAAAAATTACTTAGTCCATTAGGTAGAGACCATGTTCTGCCAGGGTAAAGTGGTATTTCAGAAGATGAACGTAATTTTTGGACACAGATGTAGAGACAACTCAATTAGAATAGAGAAGATTATTTAACTCCGTAGAAAACACTCAGCTGCCTCTGGAGTACTGGCTTATTAGACCCTCTCTATTTTTTCAGAGGTTTGATGGGCTTTGCAACAGTATTTAAGAATCACTTGATGTCCAGAAAAGATATGCTAGTTAGAAAACCTAAGGAAACTCATGATTAGTCTTCTAGTATTTACCTTCTAGAATAAATTTCTAATAATAGGTTTTTATTTTGTCTAACAGAGAATCAGATAATGAGAGCCAAATGTTGGAAAAAACCTTCAGACTAGAAATATGAACAAGCCTTAGTAGAGATGGTAAGTAACACTGGATAGGAATATTTAAGGGTAATTAAAATTGTTAATGTATTTCAAATTCAATTTAACTTGGAAAGTAGGAACAGGCTTTCTCTGCACAGTGTATGGTTACAGTAATTTCTGATTTTCCCTTTTGACTTCAAAATGTATGCATCTGTCACTGACAGAAACCAACATCCCCCTTCCTCCCCATTTAAGGGTTCATGGAGCAGTGGTGCTACCTTAAAAAATCTTGATTCTAAAAGAATCTATGAAAGCTTATGAATTTTGCCATTAAAAACAAAGATAAAACCCCACATGCATTTCTATATTGCATGTGCTGGTTACAAAAGAGCCAAAAAGACCTCCAAATACTCTGAAACTGCAATGACTGGGAGACTGCTTAAATTTAAACAAAATTGATTGATTTATTAGGAAGTGAATCACACACACTTGGATGTCCCTCTGCTACCTTTCAACACTGTTTTATTATTTTGCTAATTCTAGAATGTTGTGTTCATTTTCAGTGGAAGACTATTGAGTATCAATATGAATTTTTTTCCTACCTGCTGGGCATTTGTTTTTCCAGCCTTCTACTTTTCAGAACTGCTAAACAGCTTCTGCTCCTTTTCTGTTTCCAGCTACTGGTGCCCAAGAAGCTATAAATGAGAGTTTTCCAGCAGTGTCCATTACAGAGGATTAAATTTATAGGGGAAGATCCACTGTAACTTATCCCTACCACTCCTGTTGCAGCCTCTGTTAGCACCCAGCTGTTGCCTTGAATGCTTAGCTCTTCCTAGCATGCTGAAGGTTGCTGAGGTAGACCTTGGCGAAGGTGCAGACTTCTTGCTCCAAGTCCATGCTCAGAACCATTTTCCCCCACCATTATCAGAGTCCTCTTGTAAAGGGAGAGCTATGGCTTCCCATAAGATGGAAATAAACACCCTCGGACACAAGGCACACTCACAGAGGTACATGCAGCAAGGTGTCCTCTCTTCAGACACCTGGGTAAGTTCCCTTGGCCTTTACCATAACAGTGTTTGCCTTGCACCCATCAGAAACCTGACAACTGAAAGAACTACTGGCCACCAAAGAACAGCCTTCTCTTCCACTAATCCTTCTTTTTCTTTTTTTTTTTTTTTCTTTTTTTCTTTCTCCCATCATCTTTGGTTTGGCTCTAGCCCTTCCCCTTCAGTCTGAAGAATCATTAAACAATAACAAATGTAGGAAGGGCCATTTTTAAAAAAGTATAAGAATTCTTGTTTCCTTTTTATCCATATTACTTATCACTTTTGATCAGGATTTCCAAAGTCCCATTGACTTCAGATGAAGCAAAGTTGAGTGCTCCTTACCTCACATCCTTTTCTTTCCTGTCCTTCCTTCTCCCCAAATGGCAACCTGCGGAAGAGGAATCTGTATGCTGAGATAACATCTACATAAGCCCAGAAGGGACATTTCATGTAGGAAAAATTAGAACATTCATCTTCCAACCAGGTACCTTTCTTTAGAAAGAAAAGTCTGTGTAGTGGTCTTTCAGTATTGTAGGTGATTAGAATCTAAAGAGATCCTAATTGTTGCAACACATGCACGCTGTGAGATGCTTTTGATAGCTGATAAATAATTTGTGCTATTGCTGAAATTTTGATCTCCCCAAAAGAGGGTGAAAACCAGCTTTAGTACCTCATAACCCAAATCTACTGAAGTAGATATGAATATTTCACATTCCTTATTTGTCTGCATTACTATGTGCTATACAGTTACTAGTATAATAGTACACTTGATTTATACCAAGATAGAACTTTTTAAAATTCAAATTCTAAAAGGGACATTCCATTTGGATCTCTAATTTCACTCGGTTTGGGTCAATACACTTTCCTGCTGTTCTAAACTCTAATTCACATCACAGCATCTAGAATTTTATGCTTTGTGAAAATTTTTCTACCAGCGGAAGCCATGTAGGCTAAAAAAGCACACAATTTTCTTTGAGAAGGCTACAGTCTTTATCAACCCAGGAAATTTCTACTATTGAAAGATTTCATGCCAGAGCAAGCTGTACACGTCATCACCCTCATACACTTAGAAAGCTGCTTGCTGAAATCCATCGCAAACCAAACCAGAGTCGACCTGGCATGTAATGAGCTCACCCAGGGGCAATGCAATACAGATCTTTATCTTGAAAGTAAAATCTATCCTGGTGCTAACATTTATGCTTTAATATAAAACTGTGACATTACATAGGTTTTATACTCCCTTGATTTGTGTTTATAGCACAACAGAGGATTATTTTCCTTTGATGGATTATGCTCTTTGGTATTCTGCAGACTGAGCTTACTTTATGATAATTGCTAGGGTGTTTTTATTTAAATGCTGTGCATTATTTTTGAATTAATTTTTTTCAGTTTCTGGATATTTATAAAATATCTACAAATTATATTTAGCTTTAGGTTCTGATCTGATACAAAACTATTTTCATCTGTACCTCAACTAGAGGAACTGTGTTGTAAAGGAGATTTTAATTAAAAAAAGAGAAATGTGACAGTACACTCGCAGCTGATTTTATAAAGGTAAAAACAAATGAGATTTTTGCATATTTCTCTTTCCTTTCTATCCAAAGGATGTTATTCTTAAATAACAGGCTTCTCTGAACTGTCTTTTCCTACATCCTGTTTTGTGGATGGCAAAAAGCAAGGGCAGGGAGGGAGAGTTTAAAAATATAAGAGAAAAAACCACCACTATGTAGAATAATGTTTGTTGTTCCTCAAAACTCTCCTTTTCCACTGGCTGTGGCAGGCACTGCTGGGCTTCTTTTTTCATTCTCTTGTTCTACCCTATTTCATCCTCTTTTAAGATAATCTGAAGTTTACAGAAGTTTTTATCTTTTCCAACAGGGTACTGAAATCTGCTGAGGTCTCACTGCAAGCCATTTTGGAATGATGAGATAATCAAACCAAATTTTTCTGACCTTTTTCAGTTTTATTAAGGCACAGTCATGCTTATAGGAATAGTATTTCAAAATTTAATGTTAGGAACTGGGAAATGCAAGCTAACTGCAGGTCTGCTGGCTAATCTGGATGCAAGACTTTGCAAAGAAAACATATACTTATTAGTAAAGTAAATCCCCACATCTGTGGCTTCAACTGTATCATCAAGTTTGTTTCTACATTCATCTAAGGTCCTATTTCACTCATTGGCTTTACTGCATACGTGTAAACCTGCTTGTGGGCTTCAGTTTGGTGTGACTCTGCTACTTCTATTAATGAGAAAACTCGAAAGACAAACCAGAGAAGATTTTCACGTCAACATTGATACTCTGCAACAAAGGTAACCAAAGAGACTGGGTTTTAGGAAAAGGGTAATTTTTTCTACATTGGAATTTCTTACGTACCTAGAAGGAAACATGATGGACGAGAAGGCAAGAGGAGCCAGGGTGCAGGTAGAGGAGCCAAAATTGAAGTTTAACCATTAGCCTTGCTGATTAGTATTTCAGTTTTTCATAAGAGAGACAGGTCTGCCAGACTTCCATCTAACCTGCAAGACTTTGTCCCTTGCATATTGAGTCAAGTTCTGACTGCGCTGATTGGATGAGGAGAGGGTTTCTTCTATTTTCCTGTCTCAGGAGACTAGTCCCCCACTCCCACCCCATGGTATTCTGTATCATGCAGCTGTGTGTTTTGGGCATAACTGCAGATCTTCCCACAGTAAACTCCTGTCAACCTCTTTCCATTTACTATATAGAGTGTCTATGGAGACATTTCCCCAAGTGCTGTGAAAAACTCCACTCACCAGTACATTAATGAATGAAGCTTTGACCTACAGCTTAAGAGACATCCCCTCTCCTTTCTCTTCTTTTCTCCTGTCTCTCCCACTCCATGCCCATCTAGTCCAATGTAACCTTTGCAGCTCACTGAGAAGGATGCCAGTCGTAACATTCTGTTTTATCATGTATGAATCAGTCAGACCTTTTGATTTCCAAGCACTTCAATGACAAATTTTCATCAAAACAAAATTCTTGGAATAAATATTTCACTTCTAGGTAATGGTTACATGTAATCATAGAATCATAAAATCCTTTCTCTTCCTCCTGTTGGAAATTGGAAGGTTTTCATACACTATGAGAAGAGGAATCACAAAAAGATTTTGTTCTTCTCCAAAGTTATATGGTGGCATTTTAGACTGAAAGTTTGCAAGGTGCTTGGTAATGATAATCGAAGCAGGCTATAGAAGGTTAATATGATAATGGAATTTCCATGGATACTCTTGTCTACAGCCAACAAAACCCGTGATGGATGTTCTAGATATGTGCAGGCTTCTGTTATGTACTTTGAATGTTTGTTTATATTTCAAGATTGATTATAGGTAGACAGGTTATTTAATCAGAAACATATTAAATGTATCAGGGTATAAGACAGCATTTGTATCTTCTGTGTCACAGAATAATTAATTATAAATACCCAAAGTACAGATTTACAGGGTATTTAGAAAATTTTTTCCTATGTCACAAAATTCTTGGTCTTAATAGTATGCATTAACTGTTTTACTTATAACAGGAATTATAAGAATTGTTACTGAAAGAAGAAATCAAGCTTTTCCACTCTGGATTGGAGAAACATCTCTTTGGCACATCATTATGGTGCAGGTCAGGAATTAATGTTTCAGGAAAAAAAATATAAGTACCAAGCATTACCCAGACACAGGGTAATTTGCACTGCAGTGTTAAGTTCAACCCTGAGTTTGACTAGAAAGAGATATATGTAAAACTCAAGGCAGGTGGTTTGATACTTTTATCTGGTAATTATTAGAGTGCAACAAGAAAAACTTCCAAGCTTATTTGAATATCACCTTCCCTCTTGAATCTAGGTAGGCTTATACCTTGAGTGACCTGCTGTCTGATTAGGCATTTGTAGACTGTGAGAGTACATTTCCATTCCCCAGTTTTGAATTTATTACCTTTCAATGCTATTAAATAACCTTTTACTACCTTTCTATGTCAGGAAAGGACCTCTTATTTTCTTTTCTTTCTTTCTTTTTCATGTATTATGAAATGGAGAACAGTAACATTATATGGAATGCAGCTTTCAATCTGTAGGTTGTTCCCCCAAGGAAGATACCTTTCACAGCCTAAGCTCTTCACAAATGCTTGCTCATGTTGTGGATAATTGCTTTGACTTCTTGCAATTGATCCTCAGATGAATCCTTGCTCCACCAGTTTCTGCTGTGGATAGTATTCCTAAAGGCCACGGTATATTTTAAGACCTTGTGAGGATGAACATTTCTTTCATGAGTCTGGGCATTGAAATGCATTTCTCCATAGCTATTGTTTATACTTTCAGTGGGTGGGTTTGCTGATGTGTCTTTCTAAAAAAAAGCTGTTAAATAAGATGCTGAATAACATTCTTTAAAGCTGTTGTGTATGGATGGCCAAAACTTTCCAAAGGCAAATCTAGGAATTTTTCTTGTGCTTGTCTGTTCATGAGAGTAGATGCCCTTCATAAGAGCAAGATTTATGGGATTTTAAAAATAAACCTGTGAAGACTTTATTTCGAACTGCAGCAGAAGTAATGAGATATTTGGAGATTACTGTCCTTGCTGCTGTAGTGAAACTCAACATCTGACTATTTTTTTGCATTGTATATTTTGTTTCGTTCAATGTTGATTTTTTATATTTACACTTACAGACATCAGCTGAAACCCAAGTCGGTGACTACGCCAAGACAGAGGTGACATTTATACAAGGAATACTAACAAAGAAGTGTTATTTACTGAGCACTGAGATCTGCTGGCATGGCATGGCTGATGTCTAAACCTCCAATCTCAACCTTCTACTGGAGGGCTGCGTACAAGCTGTGCACTGGGAATGGTCCCTGGAGCACACTGACTGGTAAACCATGCTTGAGATTTGTCCATGGAAACTGATAGCTTAGAATAAATTTCTTAATGATAATATGTGGTGGGTTGCCCCTGGCAGGATGCCAGGCACTGACTAAAGCCACACTCCCACTCTCTCTCTGCAACTGGACAGAGGAGAGAAAAAAAAAACAGCTGAGGATTCATGAGTTGAGATAAGAGCTGGGAGAGGTCACTTACTGATTGCCTTCACAGGCAAAACAGACTCCAAGTGGGGATATTACTTAAATTTATTACTAACAGGATAAGAGCCAAAGAGTGAGAAATAAAACAGTCTTAAAAACACTTTCCCCCCCACCCCTCCTTCCTTCCATGTTCTCCCTCCCCCACCTCGTGGTGCAGGGGGATGGGGAATGAGGGTTATGGTCAGTTGTTGTTTCTGTGGCTGCTCAGGAAGAGGAGTCCTTCCCCTTCTCCCATGGGGTCCCTCCCACAGGAGACTGGGGAGAAGGACCTCCCACAGGTCTTCCACTGGCATCTCCGGCGTGAGTCCATTCCTCGGGAAGCAGTTCTTCTCAAACTGCTGTCCCGTGGGTCACTGCTCCATGGGGTGCAGTCCTTCACGAATGAGCTGTACCGACATGGGGCCCCCACAGGAGCCACAAGTCTTACCTGGGAAAAACCTACTCCAGCCTCTCCACGGGCTCCAGGTCTCCGTTAGGACCCTGCTCTATCCTGGGCCTCCCACGGGGTCACAGCCCCCTTCCTGCATCCACCTGCTCCAGCATGGGCTCCTCCATGGGCTGCAGAGGGGTCTCTGCACCCCAATGGTCCCCCATGGGCTGCAGGGGCACAGCTGCCCCACCGTGGTCTGCACCACGGGCTGCAGGGTCTCAGCTCTGGCACCTGGAGCACCTCCTGCCCCTCCTTCTGCACTGACCTTGGGGTCTCCATTGTTGTTCCTATGTTCTCTCTCTGCTCTTCCCTGGCTGGAATTCTTTCTGCCTCACAACCTTCAGTTCTTAAATATGTTACTATCACTCCTGATTGGCTTGGCATTGACCAGCAGCAGGAAGTCCATCCTGGAGCCGGCTGGCATTGGCTCCATGGGACAGGGGAAGCTTCTATCAGCTTCTAACAGAAGCCACTCCTGTAGCCTCCCCTCTGCTACCAAAACCCAGCCACAGAAATGCACTAAATAATGATAATTTATTGATGGGTTTGAGTGATTTTAATTAAGGACATTATATTGTTGTTCAGATAAATAAACCATTAATATTATGCTGGATTGAGGAAGATAAATTTTCTCAAGTTTTCATGATCTGTCTTGACGTTGTCTTTCTGATAAGAATGTGAAACTGAAATACTAGCATTTAAATTAAAGACTGCGGCTCCTGAGTTGTACTAGTATATGAAATAGAGATGTATTTCACAAGTAGCAGTAAGCTGTGCTTTCTGTTATTACTGTGATTAGATGTGATTATATATATTATATGTGATGGACATTAGGGCTGCAAGGGATGTTGAGAGGTTATCTTGTTCTTCCTCTCATCAACAAGGGAAAACAATGGCGAAATACTTCCAGTGATGGAGAGTTTCTGATCTTCCCAAGTATTTATTCCAGCATTTAACAGTTGCCACTGGAAAATATTTTCCTAAATTTCTTTTGCCTTACTTTAAGTCCTTTGTGATACAGAGAAAAAAAAAATCCAAATAGTCTTTAACACCTAATCTGCCCATTTTAATTGTTTCTTTACTCATGTACAGTAGATGACAATATTTAGGCAGTCAACTGTTCCTACATAATGCTATTGAGCTGCTATTTATTTTAGGTAATTTCTGTAATTTTTTTTTTATCTTCAAAATGCTTGTAATCACTCCTCACTCAGGATAGATTGCTTATAAATGTAATATAGCCCATGCTATTCTGTCCCAAAGCAGACATGACTGTGATATGGAGCTGTCCTTAGTAGAGACCCTTTACAGACTCTTTCAACACACCTTCTAGTTATGCAATGATAAACAACTTTTGACCATTCTTTGAGTGCAATTTTGAAATCACTGAGTGTGTACTTTAGGCTACTTTCTTCTAGAGCACATTTTCTTAATTTGAACAGTCAGTCATGACACAACCCTCATGTTGCATATTCAGAGCCCTTTGTCACTAAAGCTGAGGGTGGGATCAGGATGTGCAGGACAGTAACTGTTGCTGGGAAAACTTCATAGTACTTGGAATGAGACAGAACTGCAACACTGAATATTGTGTCTCTATCACACATTTGAAGATGGCCAATTTTATCCTGGTCTGAGTGTTGGATGGCTGGATGTATGATACAGGAAAACAGATTTCTCAGAGGAGAGGAAGCCTTCCTGAAAAGGCATGGGAGGTGGAAAAGTGAAGAAACTGAGGGAAGAGAACACTTGAGAGGTTAGGATTGGTGGAGGACCTTGAGGAAGACTAGTCTTGGAATGGGGAGTCTCTGCAGTGTCAGGAAAGAGAGGTCTATACAGCTGATACTGAAGGGCTGAGAGGATGAGGAGAGGAAAATAACCTCAGAGAAGAAATCTTCTCCATCTTCCCCCACCAAATCTCCTCAAAGCCTGAGAATGACCATTGAATTCCTTAATCCTTACGATTGCTTACATCTCCAGACTTCCTTCCCCCATCAAAAAACTCATCCATCCAAAAGTCATTTTCACCATCCCTTTCCAATACCACTGCCATCAAAATATTGAATTGTACTGCCTTCGACTTTAGCTGCTTTGCATTCATCCACTATAAAATCGTTCAGTTTTTCTATACTTTTGAGATGCCTTTGAATAACATGAATAGCTGGGACTGCTTCAAAAATGAAGAATGTCTCTGAGCATACATGGGGAAAAAGGAGCAATCTGGCAGTAGGTGAACTACAGAAAAAGAGCCCTTCCTGAAAATAGTTTGAACAGCAGAATAAAATTGGCTACATAGAGAAAACAGCAATGATACTCTGACTTCTGTTAAGTTAATAATGTGAACAGAGAAACAAGTTTTTCCCCTCTGCTTCAATTTAAACTTTTTCTTGTACCATCCGCAGTGGTACTGAGATAATCATATATTTATACTGTAAAAACTTTTCGCATAATTGTAGCATTATCTTCCTTAAATCCTCTAATATTAACCCCCCAAAATCCCCTAAAACTCTTTTAGTATCTCCTTGTAAAGGTTTTTTTTTAATAGTAATAGCTAACAACTTTTTTTGACAGAATTAAGAATATTCTTTTAAACTCCACTGGACCCCTTTCACTGCAAACAGTCAAACTAGGAGGACATTATACAAGAACACTTACATAAATTCTGCTCTATGGAAGAAATATAAAGGGAATAAACAAAAAATGATGAAGTGTCCGTAAAGAGATTACAGAAAGCTTGCAGAGTTGCTGCCTTTTTCCCTTCTCCCAGAATAACTGTAAAAAATACTGCCAGTTTTAGAATACACACCGCAGTCCTGGCATGAGAAGCGACGCTTTTTTTTTTTTTTCCCCTCCAGTGAAGTTTTATTATTTGTATCTTCATGTATTTATTGTTTACTTGGTTCTGCCTGTGACTGATTCACAAACAGATGGACACAGCGAATTCCTGGAGAAGTCCTGCAGTTTGATTGGATTGTTTATTTGCAGATTTTGGCTAAGCCTAGGGAAATATAACAAGGAGAAAAGCCTAAGGTCAAAATTTAGATGCAGGTGTTTTCATAAGCTTTCAGCTCTAGTGCTGACTTTCCATATGGGTATGCATTTGTTCCCATGTTTGCTCACATGGTCCTAGTAATTTTATTTTTATTAGTAATAACCTTTCTTTCAACAGCTACATTACACATGATTTGTTTGGTTTGTATTTGAGAAAGAGTGCCCAACTTTTTTATAAGGCACAAATTCTCCACAGTCATGCAGAATTATTATGAGACATAATCTCCACTGTCCCATGATATTAAGCTATATATGATCAAAACTTGAAGTCTCTACTTCATCAAATCACCACAGGTTTGGGCCAGAACGTGGCTGAAACTGAATGGGACCCATGACAGCATACAACCAAACCATCCTGTACCTCTCAGCACAGTCTCCTTTTAGCCTGTGTATCAATTTCTGAGACAATTAATTATACACAGCCCTTCTTCCCAGCATTGTTGGAAGACTAAGAAAGACTAAACAAAGTGACTTTGTGAATAGTTAAAGCCGTTGTTATAGGCCGGTTCTTTTTCCATCGTGCAAATATTGTTTACCTGAGGACTGCTGCTATTAGTCACACTACACTGTTAATGGGTGAGGTTTGTTGTTTTGGTTTCTCCCCTCCAAGAGGGTTCTGGCGTGTAGATTCATGCTGTGTATGAACCCACTCACTGAATCCCTTTTGTATCACAAGCCCAAACAAATCTTACTCCCATGGAGTTCTGCACACAAATGCCAACTAAATAATGGTGAGGAATCAGGTGGTTCTGCACTGATTTTCCAGCTACTGCTTCCCCTAAATAGAGGAAACATTGCGTTTCATTACATTACACTGGAAGATATGTTTTATATCTTTAACATTCTCTCAGGAGCAGAAGAGAGAGTATGAGTCCTTGGATCAAAGACATCCCATAATTTACCATGGCAATTTCCATATCATATCTTTATTCTCTAGAATTTTCAGCAGTCAGTAAATAATACACTTAGTTGTACTGAAACAATCAGGATTACACTATATTAAAAATGCCTGCTGAGAAGTATAATTTTGTCATGCGTATCCTTTTAAACATTCAGTTTCTGAGAGAAAAATTATCTAATTTTGGATACTAGATATTGCTGTGATAAGGAAGCAATGTAGTGGAATGGCATAATGCATAAGGGATAGTACATTAATGGTCCTTCCCATATGAAGACCAGGATATGATTTATTTTCCTCATTTTAATCAGTCATATAAAACTTACAAATCAATATCATATTTGATCATAAAGAATTATTTTGCCATTAGTGTCTTTGATTTGTACCATGATTTGGCCTTGAATTAAAAGTCTCCTGTGTGCAAGCATATAGTCAATAGATAACTCCAATTCCAGCCAAGTGGGATGAAGGCATGAAGGAAGCATTTTAAAGAAGCTTTAGTACTTCTCTATAGATGAGACAGATGCACTAGTTAGGAAGTTAATTCTATCTATAAGAAAAATGTTAATTCTATGTACTGTGGTTATCACTTCTACAGGACAGTTCGCTTTCCTGGTGTTGTAAGAAGTTTTACAGGTTCCAGTCCCTTAGGTCATTGTATAAAGAGGAATTATAATTCTGTCAAACCTAAACCCTTCAAAATTCCTCATGTATGACCTGTCAAGAGCTCTGTGGTTGCCTTAAAAATGGTGAATCTTTACAATAATAAAAAATTTCTGTTGTAATCCATCCCCAAGATTTTGAGTCTTCAAAGTAAATTTTAACTTCAATCAGGAGGACTTGATTTTTTTTTTTTTTTTTTTTTTTTTTTTTTTTTTTTTTTTTTTTTTTTTTTTTTTTTTTTTTTTTTTTTAAATTTTTATTGTACGACCCTCGGAACTCAGAAAAAATGTGATACCATTGCACAAAAGTGTGAGATGACAAAACAATAATTAGACCTCATAAGTTTTGGAAGCTGTATGTTGCCATTTGTCCTATACCTTTCCAAGAATGTAATGGACATGTCATACTATAAAGAATAGGAGAAAAGCACATTGAATGCTGCTGAACTAGGAGTGGCACGTTGAGTTCATAAACACTTAGTAAATATCTGATCTATCATATGCAACAAGGACTCTGTAGTCATAGAAGGAAAAATGATCATCCATCTGCTCCCAGCTCTTGCAGTTTCTGCATAGGAGGAGGCAATGTGCACTGAGTGCTGACTAACTGGCTTTGCTGGACTTTGGCTTTGTGCTGGCAAAGGTAGCTCAGGCTCCTGTCTTTTTGGTCCAGGCTTCTTAACTTGGGCCACTGCTGTGCCTGTGGCAACAAACCAAAGAGAAAGAGGTTGTGAAGAGGGTGCAAGATCCAAGGTGGAGAACCAGGAGTTAGTGGCAGGGATGTAGCTTTTGGGCAAGGAAGCAGGAATCACAGCAGTGGCTAGAAAGTTGGTGTTATCACTGTTAGCAAATGGTTAGAGGCCAAGCTATGAGTTGCAGGTAACTCAGGGCAAGGGGAAAAAAAAAAAAAAAAAAAAAGATGAGAGGAACAGTGATGCAGTGGGAGAGTAGATGAGATACAGAAAGTTGTAGCAATAAAGCTTGGATGAACTTTTCTTATGGTGACAGTCACTTTTTTATTGCAACCCTCTGCAGAACAGATTGGATCACTTCTACCTAGCAAGTTTCTAACACGTTTGACTAACCTGTTCCTCTAGTGAAAAAATTTCCATTTTTAAAATGAGTCTGAAATTAAGAAAAAAACAGTACAAACAAATAAAAGAGAAGCAATATCTGAGTATCATAAGTGGTGTAATGGAAAACAAAATACTGTAAGAACTTTTGCTAACAATTTACTGCATGAAGTAATATATACAAAATAAATATAAAAATGTATGTTTGTTTTGATTTGGTTTGTTTTTTTTTTATCTTGCCAAGACCTTGACACTAACATTATATTACTTTTCATTTCCATGTCAAGATCTGTAACATCAACTTCAATTCTGGAGGGAAAGGTACCTTCCAGAGATTATATAAATCACATATAGAGCTTGTTTTAAATGGTTTGCTTCTCATGTATGATATATACTCCACGCAGAAGATACTGCATAGTAGTTAAGGTGCTCAGTGTGTGCTAGTGCTTATTTTCCTATTCAGTTCACATTCAATACTGATTTGAGGAGACACCTTGCAGGCTGTTAAAAGTTTAGTGGCACTCAGAAGCTCTGTGTCTGCTGCTTGCACTTCTGCCTTACACTTATTAAAGGCAGTTTCAAGCCAGTGGATGGGTAGAATTAGGAAAAAAATACAGGAGCATCAGATACTTGTTCCTGGAAGACAGTAGCCTGGGATTTTTCAAGCATGGAGCCATTCTGCCTTGGTAGTCTGGGATGTGCATCAGCAGCAGACCAGACACTGTGAACACTATAGAGGGCGAGCTAAGCAAACACAAGACAGTCAGTGCAGATGTGCTTAATGTCTATGCACTGTGGCTGCCTTCACAAGACTAATGTCTCCAGAAGAGATTCACGAAGGAGATAGGGATATCTAGATGAATTTAGAGGTTGAAAATCAGGTTGATCTGACGCATGCCAAGTGCCTATCGGGATTTCTTGCTGTCAGGTTAATGCCAGAGCAGATCCATGTCAGAAACATTTCACTAAAGGTAAGACAATACTGGAAGGAAAACTACGTGTGCTACAACAGCGAATTAATTAAGGTGAAACTTGTAATGAGGATATCATTCCAGCTGAGGGTAGGGGCAAAGTGGGAAGAGAATTTCACCTAGGAGGAAAGAAGCAAATAGTAGGCTTGGCCAGAGTCCAAGTGCTCTATAAAACCTGATGCTGACTCTTACCAAGGATTCTTTGGACTGACACACTACAAACATTAATGTCAACAACACTATTAGGAGTGTTGCTCTATGGAGATCCTTCTGTCCCACAGATATCTACCCAAGGACAATGTGCGTGCTGAAGGGCTGAGCATGCTGTTGCCAGACTTCATCAGGTATGGCTACATTTTTCAGATTTCCACCAGAAATCAGTTACTAAAGCTGAGCCCAATATGTGAAACATTTTGCTCAGATAAGTACTGACTCACATCAATCAGTTAGTTTAGCTTAGAGCCAGCTGTCATATGGTCAAGATCTGCTTTTCAGATTGAAGAGCACCTCCACTTTTCTCCCCAGCAGAAATAGAGTCTCTTTAGAAGAAAATCTTGCAGCCTTACTTATTTGGCCACACGTTTCCCATACTTTAGGGGCAGCCTTGGAGGAACAAATTACTCTTGTAGTAGACTTGGGATAGAAAAAGCTGAAGAAGGAAGGCTTTTAGAGCATGAAAAGAACCACTCATGCACTGGCTCCCTCTCACCTCTATGTGCTATGCTGTTTGCTAAATATCTCACTATGTTTAATCCCTCTGTGTTTTTAAGAGTGAAGGATAGTAAGGAAGTGATTATACTGATTTTGCATTTTTACAACTGACTGATAAGAAGTTTAGTTATTTACCTGTGCTCAATAAAATTTTTCATTATTTGATTAACATAATGAAAACAAATGTAAACAAATAAAGAAGCAAAATTCATTGCACTTCTGTGAAACTCATGCAATCTGTGTATTTAAAAATACAGTTCTAATTTCACTCTGTTTCAAACCACTGAACCATTGTATGTTTTTTGAAGATTTCCTGGACTTGATTTTATAACAATAACAAAAAGATCTAAGCCAAATAGATACAAAATTTCTGAGGAAAGGAAGGAAGAATGTTCTGTTGATACAGCTTGAAATGTTAAAAAATGAAAATAAAGTTTTCAGATCGGAAGAAAGAGATCTCAGGGAGAAAATGTTATATGCTGTCAATACAAGGAAGCCTTTCAAGGAAATAGGTTTTTTAAAACCAAATGGGAACTAGAGGTGAACAGCTTTATTGGGCTGCATTCAGCAAAGAGGGATTACACAATGACAAGAAAAACGATAACTGCATTGCAGAAGTCTGAGAAATTTCATTCAGTTCTGAGAAAAGACAAAAGTTCAGGTAACAGCTCAGTCTCTATATGAACTTGAGAAACTAGGCAAGGATTCTCATGGCAGAAGATTTAGTAAGGGACAGTGCTTTCTGTATGTGACCCTGTGTGAGACATTGCTGTGATGAGTTGCCCCTGGCACACAAAGTGCCCATTAAAGGTGCTTTTTCACTCCCCTCCTCTTCTGGAGATGGGAGTGAAAAATGCAGAAAAAAGGATTGTGGGTGGAAAAAAAGACAGGGAGAGATCACTCACCAATTACCATTATGGGTGAAACAGACTCAACTTGGGGAAGTTATTTTAGTTGATTATCATTCTAATCCTTCCCCTAAACATGGGGGAATCTTCTAGCAGCTTTTCACAGAAGCCACCTCTGTAGCCCCCGCCCACTATCAAAACCTTTCCACACAAATGCAAATACAATTTTGGAGCCTCTTACACCAAACAGGGGCTGAGGTCAGGAGATACATGTCAGAAAATAGGAAAAACACAGAATTATTGGGGAAGGAAACAAAATTATTTATGCTATATTTACAACTGAGTGCATTCACTATGTGCTTTCTTAGTTAAACCCTACCAACAAATATCAAGGAACACACTACTGTTGGAATATTCTGGGGAGAAATCAGCTGTAATATTTAACAGCATGCACCTCTGTGAGGATCTCTCTCTCTCTCTCTGTCACTTCAAATTTTACTATGTATCTCATTTGAAAGTGAAATCACCAGCCAGAGACTCACATTAAGGGTTCACACTGCAGTGCTGGGAGCTGGGGAGAATCATGTTTTGTCCCACAGTGGCAGGCTTATCTTGAAGGGTGCCAGCAGGCTTGGCCTGTCAGCCACAAGGTTTTACTTCATACACAAGAAAAGGACAGCTCAGACCAGAGAGCAAAAATAGTCTATTTTCCTTCAGATCATCCATTAATGACTGGGTAATGAGTCCACAGGGAAGAATGGGGAAGACTTCTTAAACACACAGGAATGCCCTATGCACATTTCTCAGTGTCCCTTTACAAAACCCACCCCACTATACATCCTGGACAGGACATACTTGAATTTCTATCTTATTGCAATTCTCTGTGCCTAGTTTCAATGCAGAGCAAGGACCAGTTAATTTACTATTTCCCTGAAGAACCCATGCTCTTTGCTTTCCTTCCAAAAAAGAGTTAAGCTCCTTTACTGCGCAGATAACTAACCAAAGCACTGGGAACTATGACTCAAAACACACAGCAGCTGCAGGAATCTGAACAAGGTGGGAGTAAGGATCTGCTGGAGGATGAGCACTGTGGGACAAGCTACCAGGGAGGGGGCAGGCTGGAGACAGCAGAAACACCAGAGAAGCTGACAGCCAAGGCAGCAGAAAAATCAAAGATATTTTTAATATGACCTGAAAAAACCCTAGAGACAGAGCTTGTAGGGAGAGTATTGTTAGGGAAGAGTTTTGGAGATGTCAGAAATTTCACAGAATATTCTGAGTTGGAAGGGATCCACAAGGATCATTCAGTTCAGCTTTTAAGTAAAGGGCCCATGAGGGGATCAAACCTACAACCTTGGTGTTATCAACACCACATTCTAACCCACTGAGCTAATCTCAGGATCAACCAAAGTCAGCAGCATGAGGGGGAAAGGGTTTGTCTCCATTCTCCATACAGAAAGAGTCCTTGGCCAGAGGTAGCTGAGGTTCGAGACCTGCCAGCAGTGCTGGTGTGACTGCTCAGGTGATTGACCACCTCAGGGCCCAGCTGAATTTCAACAGTTCAGCTTAGATAAGACCTTACTTATATTTGTAGCACATCATCTCGCCTGGTTTATTTTTATTGAAGAGGAGAGTGCTTGACTGAATAGTTATGCTTGCAGGTCCACAAGTCAGTAACCTCCAGCAAAGTGATGATGGCAAACAGCTTGGAACAAGCCAGGGCTGGCACTGTCTTCACTTGGCTCTGCTGCAGTTGTACTGGGATGTGTAACCACAGCCTCAATATGCCAATCAGCCGCTCAGGTCAAAAAAGGGTAATTATCTTTGGAGGTGCTTGCATTGTTGTTCTGATGTATGTGTGCTAAATTGTGAGAAACCAGAATGTCAGACTTTTCTCCCTTACTTGATTCTTGAGAAAGAAGGAGACTCTTCATCATTTTTCTGTGACTACTGTATTCAAAAAGAAGCTTAAGTTCTATTTATTAAGAAGATCCAGAATCAATTATTGAGAAACCTCCTGCTGTTTTTCTAGGCAACCCTGCAGTTTGTTGGATGCCCATCATCATCATCAAGGCTGAACCCAAAAGAGCTTTGACCTCACTTTCATTGAAAGTTAATGCTCTCTGTTTACCCTTCTTAGCTGTAGGGAAGGCAATGACCTCTCCACGTGGCTGTTGTGCTCTCTCTGTCATACCCAGGGCTCTGCATTGCTACGGTGGAGAACATCCAGGGAATTTTTTTCTTTCCCTCTTCAACTTTCTAGATGTACTATGTCATGTTTTTGTTGAGTGATTTTGTTTGGCAGTTTGACTCTTACTCTGATAAATTGCCCATCCCTACCATTTTGGCTTCCCTTTTCTTTTGGAGTGCGTGCATTTCCTCCTGTAGCCTCAACTTCCTCCTTTCTCATCCCTTCCTTCATGATTATGTGGTGCTGAAGCTGTGATGACTCAGAGGGTCTCTCTGGGCAGCTGGAATTGCAGAAGAGCTGAACACTGTGGAGGGAGGACAGAGGGCTTAGGCAAGGTATGATATTGAGCTCTGGGGTTGGGAGACTTCTTGAGAGCCTTACAGGCCAGCTCTGGAACATATGTGTGTATTTCTTTCAGTGGCTGAGCATGTTCTCCCAATCAAGTTTTTTTAACTTTCTTCTACTGCTATCAGTGACAAAACTGAGGTTTTTCATTTGGGAAAAAAATGAAAAAGAAGGTAAAGACAGATTTTCACCAAATTATATAACTCCTCAAGAAAGGCTCTAGGAAATAGTTATCTATAATGATGAAAGAGCAGGAGAAGAAAAACTTGTTGCGAACTTGTGCAATGACTGTGAACTCTTTGTTGCTTAGAGTGGTACCCTACAGATTTCAGATCTGGAGAAACTATACCCTGTCAGAGAGAAGAAAGGGGTGCTCAAATGAAGTTTTCCTTCTTTTTGTGTACTTGATGCAAGTTATACTTTTGCATATTAACAGTGATGCTACTCAGAAGGGGCTGTACTGGTTGGTGGCCAAATACAGGTTCAGGTTTATAAACCTAATATAATATGTTTCAGGTATATAAAGATTCTCATCTCCTATGGCTTCATCAATGTAAAAAGGCTTTCAATATGTAAAGCAAGCTTGATTTTCAAACGTATGACTTGTGGTTTTGATAACAATGTTGTGATACTGCTTTTTCTGGGTTTGCTTTAATAATCTCTGAGGCAGATACCTTGCAAATATGGCTGTTTTGTAGGAATGAAGCTGTTTGTCCCTTTTGTTAGAAGACTTCTGTTGGTTCCAGAATTATGGATGACTGATGTTTTCTTGTGTGGGATTTACTTGCAGTCAGGCTACTTGTCAGAACTTCCTTTCCTATCAATGGAGGGTAATACAATTTGCTGAAGTATGAGTCATCTCTTCCTTCAGCAGATTTCTAAGACAGGTCAGATGAATCATTTTTCTTGGTACCTGCTTCTCCCTGCTAACAATAAAGGGACTCTAACAGAGCAGCTCTAATATATCCTGTGCATGTTGTAAGTGTCTAAAGCTACTTGAGATGAAACCCACCTCCAGCATTTGTGCAAAACATACACAATCTATCAACATGAATTGATTTCTGGGTGAAATGGAAGCTATGGATACATAACCTGCTAGCAGAGGTCTGTCCCCCAGTAAGCTGGTCCACACAATCACGTTGCCTGTACTTGTGACTTTTGTCTCTTCAATAGGTTTGCCTTGTACCAACCAATGCTCTATGCAGAAAGGCTTCCTGCTGCATTTCAGGAGGAAAAAAAAAAAAGAGTATGGAGCCTGATGAATTTAATCAAGTGTATGGCACTTTTCCAGCAAAACTCCTCATACGTATTCCACTTAGTTGGAAATATCCTGGCCTATTCTAATTGCAGCATTTGCTATCATGTAGAGCAGTAACACTAGCTATCCTCTGAAACGGGTTATCACAAGTGTAAAGTAGGAAGTAGATCAGCTATAAAAATTAATATAGATGAAGTAATTATTTTCTGATTGCCTTTCATGGAAGTATCCACTCTTATTCATGGATTATATAAGGAAATTAGGCATTTAACTTCAGTCCACTGATTTGCATCTGACTTAGATGTTGGCCATAACTTTGAGTAGATGAACTTGTGGTACCTGCATGATACCTCATCAATGTAAAGAATTATGTTGTGGACTTAATTAAGCAGTAACAGACCATTCAGCACACACACACATTCAAAAAGACTGATTAATCTGACCTGCAGCTTCCTTCATCATTTATTATTAAGCATTTGAGAATATAGCAAAATGCATTAAGGTCTAATCAGATACAGACCTTTAAAATGAAAATATGGACTATATGAAGGCTAAAATTTTAAGACCTGGGGCATTTCTTTTAGAATCTTAATCAACACTGGCTCCTAAATAAATGTGACATGACTGTCAAAAGAGCTGAAGATTTTCTAAAAGTCACAATCTTACGTCTTCCTGCTATCAGTGAAGACATCCTGTTATTAATTCTGTTCACCGCTAGCATTTTGCAGTCAGAATTGTTGCATTTTCCCACATGGTAATTTGCAATGCTCCTCATGGATATATTCTGCACTCAGACCTTTCTTAAAAAAACAGGAAATATTCAGCGGCTTGAATGCCAAATTGTAAGAACTAGGAAGATATCTTTCCATGGGATCTTTCAGGTTGGAAAGATCTAGTAACTACTCTAATATTCTGATCAAAGCAGAGTTAGCAGTGAATTCAGCATTCAGACCAGGTTGCTCAGGGCTTTGTTGAGTCAGGTCTTTAAAACCTTCATGGCAAAAACTCCACAAATTCCTGGGCAGCCAGTCCTAATGCTTGGCTATCCTCATAGAAAGCTTTGGACAATTTGTTACCTTGGACCCAGTTAGAATTTCCCCTCTTTTAGTCTGGTACTGTTGTTTCTCATCCATCTACCATGTATCTCCATAACAAGGATTTACATTCTTTCAAATTCCTCTGTGTTCCCAAAGTCATCTTTAGGTTGAATGAGCACTGATCTTGCAACTTCTGCTCACAGGCCATGTGCTCCAGCCCTGACCATTTTGGTGGCCTTCACTCAATTCACTCCAGTTTACCTATGTCTTCTACTGGGAACAAAAATTGAGAGTGGGATTCAATATGTGGTTTAATGAGTACCAGATAAAGGTATTCACTTTCCTTGGAGGAAGGAAATCATCACTAAATGAACTGATTTTTTTAAATAAAGCCCTGTATGCCAGCACACACTGCTGACGCGTTTAGACACAAACATACATTGATGTAGTACCAGACTATTCTGCTGCACTGAGGGATCTTAGGCAAACACTGTTTTTGGGCCAGAAACAGCATCTTTGTCTAGACAATCTTGCATTGTTTGTGAGAAAATGTGTCAAACCTGCCTGGCTGTCTGAAATCAACCCAAATAAATCAGATGGTCTCACAGTGGGCAAATCTATTGTATAGAACACATGCCAAAGGTAAGTTCACTATGCAAGTGTAAGATGACTTTGATACTTCCCTTTTCTTTTTTTTTCTTTTTTTTTTCTTTTTTTTTTTTTTAATTCATATATATGTAAGAAAACCTTGCCTAAATAAAAGAATACTTTTCCGCACAGCTGCTCCTTATTCATGGAAACTGGCTTAGAAATTGCTTAAAGGAAGAAACTCAGAAAATACCAGATGAGCTCTGATTGCCTTGTTTGGAACACAGTGAATCTTCCTCAGCTCTTTTTTGTTGCCAAACTGTGTGTCCCAGAGGACTGGATCTGGAGCCAGCATGGTGACTCCATACTCCTCTGTGCTCCTGTGTCCAGGAGGACAATGCAGACGCAGCCACACTGACCCAGTGCAAGTCTGGCAAAGCCTACTATCTGGGCTTTGTGCGATTATCCCCTGGTAGGTAATAAAAATGTACTTATGTTAGTTCTTCTTAGTACTTATGTTAGTTTTTTACGTAGGTGAAGGTCCATAGGTACTGCTAATATAGCAAAGGTGACCAGTTTTTTACTTGCTCTGTTGTTGCCAGTGAGACTAGGTGTCTCCTATTTCAACTCCAGCCATAGGCTTAAAACCTTTCTTGTTACTAACAAGGATCATTTCAGATGCTTTGTGCCACTTGACCAAACTGCAGTAAGCCTCTGAGAATTTCTTTTCACTGGGAGCCCTGCAGCCCATGTTGACTTTATTCATACACTACTTCCTTATCTACATGGATGTTATTGAGATGGGACAAGAATATGAAGAGTAATTTGAAAATGGAAGGTGAGGAACTTAGTTTTCAGTTGGCCTATCACACTAAGGTAGCCAAATTTTATGCAAGTTAAAGTAGTTCTGGAGAAACTTTTGCTCTCATCGTTTAAGAGGGCCCATGAATAAAAGACCTAATATTACAAAACCTGCAGCTTGGGCACATGTGGCTTAACATGAAACTATGCATGAATATATATGGCTGGTAATCAAAACCTAGTGGGCACATGTGCATCAAAGTGAGGGAAGATGTGCTGGTCCTTTATTTTCCCATCTTTCTAGTACATCTTCAGATCAACAGATAGATTTTCTGCTGAAACAACAGGTAAAAATTTAATACTCAATTGTAGATCTTAAAGTTCAAACATTTGTTGCAATTTATATCCCCTTTGAACCACCTAGATTATTGTATCTAGTTTCTTCCTCCATCTTCACATTTTGATTTACTTTATCAGAAATAAATTTTGTAGAAGTCAAAACATTTAATGACAGAACTGTTTATTTCTTACTGTACAAACACAAAACTCTGTGTTTATGTGTGCTTGATTTAGTGAACATTGGATAATTTAATTTTTCCATATAATAACCTTTAATTTTAAATAAAATATGCAGTTAATTTTCATGCTGCCGTTTGAAATAATTAAAAACATTTTCCAAAATAACATGTCTTTTTCAAATCCCACCTGAAGAAAAATATTTGGAACATTAATTTTTGAGTATTGAAGCACAAGTAGCTGTACAATCTTTGGGATTTCCCCAAGAATGAAATTTCATGTTCTAAGCCAATTCTCTGGTTTCTTGCAAGAGCATCTGTCATATAAACTGTGTTGCCTATGCTAATTTATGCATCATTTGACTAAATAGATCCCATCAATGAAGCATAGGAAAATATTTACATCTTTTGCTCCAGTGCATTTTGCTTTTTTTACAAAGAATTCTCACAGGCCTAGGGTTTATAATTATTCAGATAAGTATTGGCACAGGTAATCCTCAGCCAGGTTGGGGACTCATTGTAGTAGATGCTGCACAAACATATATTGTGTGCCAGCCTGTGTCCCAGAGCATTCACAGTTTGAAAACACAAGCTGTAACAGGTGGATGACAAACAAAGAAGTGAAGTAACTCTTACAGCAGAAGGCTTTAGTTAAACTAATTAGTTGTGCTACTGAAAGCCCATTAGTGACAGCAATGAAGAAATGATTTGAGGAAGACATAGAACTCAGTATCTCCTTCTATTTCACTTTCCTGATAATATAACCAAAGCTGCTGTCAGCAATACTTTACGAAAAATTGTCCATTTTTGGCAATAACAAGGCAGGATGATCTACCCTGCTAAGTAAATAGCCTTTGAAAGACTGTTGAGAGTTCATAAAGCTTTTCTAAAGCATAGACTATAAAATAAAAATGAAATATTAGTTTAATAACATTAGACCAACAATTTAATATGCTTATAATTTTCAAAGACCCTAAGCAGTAAGCATCGAGGGCTGATATTAAATTCTGTTTTCTTATTTTAAAATTACTTTACATTCCCCAGTGGGGACTTTAAAGATTTGCTGTTGTATTCCATCTGAAGAGAATCATGGATGACAGCACATAAGAAAATGTAAAATTTAGCAAAATCAGGAATATTAAAACTGGCAATATTTTGGTTTTATTCAATTTGATGTTAGATTGCCTAATAATTATTGAGTTAGTATTTCCAGTAAGGCGTAACTTCTCATTTCCTGAAAAATCTCCTAATCAGAGATTTTTGAGGTTTAAGTTTTGGGTTTATTTATCATTTGGTTGGTTGGTTTGGTTCTTAATGCTTAAAGGAGTGCAGATGGATTATAGAGCATCTCAAAATTTGTTGAGGACTTCTTATCTTTTATGATGTCTTTGACAAGTCAGTTGAAGTACGAACCTAGAGATGTCTAGTCCTTCAACACCCAACTTGAACTATGGGTACACAAAGCATACCTGCCACAGTAAAGTTGCTTCACTGCAGCATCATTGTATTACATAAATATATGCAATCATCATTGTGTTACATAAATATAATTGTCAGATTCAGATTTACCTTCTAGGGTGTGCTTCATAGGAACAAAGCAACCTTCTTCCCAATTTATTTTAAATCCCAACCCAGGGGATCCCTAAGAAAAACACCAGGGGTTATTGCCTAAATGAAGTAAAACTAAAAGCTAATAGATAGTGTCCAGGTGTAGATTCAGTTATATATATAGCTTTACTCTTAGGAGAATATATTTCTCATTCATGCAAGTTTTTAGTATTACCATATACCATTTTCATTTGGTTGCACAAATAACTCCACATATTATCTGAAAAGTCACCAAATCTGTGCATGGAGAAGGACCAGCTTTCAAGGCTATGAGCATTTTCATAAATTAACAAAAGTAGAATTTAATGGAACATATTTTCTTTCATTTTGTTTACTGCATGTTTAAAAGAAAACAATATCCCTTTCTGCACCAGTCTTTACTGATTCAGAGAGCACAGGTGGTATTTACAAGTTTTATATTGAAGAGTAGGAGCTCGTGAATGTAACTCAGGAGATTACTGTTCTAAACTTTGGGATGCTCAGAATTCCAAGGAAATCAATGACACCTTTTTTTGGTGGCATTGATTTCCAAGGTTAACTTTTCCTCAGCTCGCCAGTGAGATCTTACAGCTACGTGTCTTACAAAATGCACTGCCAATTCTTTTCCCAGGGTTATTGCCCTCTTCTTGATGTGAGTGGCTTTCTGTTTTTAGGAATGTGCACTGTTTTCCAAGAAATAAAAGTCAAGGAACTAAATGGAAACAGGGAGGAGGGTGAATTTGTCTTTTATTCTTGCTTCCTACTGTTTTTGCAAGGAGAAGCAGTAAGGCCTGAAGGGTTTTGTGAGACATGACAGAGGCTTCTTTCTAGATTCTGTGATCCTGCCTACTTGGTGATTAGGGCTTTCTTTCATGCTATTACCACGGAATATTTTGCACATTGCCATTACAGACTTTATTCCATTTTTGTTGGTTGTAAAGACTTCTAAAATTTCTTCTAATTGTAACTCCCCTATTGATTATATCAATCTTACATTCATAATTTAGATTTTTCATATTATAACATAACATGATATTATGTTATACACAATATAATGATACTGTATAATATATACAATGTTTTGTAATATCCTCACTTGCATTTATACTGCAGATTACTTGAATGAAAACTCTATCATGTACATCCAGAAGAAATTTTTGTTTCTGATCACTGAGGGGGCTTACGATAGTGCCTGGAATATGCCTTTACACTATGAACTAGTAATCTACTAATTGCCCTCTATGTCAACCAAATAATAGGTATCACTGTGAAGCCAGTCTGGCCTTTTGATTTATTATGCATGATTTTGTTAGGCACAGGCTTCCTTTTGGTGAGCTGGGTTAGAATCCAAGCCTAGGTGAGGAATGGGGCCTAGTTGTCACAGCTGCACAAGCTGGAGGGCATGCTAATAGAATCACACATAAACAACAACGCTTATAATGATAGAATCAGAGCTTTCCTAATCAAGAGCGTACACCTTGGTCCTCTCCTGTTTATGGTGATGCCAAAAGTGTGCGGTCAACCCATCCGTCTGCTATCAACCCAGGGATTCTCAGTCCACAGTACATGCTCCCTGCCCAAAACTGAGCAGGCATGAAAATAATGGCTGTGAAAATCACGGATTGTACCGCCGTGGCAATTTGTGTTGTCCACTCTCCACTTACCTCTTTCCCAAACACTCCTCAAATGAGTTCAGGGAGCAGACTGTGCATGCAATGAACTCTACTGTCACTGGCAACAACGCAGTTAATGGTTATTAGTAGCTTTTGTTTTTCCAGGATTGGTTTGACACGTAACATGTTGGTTGATACATACCATCATTGATAAATACCATCATAGATATATACCATCACTCAGATGGCCAGGCTTTCCCAGGAAAAATGCTGACAACCAAAGATCCATGCATCTCACAGGTTTCTTTCAAAGGACACCCAAGAAAGGAGAATATATAAAAACCCATAAGTCAGGTGAATTGCCGTGGCAAATTGCAAGTAACTGAAAGGGCAACGGTAGATCCCCTGCTGTATGTAGTAATATGTACATATAAAATGTATATGTCATGAAAACCTTGGGGGAAAAATATTGCTCAAGGAGAGAATAGCCATATGTATGGATAACTTCGATTATGTGTGCTTGCATGTGTTATTTAAAAGAAATTAATTTTCATTCTTCTTCCTTCCGCCTTATAGAGAACTAGGAAAGACCTGTTTGCCCCACAGATTACTTTTTTGTCATGTTGAGGACATTCCTCCTTTGCAGCATTTTCATTCATAAAAAGATCATTGTAGTAATTATTGGTGTGACTCACACTATTCTCATCTGACTGTCAGCTTCTTAAATCCCAGTGGATAGTGGGCGTTACTCCAGTGCTTCTGGGCCACTGAGGAGCTGTGCACAGCATGGTGGTTCAGGCTCACTGACACTCCAGTAAGCCTATCACCAGTCATGCAAATAACTCCCCCCCTGGTTCTGGGAGCACACTCTTTAGCGGGACTTCAATGTTTATTGAAGTTTCTTCACAAGATAAAGACGTCTCCACCTGAAAAAATCTACTAAATTTGTACTTGTCATAAGGACTGTCAATGTATTTGTCATTTGGGGATGCTTAAAGTAGTCAGGAAATGCAGGAAATCTGTTTGTAAGAGCTTTTTTACCACAGTACTTGTCCATGCTTTGTCTATTTAACAGAACTACATTTTTACATCTCCAACTTTAGTTGAGGTTATAAACATCTTTTTGATCTAATGGATCATTTGATATTCTGCTCTATCCTTTCTGAAGCAGTGTTCTCATTTCCAGTCACAAAGCATTCCTCTTCTGAGTAAGTAGCCTTCTAAAATAGCCTTCCCCTTTAACATCCTATCTAATGATGATAAAATGGGTGGTAAACCAGAAACACCTACAAGTGATTCCACTTTTCATGTTTTTACTTATTTTTCCTTTCTCTTTACTCTGATAAAATAATACAACTTTGACATACTTGTTTTCATGGAAGTCTCTTGAAAGGCAGTTCTTTGAAATGGGTTTCCATTTCTTGATTTGCTTTCTAAAATGTTTACAGGTTTTTAGGCATAATTTTTTTTCCAGCAATTAAAACATACATAAAAGCTTCCTAGGTAGTTCTCAAGTATTATGGAGGAGCATCTTTTGAAAGTAAAAAAAGTCCTCTTTTTTCTTTCTTTTTTTTTTTTTTTTTTTTTTTTTTTTTTTTTTTTTTTTTTTTTTTTTTTTTTTTTTTTTTTTTTTTTTTTTTTTTTTTTTTTTTTTTTTTTTTTTTGTACAGGCTCTGCATCCCAAGAGATACAGACGTAATCAGTGCTAGACAAAAAATATGCTTCTTAGCTGTAGGATGAATCACTTACCATGTCTCTTGCTTCTGTATCTTTCATTGTAACTTTAATAGCCTCTCATACTTTCGTATTTCCTTCCTGAGAATCTATATTTATCCCTTCATAAATCTTATGCCTTGTTAAAATCCATCCACTTAATCCCAAACCTGGTGATTAAAGTATCCTGCTAAACTTTCCCAAAAGTTGGACTGAGGTCATAAAGTCCAGTCTAAATTTTTGCAACCTTTTTTGCAATCGGTTGTAAAGGCTCACTAGACTGGGTAGGAGGAGTTAGATGCCTCAGACTTGGACTAACCACAAAGCTGGATCAGAAGTGGATTTATATGCTTGGTAAGTAGAACTGGGAAATTGTTTAGGTTAGAGCAGAAATTTTAGAGAGTTTAAAGAAATTTCTCCATTGTACCAAAACTTCAATTTCTCACTTTGAGACTAAAGGAAAGACATAAACTGTCAGTGTTTACTTATATGTTTTCATGCCTTTTTGCCCATGAAAGCTTAAGACACTTTGAAGTGGAAATGAAAATTTCAAGAAGAAAATAGCAATGCATTAGAAATTGTAAAATAAAATAGTTAATTTGTAATGAGTTAAAATGAAAAAATCTATGTTTTTTATATTGCTCCATCTAGGTTTTCTTTTTTTTGTTTGCTGATTTTTAACTACCCTTAACTATTTGACATTTTCTCAAGGTGTTACTTTTCCTTTTCTTTTTAAGTTCAATTTTAATTATATGTGCATCCTGCTTGCTGAAAAAAAGTCCAGTTAACCTCAGCTAATATTCCAGGTTAGAACTTTGGAAATTATCCACTAAGATGCAGTAAGGTCAAGATTGCACCTAATTATTGTTTCACTGCAGGACAGAGATGCCTTCTTGTGGTTCTCAAGAAAAGTATCTCCTTCATCTTAAGGTCCATGGTCTTGAAACACTTTTTGGACTGTGCTGCCTCTGCTCTTTCTTTCTGAACAGAAGTACAGGTCAGTAAGTCTTTCAAAATGCTGTCATACAAAGAGGAAATGTTGGTTGTCCTTCTCCTTTTAGTTCATTACTTGTTTAGTGGCAAATCTCTAGACTGAAGTGAGAGGTAGTGGAGTTGTCCCTTCGGAGTCATGGAAAAAGACAGGCAGATAGAAATACCAGAGGGTCTGAAGAGGGAAAATTAGTCAACAAGGAGGCCATCATTCCAGTAAGCAAGGCTTTGTCTGTTCTGGCGTTTCTGAGGGACAGGTTTTCAGACAATTACGAAAAAATTTTTATGGTGTTTTAGGACTTCTTACAAATGCAAGGGCTTTGGTGAAGTCATGGTGCTGGCCTTTGGAGACACACCAAGCCAAAAGTAGACATTAAAGGGGTAACTAATCAGATGCAGGACGCAAGTTCTTGCTAATGGACAAGGGATGCTGGGAAGCATGCTAGGTAATATGACTAATGTCCCTCACTCTTCTAAAAAGTAAAATCAAGTAGCTTATATTTGATATAGGAGACACCTGCAAGGTTTCCAGAACACTTAATGGAGCTCGAACTAAGCACCTGTTTGCTTGCAAAACTGAGGAGAAAAATCTGTGAAGCCATATTTGCAAAGAAAAGCTGTGTAGAAATCGAGGAAGCCAGGCTAAAGCCAATGAACTACCACTGTTGTTAGTTATTATCTCATGCTTTAGAGGAGCTACTTGTTACTTATGAAAAGCTTTGGTAGTGGGAAAGAAATTCCAGAGCTCACAGGGTCCAGACAATCAATTTCATTGTGGAAAATCAGACCAGGAAGCAACCTGCTGGCTATGATAGATAACTTGTCAGTTAGAGGTGGAAAGGGAGAGTTTAGATGCTGCCAAGAAGTCCAACAACTAAATGAAGATGCTTTTGCTGCTGAAAGAATGGCAGGTTTGTGGCAGTGGCATTTAAAACACATACAATGCCAGGAGGGCCCAGGTCTTCCAGAGCTACTCAAGCTTAATTCTTCAGAAAACATAATTTGGGTTCTTACTTCAGGCAGATTCATCAAGACTCTTGAGCCCGTGCTGAAGTCAATAATTTTTCAACACGAATTTGCAATTAGAGCATATGTTTTACAGTCCTTGTTACTTGAGAAGCTTAGCCATTTTCCTGATCAGCCAGCTGGTAAGTTATCTGGATATTCAGTGAATGTAAGTAATTTGAAAATGAGGTCCTGAAATAGTGATAGTAAAAGCAGAACATCTCAATAGTGCTTTTTATCTATGTATTTATTTTTGATCCTTTCTGCCTAAAATTTCCTTCAGCTCCTTGTCACCTGAATAAATATTCTTCTGCTTACTGTGGCTAAAAACTCAGGTACCACTCAAGTAAGTTAATGCACTATTTGCTACTTAAATCCTCACTGCTATCATATAAAATGGGCAGAATCAATCCTACTTTGTCTTGGAATTGTAGGTGATGTTTTATTAGTAGTAAATGATATTATTATTTAAAAATGTGTCTATATATCTATAATAATTTTAAATAATCAAGCTGTGACATAAAAAAAATTATTGATTATCAAAGTCAAATCATCTATATTTAATTTCTTGAAAGGAGTAAGAGGGTGGAAGCCTGGTGTCAAAGAACAAGTGCTTCTTTCAAGGTGGACACAACTGATGTTACAGCAGTTGAGGGAAAGCAGACTAGATGACCAATGTGTCTTATTTCTGTAACGAGACAAATGAATCACTGTCATTAATACAGTTCAATAGCTTATTGCAATTTATTAGTATATTTTGTCATGCTTAAATTATTTTTATTTTCATTTGATGGATTTATCCATGAAAAATTGTAGGTTTTTAATTTACACGAAACCAGTATCTGCTTTGCCTGTGTTCCTGATCAGCAAGTAAAAGAAGGAAAAACGTATTATTTCAAGAGAGCTATGCTGTTTAGAATCCCTAAAATATCTTGACAAAGATATTTTCATTGGTTTAAAGCCGATGGTCCACTCTTTCTGAAGAGATGTGTGAAAGTGAAAGGGCTTTTGGAACATACAAACTGCATTTGTACCTACTGTCACAGACAGTGAGTCAATGGAAATAGAATACAAAATAAAATTAATACAGCAGATTTTTCATGAGGATTTTTAACTCAGTAATGAAACTTTCATGAACAGCATCTAATGAGGCAACAACCTCCCATGAAATATATTGATGGATCTAGTCACATCTGTCTTTGAAGTGTTTTGGAAAGTCATCCTAAGAAACTACAGCTTCTGTAAAAAAAATGGCTAATTGAAACGGGAGTATGGTTAAAGAGAATATAGAATAACATAATGTTCCTGGAAGTCTTCTTCAGAAAGAATCCATGTTAAACTTAAGATAAATATGCTTCTATGTATTTGATTTCTTATTTGTTTTCAAATCTGAGTTCCTATTTGAACTTTTTGGCTATATATAACCTCCTTCTGCAAAGGATTTCCAAAGTTCTGTTCCAACACAGTAACCTTAAGAAGTGTTAGTCATTCCTGATATTTAAAGCTTCTGGTAGAATGATATCTTTCCTATAATTAGATCAATGCAAAAGGCTGAAAGGGACCATCTAGGAGATTTTGTTCACAGTTTAAAAATCAATCTTCTCTCTGCTTGCTGAATGATTTTTAGATATGCACTAAATAATTTCCCCTACAGTGAAGTTTATTGTTATCATTCTCTTACTGTGTTGCAGTGGCCCTTCACTTCCCAGTCTACCACACACCCTATAGGAATTTCTCTTTTCCCAGAGTTATGGTAGTCATGCAATAGAGAGGGCAGATGACACAATGAAGACTTTTACTCTAGTCCACGGCTTGCACCTTCTCTGTCGATTTGAGTTCCTGTTGCATACAATTTATCTCTTGCAATTTTAGAAAGGTCTAGTCTAGCTAGAAAATCACCTTTGCTATTTATGCCTCCTTTTCCCTGTCCCCTCCCTCTATTGACAGCTGAGCGTCCAAGCTATATGGAAAAGAGAACTTCCTAGAAGGGTGGCTCTTGGAAAGGAAATGGGGAAAAACACATCTTGGAGGAAAAATCTGAGACCAAGTGACAACCACAAGGACTCTGCATGCTACAATATTGCCTGTATTTAAGGACTACATTTACTAAAACAGAATTCCAGGTTTCTTGAATCCTAGTTGAACATCTGGCATACCATATTCAACTATATACAGACATTACCACCATAAACATATATATATATATATATATATATATATTTATATGAAATAAATCTGAAGTGTTCTAAAATGCTCCACTATACCAAACAGCCCAGGTTCAGTTCTTTATTTTTCTGCATATTCTTGGTAGTTGTGCTAGTATTTAATAGTGTTTCCACTTATGACTATAGTAGAAATTACAAACTTTATCGTGAAAAGACCAATGTTATCTCAGGCAACTGGCAAAATGAGGAGAAGTTACCTTGTGATTACCCAGATAATGAACCCACTTTTTGGTTTAAGCAGGCTTTAACCATTACGCTCTTATATTCTGTTTGTAGCTCTGTCTCCAAAATATTCTCTGACAAAGAGAAAAACATAGTAATCTGCATTTCCCCCTCATGTGTTTCTAATCCGGGCAACGTAAATGAAAATGAAATTGCACAGGATAACATGATCAATAGCAAGGAATAACTTAAGAGCTGATGTGATAAATAATAAATAATTGCAATGATAAATAATTCCATTAAGGCAATCAAACAGTTTATGATGCCACCATTACTCAGAAACAGCATTGATTTCAGGTAACTATAATTGTACAGAACTACAAATTTACTGTGCAGTGATTTTCTTAATTATGATGGTTTAGAGCTGAGGAGGAGGACAATATAAATGGGAGGAAGAGCACAGCATGTGCATGAATGTGAAAAACCTCTCTCTGTGTTGCAGTACATTACACTCTAACTGTTCATTTAATTATCAGGTTCATGTAGCGTAAGTGTGGTAAGAATAGTTGGTCCCCATTCATTTAACTGCTTCCCATCCCTTTTCAGCCAACTGTTACACATCTCCACAGCTTATTGCCTGGGCCCGCACTGCCATGTTCCCTTCTAACTCCTCTGAGTCACGATTAGATTTTCTACCCTTTAGCTGCAACTTGTTGGCAGATGGTTTTGGCTGAATTTAGACAGGCACAGATGCCTTCATGCTTGCTGTCTTTGCAAATGCCAAAAAAAAAAAAAAAAAAAGAAAGAAAAGAAGAAAAAATAACCACAATTTTACCCCATTTTCTTGTCCTTCACTCTTTGTGTGTATGAGTTTCTCTGTTTCAACGAGCATCTCACCTGCTCCCACCTTTAAAAGGAATAATGGCAAAGAGACCCATTGTACTGACCAGTAATAACAATTGTCATATGTATTTATATTGGTTTATCTTCAGAAAGACTAAAAGTTTATAGATCATTTACAAGTCTAATTTAGTATGCAAAATATTTGGAAATTGAACTAGAATTAGTAAATCCTTCCCATGAGTCCATCACATGTCTGATGATCTTCTGTAGACAAGCTATAGCTCTTTCTTTCATTCTTTAGTGTTTTTCTATAATTCTATTCTTCTCAGCTCTTAGTATTCAACTCAATGAAGGGAAGAAAATGTTGTTAGCATTTAAATAACACAGAGAGAAGTGAATGACCAGTTTTTGCAGCCTAAATTTTTGCAGAAAAAAACTTCCTTGAAATAGTTACACATACTTCTGTAGTGAGTGTTGTTTTTAATTGTGCCTCAGTTAAAGCAAATCTAAAGACAAAATCATGGATATTTCAACACAACCCCTAATCTCCTGTAGAGAGGGTAAACAATAGTTTTAAAATTCTGTAATTTCAATCCCTCATTGAAAGAAATTTTTAGAGATTTTTACAAATCAAAACCAAATTCTGAGGTGTAAGTTTGAATTTTGCCTCTTTAGCCTCCTACTTGGTTTCTATATATGCAGGTTTGCAGGAAATAAATCCTTCCATCTAATTAGGACCTACAACATTCATCCTAAAACTGGAACTTGGATACTCTCTTATTTGTATAATTTTTGCATGTCTGTATTGCCACTTTGCCATCTTGTAGAAATCAGTGTGAAAAACTATGCTGCAAGGCATGCATCTAAAATAAAGAAACATCAAGGGACACCCTTTCTTTTCCACAGTTGTAGAAACTAAGGAGTGGCCATCTGGGCACCTTTTCCCAAGTAATTTAACGATTTTTTTGAGAAGAAATGAAAGAAACAGGAGTACTCTTTTCAAGTAATCTCCAAAAGTTTACGAATCTAAAAGTCTCCAGCTTCTGAAAGAATTTGCTGTATATCTGATCTATTTAATGTTTTATCAGTAACTCATAACTTAACAAACTTCTTTATTGTGTTTCTGTACTTGGGTTTCTGTACTTGGGTTTCTGTACCTATATAAGAGATGAGAGCTAAAACTGGAAGAGGAAAATGGTGTAACATGGATCACTAGAGGCAAACAGAAACCTACAAGGCAATTTATTCAGCTGGTTCATGTTCAATTTGCATTTGAATAAGGTTCATTTCACCTGAGCATCTAAATCTAATTCTAATCTAAACTCACATCTAAATCTAATTTTAGCTAGAGCCAAATAGTTTGGGGACTTGTTATTTCTGCAGAGAATTTTACCCAAAACATGAAAAATTGTAATTATAGAAAGATTATTTTTATGATAGGATTTGGTCCTGGTTTAATAAAAGTAAATGCAGATCAGCAATACAGCTTTTTGAACTTGCAGGAAGCAGCCAAAATTAATTCCCTGTAGAAGTGGGGTTGATATACTGCCTCTCCAGTAGATCCTTCTTCCAGAGGCATAGCACAGAAAATGGTGCAGCTTTTGTGTGAGAAGTTAATGAATCAAAACATTTTAGTTATCAATGTTGTAAAATAGTTATAAACCTGCAGTGACCGTGAAAAGTATACTACAACATGTGGATGACCTACATGGGGAAAGAAGCAACATTAGTGCATTATTAGAAGTATGGCTACTCTAAAGTGTTTGTCACTTGAGGACTTGCCACATAATATCTGAGTGCTTTCCAAGGGAAACCAATAGGATTAAGGAAGTGTAGGAGAGTTGCAATGAGCATCTGACCTTCCCTCTCCGTTCATGGTGAAAGCTTTGTCTCTTCATTCCTTAATGTTTGAATACAGCAATACTTGGAAGAGGACATCTTTTGTTGTGACTGTAAGTGAAGTAAGATTTGACTCCCACCATCGGATCCATCATCAAGCAGTTAATACAAAGAGAAAACTAAGGCAGGAAAAGCTGGCATCAACAGCAAGTCAACCTGCCAGGTTTAAGCATTGACTGACTGAGTGTGTTTTTTGCCATACTAAACTATTAGCAGAGCTATCTTTTTCAGGCAAGTAGAAGAAGGGGTTGTAGAACTGGTGATTCAAAAAAGCACTTTAGTATTTCATATCTTTTTTATATGTTTTCCATTAGAAAACACTTGCCCATCTGTAAGAGATTTTTTAACATAAACTGGATCTGGACACTTGACACAGCTGAGGCTACATAAAATTCTGAGTGCTCCTATCTCTGTTGGAGCTTGTGCTTCCTTGTTGCCAAATATATTCCCAAAGGCTGCAAGTTCATTTTTTTTCAAAAAGGTCTGACTGTCCTAACGGCACTGGGGCTGCCTGCAGACATGGCACCTCTATGATGCAAGAGGACCTACCAGTTTGGTAAATGCATTATTTGGTCCTTCTTTATGGTAAGCAGGAAAACTTGAGACTCATTCTCGAGGCATATTAGTGGTTATGTGTGATAGATTGCTGCATCACTTGGAGTTTCAGCATGAAGTAAGAGACAACTCATCTTCATTTTACCTTGACATTCTAAACAACATTCATGTTTAGAAGGAAGAATAACTCAAAGGCGTTTCTGTACCTCCTGTAACTATGTGATTTCCCAGATTGTGAATCAAAACTACAAAGTTTCTCCTCAGCTCATCCAGTTGTACAGGTCTGTAATGTCTCCCAGGACTTGGTACGCACTCTTTATTTATTTTCCTTTCTGCATT
>NW_020955287.1:43239-44411 GCF_003031625.1 Empidonax traillii | reverse complement strand
AACATTCATGTTTAGAAGGAAGAATAACTCAAAGGCGTTTCTGTACCTCCTGTAACTATGTGATTTCCCAGATTGTGAATCAAAACTACAAAGTTTCTCCTCAGCTCATCCAGTTGTACAGGTCTGTAATGTCTCCCAGGACTTGGTACGCACTCTTTATTTATTTTCCTTTCTGCATTATCCCAGAAAGCTTTGCAACTCTTCACGGGACAGGTTTTTTGGTGACCATTTGTTGGCAAACAATTATCATTTTGTCTATCATGAGCATTAAAAATTAGATACATATTTGGTGAAGTATTTTTAAATGCCTTTAGCTAATAATTGTTTATGAAGGAGTCATGCTGCTTACAGAAGTATCCTCCTGAAAGAAAGCGAGAGTACAGAGATGCTAAGGGAAGGAAGGAAAAAAGAGACTCTAGTTAAGTATTCATAAAATTTACAGCAGCTTTTGAAAAAAAAAGAAAGAAAGAAAGAAAGAAAGAAAGAAAGAAAGAATGGATATTTTGCAATCATTTCCACTTTTAAATGTCAAATATTTCCTCTTTATGGCCTCACTGGACTATACACTATTTTAGGATATCTGATGGCTATTAAACGCTGAACTGATCCTGAAGTTTAGTGTCAATATGTTTCGCACAACTGGAATTACCTAGTGCTCACTATTTGCTGCTATTTGCTTATCCATATCACCTGGGGAGTCTTTCTGCTGTACGTTCTGCAACCGGACTTGTCTATCTCGCATTGGCCTTTTTAGCCATCAGGGCGCTTGTAGCAAGCGTGGGTAGAGCCCTTCTCAAATCTTCATTCATGAAGACTAGCCATGATGATGACTATTTGCTGTTGTAGTTACATGCATTAAGCCTAATCCCGACCTGCAAGACTGGGAGTGCATTTATAGACTTCCACAAAGGTTTTCCTGTCCAGCATCATACAAATGCCTGTGTAATAACTGAACTGTAAGAAAGTTGAATATTTGAGACACTTTTTTTTGTTGACTTTCACCCAGTAGGATAATTTACTTAATTATTGTCTGTGCTCTTGTTGCATTTGGTGTTCCTAGCTGACTCAATCAAAAATTACACAAAGATCTACATCATATAATGAAACACACATTTACAAGCTAGCAAGATTTTCAGCACGTGGAGACTCCTGCACGTGAATGTAAATACAAG
>NW_020955287.1:0-42574 GCF_003031625.1 Empidonax traillii | reverse complement strand
TTTGAGACACTTTTTTTTTGTTGACTTTCACCCAGTAGGATAATTTACTTAATTATTGTCTGTGCTCTTGTTGCATTTGGTGTTCCTAGCTGACTCAATCAAAAATTACACAAAGATCTACATCATATAATGAAACACACATTTACAAGCTAGCAAGATTTTCAGCACGTGGAGACTCCTGCACGTGAATGTAAATACAAGAACTGTCTTTACAGTATAACATTTTTTTGTTTCTGAACCCAAGAAACATAAAAATAAATACTTTTTTCCCCTCTTAGACATATTCTTTAGTGCAAGAATTTAATTTCTTCTTTATGAGGGTCAGTAATTGAATAACATTTTGGCTTTTATGCAAATATTTTTCAAGGAGATACAGGCATGTAAGATATTTATGCACAAAAGTTGTTGCTAGGAGGATTTATCAGACAGATGTGGGTTTTTTCACTAGGAATTTTTTTAAGCATAAGGAATATTTGCCAGGTGAGGAGTTCTTTCTTTTATCCTCCCACTTGCTCAGGGTGAGTGTTTTGTTGCTACTTGGTCCCCTTTTCTTCATCTGACATCTATTTTTGCAAGGAGTGAAGTTCACAGAGGCCAGCTAAGAGGTATAACACTGGAATTTAAGCTCACTTAGTGCTTATTCTTTCCATCACTATCACTTTGCCTTGGTTATAAACAAAATTTGCAAGACTTACGTTGGAGAGGAAGAAACTGGCGCCACTGTTCAGGATATGAACTTCTGGGACTTCTCAGGGAGGAACACTCTTTCTTCTCAAGATGATTTACCTCTTAGAGTCAACCTGTGCTCCCCTATAGGGTGCATAACCCAACTACTCCTACCTCATCTCCATTTATCTGCTTTTTCTAATTAATCTTCCGTTATATTCTTTAAATTAAATATATTATTGCAAATGATAGCACAATAGATTACTGAGGGAAATTAATGGAAACGCAGTGACCAGCCTTTAACCAAATCACTGGCAATCAAAAGCTTTCTTATACTCTAAACTGAATATACTAGTTTTGATCTCATTATTAATTTTTACTTGTAATTGTACTTACTAAAGTCAGAATTCAAGAAATACTCTGGAAAGAAAATATTCTAAGGAGTGTATATGGAGTTGGTGAAAATATCTCATTCCAGTTTATTCTGGGCAACAATCAGCCAAATAGTCCCATCTCTTTAGCCCCATTTTTTAAAGGGGATTCAATAAATATTTTTGTGAAAATATATATTTTAAATACTTTTTAAAGGTTTAAAAGGTATGTTTTTTCCTTTGTGAATAAATCAAATCTCTTGGTAAGAATTTTTACAGAGGAAAAGCTTTCATGTTTGTATTTACCACCCTGCAACTCTTGAAAACTTTGAAGTTTTCAAGACAGCCCTGTAAATAAAGGAAATAATGTAAGTCTTTATTTTGCACTGATTTTTTTTCTGTTGAAAAAAAGTTGTGAAAACTGGCAAGCTGATAAAAACAAGGAAGCAAAAATGGAAAGCTTATAAAAACTCCCTTGATACTACTCATTTTATTTCAGTTGAATGCAAGGTGGAAGTAAGGGAATACTGTCAGCATTTTTGAGAATTTTATTCCATTTTTTCAACCAGATGTAACTGCAAATCTCACAAGATTTCAAGATTTCAAGGTGCTTTAAAATTAAATTATAATTGGACCAGAATGCAGAAAACCAATTAGAAATTTAAACAACGTTTTGCGTAGTCCTATTTGTATTCCTGAGGAGGTGGTAATTCATATACATAAAATTAAAACTATTTCTAAATACTATCCCGGTATTTCTCTGAAATAAATTAATTACACTGTGGTGATTTTTATCTAACTTTCTGATTAGGTTATCAGTAATTTTAATTGTGCTTAAGTTCCTGAGATTCCCATGTTCCATAGCATTTCAACAATGTTGACTAATGACAGTGTCCAGGAAGTATGAGAATATCCTACACATAGTGAAGTAATACAAGTTTTATACAGTCAAAAAATTTAAGAAATTTTTACATCTCTTCACCTCAATAATCACAGTATTGCTGAGAGGAGGATTTTTTTATCATGAATATGGGATTTAATTTTTTTTGGATGTGACACTAAAATGATCTAAGGATACTGCTAGCATTTTGAAACACAAACACCTCTAAGTCTGGAAATGTTGAAATTTAATCAATCTACCTTAGTTTGGAGAAGAGAAGGCTAAGGGGAGACCTCGTCACTCTCTACAACTACCTGAAAGGAGGTTGTAACCAGATGGGGGTCGATCTCTCCTCCCAGGCAATCAGCAGTAGGACAAGAGGGCACAGGCTTAAGCTCTGTCAGGGGAGGTTTAGGTTGGGTATTAGAAAGAAGTTCATTACTGAAAGAGTGATCAGGCATTGGAATGGCCTGCCCAGAGAGGCGGTGGATTCACCATCCCTGGAGGTTTTGAAGATGATACTGGATGTGGCACTGAGTGCCATGATCTAGTAATCCCAGTGGGGTTGGATCAAGGGTTGGACTTGATGATCTCGGAGGTCTTTTCCAATCCAATTAATTCTATGATTCTATGATTCTATACCTGATCTTCATTTAGCCTTGCACTTGAAAACAAAAGCACATTAAAATTTTTCCATAGATGCCCAGTGTCATTTAGTGGCTGGCAACAGTGCTGCTTAGATCAGAACCATATATTCAAAAAAATCCTGTTTTCTCCTAGTCTTCAGCCTTCTCCTTCTCCTCACATCTAATGTACCATATACTATTTGTGCTCTGGTGTATAGGCAGAATTGCTTCTTTCCTTACACGCTTCTCAAAAGCATTTGTCACTGCATTGCCCCAGGAATTAATCCATGTATCTGGTAATGTATTAATAATTAATTTGCTCATTTTTACAACTCCTGTGAGGTATTATCTTACTTTTATTGCCTAGGAGCCAAGGCAATGAATATAAAACCTATCCACTTCATTTGGACCTATCCACTTAATTTAATTTCAAAATTTCCAGAGGATAACAACCTAAACTCTCACCTTAAACATTTAAAGCACAGTCCCAGATGACACATATGTCTGTGCACCTCAGAACATCAGGAACCTCTAGTCAGTTCCTCCAGATAATGAGCTGCTTAAATTTAAGCACCTTTCCTTGGCATCATATCTGAGGCAATTCAGGGAGCAGGTTCTTAGGGGCAGGATGCAATTGATGTGCAAGGAAACTGTCCTCTCTCCACAAACTTTCTCCTGCCCAGTTCCTGCCTTACCTCTCTGGTTTTGCATATATAAAAGCAGGGTCCTGCAGCTAACCCTTTTCTTCCCTTCACAGTCCTCAATAATCCCTGTGTTGTGCAATAAGTGGGGCAGGGAAGATACAGAGTGTGCAACATGAGGGCAACCCACAGACCTCGGCAGGAGGTGACATTCCCTGTACCTACCCTAGACCTAGTGCACCCCAACACAGTCCAGAGCTGGGAAACGTCCTACTTAGCCCAGAACAGGATGGTTTGTGGAGTTTTCAGCAGCAACAATTTGGGATGTTTCTTTGCTACATATGTGGAACAGGGTTTCCCTAAAAAACAAGAAGTCATATTCAGCTAGGATTTTTGCAGAAGTTAAAAGAAATATATCTATCATGAAAGATACTCCCCTGTTATGTAATAAGCACAAACTCCAAGGTGTAAAGATGTATCCTTTTGGAGGGAAGGTTATCTACATTCTGTATGCTGGAAAAAATATTTTCCTGCCACTCTCTCAGCTTGTTTGTTTGTTTGTTTGTTTGGGGGGGGGTTGTTCCTTTTTTTTGTTTGTTTCTTTATTTTCTGAAAGAGCTAAAATATTCATCTGTAACTGTAGCTGGGGGTGTATGAAGATATCTGTGTCTGACAAATTATTTTTAAATAGATGACCACAGTGAAACATTGCAGTTAAGACTTAACAAGTGTTGTAAAGTTATCTACAAATGAAAACAAGCTCTGAGAGAGCTTGAAGCACACTTCAGAGGGCTTGTCAGCCTCCTTATAGAAGTGTTACAGAGCTAATATCCTCTTTTAATGTCGAGGATAAATAAAACCCTGATAAGAATGAATACAATAATTTGCAATGATTAAAGCAGTTTATCCTGACATATTTTTTGCTAATTAAGCTGTGAGAATAATAAGATTTTTCTGTGCAAAATGTGAAGTGAAACAGTTTGGTGACAGTGAAATTACAGCAACATGAATATCTGAAAAAATGTAATTTTGCTTGACGTGTAATAAGCCTTTTGATCTTCAGTGAAACTTTCACATTCTAGTACATGTTAAACACCAAAATAGTAATAGTAATATGACCACGAACAGGTAAATGTTTAAATGTCTTCAAGAACAAAATCAGTGCTGTCCAATAATGATTATTGAACTTAACATGTGGAGGATATTGGTTTTATCTGCTTCTTGGTTTTTAAGCAATTTTGAGCTATGTTCCCAGCCAATGAGTTATTTCAAAATTCTATTTCCAACCCGTGGGGCTCAGGAACATTTCTGGTCTATCAAGACCACACACATACCCCATTGCTTTCCTTTTCCTTGTTGGACAGAGACCTTCACAGCCTGGCATACCTTGGTTTCCCCTGGAAGAGAACATGGGCAGATGCACCACGAGAGTGCAGCATGCATCAGACAGGCTCCTAAGGTAAATGTAAATGCAAATGCACAGGGGACAGGCCTTGGGGCATGCAGGATGACTCCAGACATTGGTTCCCAAAATTGAGAACCACTGGTTTCTGCTGTAGAACACAACCAGTGTTCACCAGAGCGGGGGGGGATCAGAAAACAGGTATCCCCAAGCAATTGTCCTAGCAGCTCTTAGGTCTAATAAGAATTGAATGATTGTATATTGAGATTTATTAGCAATGACCGAGAGTGCCTTCACCTCAAAAGTCTTATAACCTTGTGGGTAGATAGGATACTCCCAAATAATTGACCTGTATGCTCAAATGTATCAGGAGAAGATGTCTCACCCTGACCACTGCCTGGTTAAGGCAAAAGGGGAAAATGCTCCACAGGGGGACTGTGTCAGTCTGCCTCGCTGTCCCCTTTCAAATTATTTCTCAAACATTAACTGGATTTGATCATAATTTGTGAATAATTTAAGGGGAAATGAAACCTAATTTTCAACCAGTTTATTATTCTCAAATTAAATTAGTCCATTTCTACTTATTCAAATGCTCCCTTCTACTAAAGCTGGTACCTTGCATATGGTCTTTAATGAAATAATGAGTCCCAATCAATGCTTCATGGATAAACATTCTTTCCTCTCTTCTTTTGGGAGATCTTTCCTTTTTCTGTTTCACACCTTTGGTCTTTCACACCTTTTATCACTTCAGGCCTTTGATGTTTTTTATATTCTTTTGCCTCTCTTTATTTCTCTACTTTATCAGTTTCTTCTATCCAACAACACAATAAAAATGGACTAAAAAGGCAATGTGCCTATAGTATTTAGCACCTTTTGTTGTTTGAGTTGTAAAGGATTTTTGTGTTTCTTTATAGGAAACTTGCAGTATTTGTCAGCTGGACTATTTTCTGAGTTTGTTGTCACTGTACCTCTGTATTTCTGCTTTTGTCACATGTAATGAATGGATAAATTTGTTGGGACAATTCTTTTCCAGTATCAGTGTTAAGAAAGTGATGACAAGTTCATTGTCTGGATGGGATTTTATTAAATTTTTTTGTAAACACTCCATTTGTCTGTTTCCAAGTTCCCCTCAGATGGAGCCATGTTCATGATGGATTTCTTCATGGAAAAGGCTTTCTCTTATGTTTTTGACACTTGTCCAAGACTGCAAGCTTAAATGTAGGTCTAAATGAATTACTTCACATCATGCTGCAAGTTTTTAAGAGACTGATTTCTTGACACAAAAGGATGCAGGCTTTGAAAGGTAAGAAGCCTACCATCACATTATAAAAACAAACGTAATCTGATATTTTTTTTTTTCAAAATGTTCTTTAAAAAATGCCTTTTAATGAATTACGAAGGAAGCATGTTCCCATTCAGAATGCCAAGCGCACCACAATATAATCTGTGTGTCACACAGACCAACTATGAATAACAAATCCAGTTTCTCAAGGCATGAGCAATTAACAGCACTGGGAAAATAAAGCAGATAGCAGATAGGAAGAGGTTTCTAGAAGCAGCATGACAATAAGATTTACTCAACAGCTACTACACAACTTTTTAATTTCTTGGTTTGTTTTATTTGCACATCACATACATTTGGCACTTGTTACTGCTCTGCTTTTCAAAAGTGTCATTCCTCCTGCAGTTGCACTGTTTACTCCCTGAAAAATAAAATATAGCAGTAAAACTTCAAAGTAGTGTTCAGCCATGAGTCAGCTACACCTCAAGGCACCCTGCTGAGGCTTCTTCCACAACCATTACCATGATTTATGATAAAGTGTTTAAATATTCCATCCTGGATAACTCATGAAAGAATTAAGATTCTTCATGCACTTGGAAAAGGAAAAGCAACCTCAGAGCCAATATGTCTGGGTGCTCTGAAACAACGAATACTTAATGCAAAGTGTAAAGCAGAACACTGTCAGGACTAGGAAAGCACCTTCTTAAGTTTTTTTTTTTTTCTAATTTCCCCAGAATGTCCAAACCTCATCTTGCAAGCAAGCACTGTGTTGCTGGTAGCACAAGCCAAAGCTGGCAATGTGGCTCTAAATTTGTGTACAAATATTTCCAATAACCCAGTAGTAAGCTTGTTGGAAGGCCTGGATCCAGCCATCAGTCACAAGACAGCACCTGGCTAAGCAGAATACTGGGAAGAGTAAAATATTATTATTCTGCTACCTAGTTTGACAGACCTGAATTGCTAGAAGTCTGGAGTTTCTGTCTCCTATCTGCTCACAAGGGAGTTCCTGGATTGGCAAAAGAATGTGAGGCTACTTATTGCTTGAAGGTGTAAAGGATCTTTTGGAAACAGTGATTGTCATCACAATCCTCCTAGATATCAAATGATAGAGGTGGCAGCAAAGCTGCCTCTTATGTTTGTACAGCCCATCTTCAGCCCTGCTCTTCTCTTCTCTCTGGAAGAAAGGGTTTTGATCCCACGTCAGCCATTCCACATGGAATCTGTACCATCATGGGACATTTGCAGGGGAATTTGTATGTTGCAATGTCCTGTCAAACTTCTAAGTGCCACTGGAACTTCCTAAATGGCTCTTGGTAAAAATGAGTTTCAATTTTTCACAGTCTTTCAGGTCCCTTCATTACTTGTTTCTCTCTGTACCTCTCCTGCCAACTTACTCCAGTGTTTGGTCTCTTTTTCAAGATCTTTCTTCCTTTGTTATGTGTGTTTTCTGCTGAACACAATTCAGCCACCTTCCAACATATACAGTGTTTGAGGGTTGGGTCTCTGGTAGCTCAAAGTAGCAACCTGAACATCTGCATGGTCTTTCCAGGACTGCCAATTGCCCTCCGAGCACACAGATACTGCTCCTGACCCTGGAATATTCATAGGTCAATAATAATTATTACTGTAGACTTTCAGGACATTTTACACAAGCATTTGTTTGTTCTCGGGAAGTTCTCTGACAGCCCATTTTGTTATTGAAGAATTTTAAAGATGGGCAAGAGAAAATATCTAAATGCTGTGAAAGTTCCTGTTTGGACAGATCGTTTCCATAGGCTTATGTGCATGTATGTTTGTACAAGTCAGTAGTCTAAAATTTTGGAATAGAATAGAATAGAATAGAATAGAATAGAATAGAATAGAATAGAATAGAATAGAATAGAATAGAATAGGTTTGTGAAACTTAGCAGTCTAAAATTTGTAATGAAAAACATCTATGTCATTTTTTCTAATATAAGGACATAGGATGTATAAACAATGCAAAATATTTTTTAAAGTTTTTTTGCACAATAAATTTTAAGTGAAAAATGCATTTAAAATTTTCCATTTATGAACGGCATCTTTCTTTGTTCAAGAAATGAGGGTTTGTGTTGGTCTGATGCAGAGAAAAGTGGTTTTACATGAGAGTACTTAGGTACTCTCATGGATCCGTGGTAGCTGCAGGATAAATATCCATTTGAAAGTAAGAGGATGAAATGCTGGGCACTTCTCTATAAGCCTGTAAGATCTGAAGTACAATTTCAGAACCACAGTAAGCCTTATGCACTGCTGCCTGTGTGTGCTTGCCTGTTCCAGCACAGATTAAAGGATTTATTGTGGCCTATCTGCTTTGACAGTACAGTCCTATTCTAGAATTTCTAATATCTTGTGTTAAAGCTCTGTCTCCTGATGATTGTTGTGACAGCCTGTTGCCTCATCCAGAAGTCATGAAAACTGATAGAAAGGCAAAATGAAAAGGAACGAGGGTTTTCCTCAGTGGATTTTCTATTTAGATTATAAAGAAGGGGAATATTTTCATTTTCCTACATGGCCTACCAGCTGGTTAGGCTCTCAATATGTCAGAGTATTTTTTTTTAAATCTTTTGGTTTGGCTTTTCAGAAACTTTGCCAGAAATATTCACTTCTCCAAGTGCCACTTTCACTGGTCCCAGTTATCTCTCTAGAGACCAGCTCTATAAATTTGGGGCAAGAAAAAATAGAAACCAATATTTTCTCCTCTTTGAAGCTATTCAGACAAGGAAAGTACATTGTCTAGATATTTTTTATAAATCATAGATTAAAGGAGTAAAAGAATATATTAATTTACAATATATATGTATATATAATTGTCTGAAGATTCAAAAAAAATATTATAGCAGAAGTGAAAGAAAAACAGTGCAGATTAAGACATTAATAATTTTGCTACTAAGTCACAGATATTAGAGATGGTAACTACTTATATCCTCTGTTTTATGTCCTTACCATTGTACCAAACCAGCTTTTGGATGTTAATTTGAAATTCTCAGGGAATCACAGATCATAGAATGACTGAAGTTGAAAAGTTTCTCTGGAGGTCATCTGATCCAAACCCCTTCTCAAGCAGGCCACTTAAAGTTGTTCAGCACTGTTACAGATGCCTTTTTGGCAACTTGTACCGGTGCTGGGGCACTCTGATGGTAAAAAAAAATTAATTTTCCTGATATTTATAGGGAACCTTCTGTGTTTCAGTTAGTGCCTTTTGTTCTGGCACTTGGGTGCTACTGGATAGAGCCTGACCCCATCTTCTCTGAACCCTCCCTTCAGGTGTTTGTATGCACTGATAAGATCTCCCTGAGCCTTCCCTTCTCCAGGCTGAGCAATCCCATCTCTCTCAGCCTTTCCTCACAGAAAAAATGGTCCAATCCTTTCATCATCATCATCTTTGCTGAACACAGTCCAGCATGTCCATGCCTCCCCATGTACTGGGGAGCCCAGAACTGGATCCAGTACTCCAAGTATGGCCTCGCTAGTGCTGAACAGAAGGGAAGAATTACTTCCCTATGCAGCACATGCATTAGCCTTCTTGACACATTGCTACATCGTATTCAACTTGGTGTCCACCAGAGCTTGCAGATCCTTGTCTGCTTTTTAGCCAGGGGGCCGCCAGAACAAGCTGGTGGCGACTGCGGCTGCTCCTTTCAGGTGCAGGACTTTGACCTGCCCCTTGCCAAACTTTGTGAAGTTTCTGCCAGCACATTTCTCTAGCCTGCTGAGGTCCCTCTGGACCAGGGCACAGATGTATCAGCAACTCCTTACAGTTTTGTGTCATCAGCAAACTTCCTGAGGGAACACTCTGCCCCCTCATCCAGATCACGAATGAAGATGTTCAATGAGACTGGAACCCAGGGGTACACCGCTAGTCCCTGGCCTCTGACTAGACTTCATGCCACTGATCATCACTCTCTGGGCTCAGCTGTTCTGCCATTTGTCAATCCACCTCACGGTCTGCTCATCCACCCCACAGCTTCTCTGTGAGGCTCTTATGGGGAACAGTGTCAAAAACATTACTTGAGTCTGCTGATTCTGTCCGTTGATCTCCATCTTTGACCATTTCCTTTTGCCTTTTTATGCTAACAACAAGCTAACAAGGACCTTTTATTTGATAGATTAGTTATGAGCTCTGCATCAAGCTAAGCTTTAAACCGGTATTCTCCTGCATTTTCAGTCATTTCCAAGTAAATGAAAATGGAAGTTACTCCTATTTAAAGGTTACGAATGATAATAAAAATGTAGCACAAGATTTCCTAAGTGTGGAATTTTCATATTACATTCAATTTACCCTTTGTTGTATTCTAAGATTCTGTATTAATGGAGTTTACTTCTCATGAGGTGCTGGAGGAAGTAGAAAGGTGTTTTGGCAACAGGTCTGGGGGCATTTCATCACTTATCAAGTGTGGGAAGCTTGTAATGGAATAAGCAATTGAATTGCATATGTTTGCTAAACCCACCATTAGTGACATTTGTGAAGTCTGACATTTAATTAATCATCAGTGGGTCCAAAAATCAGAAATCTAAATTGTCTATGCTATGGTTTTTGGCATATTGCAAATTCTATTTTTTAATTTTGTGGTTTTTAGGGGTTGATAACCTCCCACAATGAGAAAACTTGTTAAATTCCTCAGTTTTGCAAGAGTGTACAGGGCCCTGCCTCTGACAAAACATGAAAGTGTATATAGCGTTTTCTTTGTGGAGATTTCATAACCTTAAGGAAATTCAGGAGACAAGCAATTTTTATTCTGGCAGGGAAACACATTTTTCCTTGTTAATCCTCATACTTAAGAATTAGGGGGAAAATTAAGACATATATCAAATCAGCAGATTACAGAGACCTAAGAGAGCAAGAAAGCAGGATTCAACCACTACTTCTCTCTTACTTCCACAAGCAGTATTTTCTGTATTTGTTTCTAAACAAGATATATGTAGCTTTAATTTTAAGAATACTAACTATGCTTAATAATATGCAATTTATTCTGTCAATGCATCTAATCTGTATGTCCTACATTAGGTTATCATCCATATGTGTTAAAACTTGACAAACCTACCTAAATAGTTATGTCACAAGCAAAGGAAAACCAAAATACTGCAGATGAACTTGAAATTCTCATTTTGGCTGTGTTATATGTCAGGTAACAGTCTTGTTACAGGAATAATTGAAATCAATACGACTGTAATAAAAGTGCTTTGCACTCTATATCTCCCTTCATGGAACTGAAGAGGTTTTATTCTTCTGATTTTATAACATCATTTATACGAATGGTGCTGAAAAAGTCATGAGTCTCAATCCAATAAAGACAGAAATGATGCTGTAAATTCTATGTTAGCAATGTAATATAAGCAACAATAGCTTACAGACTAAGAAGCTAAGGGAAGGTGTGTTGACACCACTGCTCATTTGATTAAGCATTATGTAGGTGGCAAAGTAATTTTAATATGGCTGAGAAACACAAGTACAGTCTTTGTCCTCAAGAGTTTACAATCCAGCATCCTCACTCTGCTGGACTGCTGCAGTCCTACTGTGCCTTGGGAAAATCATGGTTGTGTGCATCCTTTGAGGAAGGGGAAGAGGGAGCTGCAAACACAGGAGCCATAGAAGCCTCCATTGAATGGGAAGGCAAAAGAAGAGTAGCAGTTTGAAAGGGGAAAGTGGAAAGACCTGACTGGACTGGTAGACTCTCACCGGTGTCATGAAAGAACCTGCATGAAGATGAGGGAAATAAAACACCAAAACAATATTGATGTAAAGGAGTAGTAAGGATAGAAAGGGAGACAGCAAAGTAGAGTTTGAACATCAAGAATGGTGTAAAAAAAAAAAAAATACCCATCTCTGAACAGACTGTTGTACAAATACACATATATGTCCTTGCATGTCTGCATTTCTGGAGAAAATGACTGGATTGTTTCTTACTAAACTGTCTCTTCTAATTAGAAAGAATAGGCCAGATAGATTAACCTTTCCAAATAGAAGGAAAAAGAAGGGATCATTTTTCCTCATTAAAATCTTGTGTATTTTCTTTCAGGAAGCAGTAGACTTTCTGTGCTATCATTGCAAGATATTTGTTAGTCTTGTACACTTTTGCCATTCTATTAAAATCTGTTCATCTGCGATAAAGTTTAAAAAAATCTGCTAGTCATTTTTCAGTTGCAGCCCCCATCTCATAAGGAGTAGTACTAGGACTGAGAGAAGAGAGGCTTAAATTTTTGCACAATCCAGGGCTCTTCCATCCATACCCAGAATTTAGACAGCAAAAAGATACACACCACAGAAAGATGAGGTAGAAAAGCAGGAATGAAACACAATTCTAGGCTTGGGGGAAGTCATGGTGGAAGTCTATAACTAACTGGTTTGAAGGACTTGGATAGAAAAGGGATACAAGGCCTATGGATATGGGGATTTTCAGAAAGCAGCGAAGGGTTAAGGATTAAAAGGTTTGCTACAACTTTGAGCACTGTGACTTTGCGTCAAGGAGTGAGGGACTTACAAGCTGAGCAGACATGTCTAAGACTGAGAGACTCAGAGGCTGCCACTCCATGCAGCAGGAGTGGTCATCAAGGTGTATTAATGTGCTAAAAAAAGAAGATGTAGGGAAAAGACAGAGGCTGCCAGTATTTGAGCAGACAGCAGAGGGGTTGAACAGGGTGAGTGGTTTCTGGATCACAACTGGGCTTGGGATAAAAGAGAATAAAATTGTAGCTCCAGGGACTGAGTGTGAAGAAGGACACAGCAATAAATATTAGAGAGAAGCTGCAGTCCAAAAGGGAGTCACAAATGGATTACACCTTGCTTCATTTTTTGATTTAAGCATTTAACTGCCCAGTTTTGCTTTTGGCACTTTCATCTTTTATTGGAATTCATCCTTATAAAATGTTGGATTTTTTTTGTGAATTGAAATGATACTATAAGCAGCATTAGCTCCTTAACTGCTCTGTGAAGAAAATAACCACTTAATATATTTATTAAGAGATTTAAATATTTTTTTGCATTTTTTTAATCTGTGTTGCTACGGTCACTACTATTTAACTGTAGAGTTTCTTCAGGAAAAGAAACCTTGTGGTTAAAAAACAGTGGGATTGAAGCCCTTTCTTAGATGGTTAGCATGGAAGATAGGTACAGCCACATTACACCTATTTGAAAATATTAATATGGAATTAATTGAGAAGGATGAACTCAGGGCCTCTGTGGTTCTGTGCACATGCAGTACTACAATTAGTTTATGATTCTGCTTCGTCTTTGTTTTTTTCTTTCTTCAGGAGCGAGTCAACTTAAGCAAGATTTCTTATGATATATAGCAGGAATGATAAACCCACAAAATCTCCACTTCTAAAATCCCCAAATCCCAGTGATGATAATAGATGTAAGACATCTGTAAGTATTGGTCTTGTTTGACACTTCTCTGCAAAGATGCAGGGATCTCTCCCCAGAGTTAGGGTACACATCTCCCGTGCTCCATACCCCAAAGGAATCTACTGAGCAAAATATCCTGACAAACTTTTAACGAAGAGAACAAAACTCAGTTGTGCCTCTTAAATCTCACTTTTTCTTGTGCATAGGTGAAACACCGAAGAGGAATTTCGCAGCTTTTCCTTTCTTTTCAGGTGCAGACCCAAGCCCTCTAGCGGTGTGAGCGAGCGGAGCCTGACCCCGGGAGTCGAATCCAAGTCATCAGAGCAGCTGATTAATCACGGCAGGAGCCTGGGAGAAGCGGGCAAACAAGGTAACTAACTTCGTACTTGATTGCGCGCTGCTTGCAGCTGCAGCTGGGGAGAGAAACGATTTCCAGAGGAACCTCCTTCTTCAGCCCTGGGTGTGTCCTGGTCTGGCAGCTACGACGCAGCCTCTGCCCCCTTTCTCCAGGTACAGCATCTCCTACCAAACCCAGCTGGGGTTCAGCCACGGGGCTTTTCCCCTTCAAGGCACCACATAGCTGCCAAAGGTGGAGGTTGCTGTTTCAGAGGCTGCTGGTCCTCACTGGGCAATGACTTTCACAAGCCCCGTGACCTCTAAATGCCCCACAGAGAATACTGGCGAGCCTCCCTGGCAGTCTGGGAAAGGAAAAGGGAAAAAAAAGATGCTTTTAACCTGAAGTGGGCCATTCGAGTCCTCCCAACAATCACCGATTTCTGGAGGAATTCCGTAAATTTTGATAAATCAATACATTCCTACCTTTTCCAATGGATTTCTTTTTTTTTTTTTTTTCCTAATTCACAACACTGGTAACCTTCTCCTAGTACCTGTTTGTAACTATTTAAAGGCGTGACTTTTTTTTTCTAAATATATTCATTGAAAGAATGGTGCAAAAAATGCATGAACATCTATTTATGTAAACATGGGTGACAACAATCTTCTGTAATGATCTGAAAACCTCACTCCAAGTTAGGAAGTCTTGAACAGGACAACGATGTGATTCAGAGGATGAGCCCCACCACATGGATAGCAAATTGTGAATAAGAATAATAACAATAATAAAAAATAGAATAGCTCTCTCCTGAGCAAGCTACAGGCTGGTTGGTATGTTTACTGAAACCACTCACTGCAGAATTTTAAATAACAGCAAATTTGGGATTAGGGAAAGATGTTAATGCATTTAAAACTTTTTTTTTCTTCTTTTCCTCCCCTTCCTGGTTCTAAATAGTTTTTTCAGCTTTATTAAGTAGAGCTTCTATGTGCTAGTGGAAAGCCCAGTTGCATCCTGTTTTAAAGGTACCCTGGAAAATTCTGAAAAGCACTGCTGAGGGAGAAGGGCTTGAAATGTCCATCATAATAAATTGTCCTTGCCACAGCAGGCATAGGTATTGATGGCCTTCTTACACCAGAGAAAATCAGAAATACTGCTCTGACAAAGGGGAATGACAGTGGTGTCTAATCTGGGGGGGAGGAAAATGAGGACAAGTGAGTTCAGATCCCGCTGTGGGGGCTGCCATGGGCTGTGCTCTCCCTTTCATGCCCCCATGGACACGCTCCCTGGATGACAGTGCTGCAAGCCCAGCTCTGCCCTGTGGTACCCACTGAGCCAGAGCATCGCAGAAGCAAGACAAGGCTGAGGAGATTAAACCCCAGCAGGAATTCCAGATGGGATCTCCAGATGCCAGGTCAAACAACCTCCCTACCTGAGAAAAACAAGAGGCATTACTAGATTTTCCTGTGGACATGATTGAGTTAAAATAGGCTCATCTGCACCTGATTTAAAAAAAACCAAACCATCAAAAAAACATATACAAAACCAAACAACTTTAGTATGGCAGAGCACAAAGAAGGCTGTAGTTTAAAAAAAATGGGTTATAATATTCTGCCCAAAAATAAACAGATCTGTTCATGTATCTGGGCAGAATGCATTGTTTCCTGAAATAATAAGCTTGGCTTATTTTCTCTTCTGCTTCTGCACAAGAGCAAATCTCCTTCCATTGTAACCAAACTTCAAGTTTTTTTTTTTAACTGAGTTCAGAGTTACCATTTACTTTTAGATGCTAAGGTTATGGATTTGCCATGCTTACCTTTTAAATATATTTTATCCTTTCTTCCCCATTAATTTAATGAAAACTAATTAATATCCAATATCTACCTACACAGTTGCTGTCATTAAACCTGTAAAAAAATAATGTATAAAATCTACCTAATAAAAGAATTGTTATCACATAAAAACCAATTAAATGCAAAGAGGCAATTTGTAGAGGGGGGAGGAAATATGCATAAGTATATCCTATTAGTAGGAAAGTGCTGTGTTAGAAATGTGGTAAAAATTAAGTGATGTAATAAATAACACTGCAGTCTTTTCAAAATTCGAATGTTTCATGTTTAACCAGTATCAACAAAATACGTTTGGAATATGTTTTGCATGACAGATATCCTTCTTCTTGGAGATGTGTGTGTGTGCGTATGTTACACTTTTAGTTTAATTTCTCAACTGAGGACACAAGGCTAGTCTGGATACTTTCCAAGTTTACAAGCTATAGCTGTAGAATGAACTTCGGTGCAGCTATGCTCTGCTTAACTTTATGATTTGGTTAAACACTACCTCATTAAAGTGGTCATGAGTGGTTCATGTCCTTGAATTTCTCTTCTTCCTTTTCCTCCTGTAAGACTGAGCAAACAGAAACTGAAGATGTGAGGCAACTGGTTTGAAAATAGGCAAATATTTCAATTTAAAAGTGATTTTGGGCCTCTAAGATCCCATTTTTATTTGTTTTCATGGCAAGGAATTAATCTGAGAGCATCATACCTATATTGAACTATTTGACGCAAATAATTTTAATAATAAGGTAATGCAACTGCCATGTGCTGTGTTGGGTTGTCTCACCCCAAAAGTCCCCAGGCAAACAGCAGTAACATCCCATGAGTCAGAAGCATAAACTGGTACAGGGCAGCAGAGAGTGACTGAGGAAAAATGGAGGTACCTGACCATCCTGGTCTGTCACTGCTTTTCACTGTGACTTTGAAAATTCCAGCTGACAGGAACAGACCAGATTCCCAGGAGTGGGGTTTTTGCCTCTTTGCCTTTTTGGAGCTGTAAATCCAAAACCTAGATGTGACAAGCTCCTTACTTGGCTTGAGGGTACCACCCAGGATGAGAATGAGAAAAGATGAGCCCCACATAGCAAATTATTTACTGGAAAGCATTCCTTTATTGGACAGAGCTAGAAATCATGGTTCCATTTAGATGGGAGACTACCCTTCTGTGCTCTGGTATGATCCCAGTCTGCTGCATAAAATTCCCTCATGGCTCAGGAGAACTGCTTGGTCTCTGATACTCTGCCAGCACTGGGCATACACTTGTTCTGCTCCTTTACTCTACTGGACATTCAAACATGCCAGCAAGGTGTTGTTTAATGCATTAGTCATGGTATTCTTCAACAGAAGAAAACAAAAATAAACATTTTACAAAAGAGTGATTAGGGCAGTCTTTTGGGATTGAAAGAGATTTGGGCTCCAGTTCTCTCAGACAAAGAAAATAGCCGTATTTTGTAACCTTTACCTCAGTTAAGAGCTCCTCACTACAGCCAGCCAGCAAGCACACTGTTCCTAGGGTGCTCAGCTGTGCTTGGCTGTCTGGGTTTACATACCCAGCTCAGCTCAGTTTGTGAAGCCTGTTCCAAGACAGCACCTTCCTCCAGAGGAATAAGATACCTAAATGTGTGCATGGTGCTCTGTGGATACCTTTCAGCTTGCTCCCATCTAAGACATAATTAACTACACAGAAGTAAAACAGGGGCACAAACCACTCTGGTTTGCCAACCATGTCCAAGCAAACAACTTTGCCTTGAGTAAAGAGATATAATTAAACAAATCAATGCAGAGGTGTTATGTAATTGTTTTCTTGGCATGTGCTGTTATTCACTGTCATGTCATATAAGCACACTAGGAACAAAAGGAATTAAATAAAAAAAAAACTATACTATTTCATTTTTTATTGCATGGAGGGAAAATGAAATTTAGGGGAAGTGGGTGTCTTGGCAAAGGAGAAGGAATATAAAAATCTGTGTGTCTGCCTCTGAACCGTAGAAATAATTTTTGAATTAGATTTATTCTGTGCTATTCAGGAGGAAAGATGGAGGAAAAGATTAGATTATTTAATTGTGTTTTAATGTAGATATTTCAGAAGTCATATTAAGGGGTTTCAATAGATAGGGAGAAACGATCCATAAAAAAATCCCAATATTGACTCACCTGTAGTCTTCACCATGATATAGCATGATGTTCCAAGTGTGGTGACTCAAATTATATCAGGGAGAGTCTCCTCTGGACATTATTGAGACATGAAGAACACTAGTAGATAAATTAGATGATGTGGAAGGCATCCTGTGTTGCTAACCAGTGTAAGTGTGGGAGATGCAGTTATGAAAAGGAGTGGTGAAATACCTGATTTTACCCCAAAGGCTATTTTCAAGAGAATTATTGTAGTTCAAAACCTGAAAAAGGGAATTAAGCCAATGTGAACACAAATTAAGAAGAAGCTTTAGTATATTTAAAATTCATCCATTTTTTTCCTGGTGTTGTCTCTCCATCAGAAAAATAAGCATTTTAAAAAATGAGAATCCAAGCTTATGTGTTAACAGAAATCTCCACACCCACCATCTCAAAGACAGTATAGGAAGTAATCTCCTGCAAATGATGTTGGAAATGATGTTTAGAGAACTCTTCTCAAGGATTAAAAAATCTCCAACCAATTTCTGTAATTCTTGTAGCAACGTGTTGCAGTTGTAGCAAAGGGCTTCAGTTTCCTTCTCTGAATCATTGAATATTAGATATTGCTTTTACTAACGCTGGAAATTCCAGTGTGATTCTCTGACTCTCTGAAATTGAAATGTTTATCTCAGTGGCCACTCTAAGCAACTCTGTTGGAGATTAAGGGATTTCATGGACAGGGGGAAGGAGGACTCTCTCTTTGTCTCTTCCCTACCTCCTTCCCTTCCTTGCCTCTGTCCCTCCCTTTCTCCTCCTTTCTTTCCCCATCTTCCTCTCCCTTGTCACCTTTTCTCTTCCTTCACCCTTTCTTTTCCTGTCCTAAGACTGACCTGATTACTTCACCCTGGGAAGAAAAGGGAAGAAGCAAAGGTCAGACCTGTTAGCCTCCTCATCCCTCTCAGCCTCCCCATCCCTCTCAGCCCACTTTGGAGCATGGTTGCCATAGTTCACACTAAATGTGCCCAGTCTATCCCATCTTCCCGTTAGCTCTAAGATGTTTTTATTCCTCTTCTGATGCTCTGACAAAGGTAACACAGGCTGATATGCACCGGGCTTGGGCACAGGTTCCAAAGGATAGAAAAATACCTCTCTGGGGAAGAAAAGGACTATAAATAAGTGTTCCTGGTGATCTAATCTCAAATGGCAATGTTCCATTTGTTATTTTTAAATCTGACTATTAGAGGACTTTGTGGAGGGATGAGGAATGGCAGGAGAAAATGAATAGCCTGTCAAGTAGTCTGAGCTGTAAAGCAATGTGCTGCTTCACCGTGGATTTCAGCACTTGCTTTAGGTCCACATACTTCACGCAAATAGGAGAGACATACTGGGAACCAACCAATAGGATAATAGGGCATTTACTTTAGTATGCTTCCTGTTTAACTTTAGTTGGTGTAACACAGTTTCATTGACTCCGGTGAGGCTGCTCTGTGCCGAAAGTTAAGCACATCTGTGGGACTGAAGTTCAGTTCAGAATATCAATCCAGAAAATACCAGAAACCTCAAATCATTGTCTAGAGCATATGATTTGTGAAAAAGAACCTTCTACAACTTTTGAAAGCAAAAAATTTCAGAAAAAGAAAAAAAGTGAAATTAACCTTTCTCATTTACAACTTGTTTTTTGTGTACAATCCTTATTACAGCAGATTCCAGCCTGCAAAGAACTATATAATTAGCTTTTTTTCCTCAATTAGGAGATTGTAAGGTTGCCAAAGAAAACATATTTTGAATGTATCTTCTACCACATGATCAAAGATCACATATATCTGTGCCTATAATGAGAAGCTCATGTGCTAATGTTCTGTAGTGGTCCAAAACTTACAACTGCAAAAACCTTTGATGTATCACTAATTGGTTTTAGCACCATAGATTAGGTGCTGAAATCAGTGGGCAAGAAATTGTGAGTAGTAGGTGGAGAAGGGATAATTCTGATTCTCACCATATGCTTTGAGAAATTTAAATCGTTACAACATAAGTAGAAAAAGAAAGCAGAACTTGTTGCTTTTTTATTTTTAAGAGAGTCTCATAGATTATCTGTATGATCCAAAAATATGCTTTATTCTAAATCATTACAAAAATCTCCATTTCACAGTTTTTATTTTTGTAGAAACAACACCCATCTCGCCTGCAATGTGCTGTGCATTCTAACACCTAATGTGTGGTGAAGAATGTAGTAACAGGGGAAATATATCTGCATAACACATGAGAAGTGCCAAACCTTTAATTAATTTCAGACACTATGTCGCAAAATAGCAAACTCTAACTATAGACTTCATCTATACCACACAGGGAAGGGAGGCAAGTGACGTGATACATGCTCTCATGATGGTGGTGTATGTTATATCTTTGATAGCTTCCTGGTTATAAGGATTTATTATTTAATCAGTAATGAAAATAGTTGGTGGCACTGCCTAAGGATTATTGGCAAGATGAGAAGACAGAGCTCTGTTCTGGATTGAAAGCTATGTGGCTGGTCTACCCAGAGGAAGCTGCAGAGGCACACTGCAGTAAACAGCATCTTTGGCTTTAAAATATCCTCAAATGTTCAGTGGCTGGTTTTTTTCTTAATGAAAATTGAGTGATTTGGATCATTCTATATAAGCATGTACATACTCCCTTCCAGTGTGCCTTGTTCTTATTACCCATTTATTACCAAAACTCAAAATTTTGTATTTACAGTAAAGGTATGGCAAACATGTTATCTCCATGCTTCTTAATTTAAAAAACAAAACAAAACAAAACAAAACAACACAAACCAAAACCAAACCCCACAGAAATGTAATCGTAAAAGAAGTAACAAAGCAGCAACCTTTTTGCTCTGCACTGCCACATTGTCTTTGTTTAAACCACCAATATTAGTTAAAACTTTTAAAGTTTAACTTAACTTTGCAATTTAATCTCCCTTATTTTCAAGGCTTTTTTTAGGGTGTTTTTGTGTACATGTGTCAAAGCTGAGACCCAGAGCATTTAAATTTTGGTTATTATAATTGGGATTTTTTTGCGTGGCATGTTCAGTCCAGGAATCAGTCATTGTTAGATGCTGATTTAAAGTGGATCAGGATTCCTACCATTCATTCCAAGGATTTTCTCCCTGTTGTAAATAGAGGATGAAAGTTGTTGCAAACATACATTAAAACAAGGGATCAATCCCTTTCTATTGCTAGAGCATTAGCATAAATGAGAATCTGGTTCACAATTTACAATTGACAATCCTATGTCACTCAGAACTTCCAGCCTTGTTCTTTATAATGAATACTATTTCTAATGCTACTGTAAAGGAGCAAAAGAGGTAGGACAAAATCAATGACATTGCTGTGTGTTTTCCTTAAAGGTGAACCACAGAGTGTCCTCCTTTGATGTCAGGGTGAAAGCTGAAGGCAAGAGAAATATGTGTCCTTTTGGCCTTGATTCAAATGCTTGCTATGATAGTGTCCTGAAAGTGCTGTTTCCTTTGCTGCTTCTCCACTTTGGTGTAGTTTGTTAATTTAATGTAAGACCTTCATACATTTTTCACATACATTTTTCCCAGCTGATCATCTTACATCTCAGTATCAAAGCATCACACTCTTACATCAAACCAACTTTAAGTAATTTTTCATCATCATTACTCTCCCTATATTTACTTATTTAAAAATATTACCTTCTCCTCCCTTTCTTAAATGCACATTTTCTTAAATGCCCATACTTTCTTAAATGCACACTTATCGGACAAAAACATTTGTATGGGAGACAAGATTAGTATTCCAGGCCACTTTTTTACACAGTGATGGTTGCAGCATCTTTCAGATCCCTCATGAACTGTTGAGTTTCTCACGATATCTTGCTGTATGATTAGAACTTCCCACGTGTGTTTTCCTACCACAAGGAGAATGGAGGGAGGGGATGGAAACCACCTATTTTTTCACATAAAGGTTTTATGTATTCCTATAAACCAGATGCTTTTGTGATAGTTTTTTAGTTGTTTTTGTTTGTTTGTTTTGTTGTTGTTGTTGCTTTACTTTGTTGTGTTTTGGGTTTTTGTTTTTGTTCTTTTTTTTTAATTAATGAGGTATATACAGTGAAAGCTTAAAGCTAAAATAACAGAGTCATTATGATTGATCGGTGAAGGCAACATGACAGACAAAAATTTTTTCTACTGGAAGCAGAATGGATTTGATTTCCCAAGTAGTTTTATATGTACTTCAGGCAGATACATTCAGCTTTGTACTGTCACTGTTAAAATGATGGTACTTGAGTGCAGCTTGGCACTGACTGCTTTCCTCTGGCTGACTTTCCCCTGGTTGTGCTGCTGTGCTAGATACCAACCTACCACTGTTGCTGCTCATTAGCAGGGCAGCATCTGGCTGAGTAGGCGATGTTACAAACAAACATCTGCAAGGATACTTTCCTTACAGCTTGGGAGTTTGGTGCATAGGCCAGCAAGCTTTCTTGTCATCTCCTCCCCTTGCTTATCACAAAAAGCTCTGCTCACTAGTAATGAATCCTTGCTCACAGCAGATTTCCTTGATTTCTCATGTTCCTTCAAAATTAGCTTTAAACCTGGATGTTGATTGTTGTTCTCTTTCCCCAATCACCAAGGTTCAAGTATCCATGGTAATGGCCTTCATCTATTAGTCTTGATCACATGGGGATGACCCCAGAGGTCAGAATCTCTTTTTCTTCTCAAGGCTGTAGCAGAGAAATGTGTCTTTTATATCAGGCTTTACAGTGAAATTTTAAATAGAGGAAATAAAATTATCACAGAAGGCACAACTCATGTTAAATCTTTGCATGTACCTTGATGTTTCTGAGGTTTGCTGTAAAAGAAAGCCCTTAAGATACTCTGTAAACATGGAGTTTGCAGTTGAAAATTAGTATCTGTATGATTTCTGTAATTTATGTATCCAGGCTGGTTGTAAATTAGATGACTTTGCATAGGTTATATTGTGACAGATATTGCATTAAATCTTAAATACACCGGTTACATACTCAGGGAGGAGATTAAATATGAGCTTGCTAATTGAGTAAGTTCCTTATAAAGAAGACTTGCGTTTTCTTCCGAAAAAATACCAGTGTGATGTAAATTGCTATTCCACAGCCACTGACTATCATAGTGATGAAAATTGCACTACTGTGCCTGCAGATTTAAAAATAAACCTAGTGTGAGCATGCAGGGAGGGAAAGGAGAGATTTCCCAAAATAGGTTGTGCAAAATGTTTCCATTTTCTCTTTTTGAGGTGGTGTAGATTATGTTAGTATCAGAAAGATTTCCACCTTCTCAAGTTACTCACGATGCTTTCCTCCAGAGTCGCTGTGCTTATAGATTGACTTACCCTCAGCTGCCTGTGGACATATTCTTGTGCAATAAATCAGAGCAAAGCTTGTATCAAAAAAGCTCCTGGTAACTTCTATTATTAAATGTCATCATAAGAAAATGGGAGCAACATTGCTGAACAGTGAAAAAAAAAAAAAGGAAAAGAGACTTTCAGCCTTAAATATAGCAGGACAAACCACCTATTACAGTAGGAACAAAAAATAACCCTTTTTCTTAAAATTGGCATCAAAAAAAGAGAATCTTAGCCCCCAATAGTAAGCAGAGCATTTTCAGTGACAGATCACCTAAATGGGTGGTCTTCTCTCACCTGCGAATTGCAGCTCGTTATTAAATGTCAGTCTCAGACCGTTACCTTCAGCATCTCCCCAGACATGAGCTCAGCACGTATCACCACTCACTGGGAAACCTTCGCTCAAGCACGAGCTACATGAGCCAACAACCACTTATGACTCAGAAAATGATGGATCAGTTAGCTCTGCTGTACCTGCAGTAGATCAAACACAAGAGGGATGTTGGATGCTAAATCTCATTCATCAGCCATGTGTCACGTGTTGTAAAGCTGGAAAGCTTTCATCTTGTCCATACACCTTGGTCCCAGTAAGGCTTAATGGATAGCAGTGTACATCTTAGAATAGAAACAGAGCTGGTTTACTCTGATTTCATAGTGTGAAATTCTGCAACACCCAAGAGCAAGAAGGGGATTGTTGACATTTAGGCAATGCCCATTCTTGGAGCTTACCTGAATCTAAATCTTCTGCAGGGATGTGCAGTGGCATGATCTCTGTGAGGCAGTGGAAAAAAGCACTTGGTGTCAGTTTTATGCATTTTTTTCCTCCCATTGACAGAGCATGCTGCTGTTTCTGGGGTTTGAACAGTAGATATTATAGCAAGTCTCATCACTAATTAGAAACCCACCCTCTGAATGGCCCATTCCACTGCATAGGTTGTGGCAGAGTTATTAAAAAAGCCTGTAATTGATAATGTAAGAAAGATTGCAATTCCTTACAGTAGCGTTTGTCTTAGAATTCTTACTTGAGGTGATGTGGTTTTATCTCTCAGCAGTTCACAGAATCACAGAATCAATGAGGTTGGAAGAGACCTCTGCGGTCATGGAGTCCAACCTATGACCCAACACCACCATGTCAAGTAGACCAGGCACTAAGTGCCACATCCAGTCTTTCCTTAAACACTTCCAGGGACAGTGACTCCATCACCTGACTGGGCAGCCCATTCCAGTGTCTAATCACTCTTTCTGTGAAGAAATTCCCCCTAATGTCCAATGTAAACATTCCCCCGGGAGCAGCTTAAGGCTGTGTCCTCTCATCCTGTCACTAATTATTGCATTCTTTTGCCTGGAAAAAAAAAAATTAAGAAGGAATGGACTGAATAAGCAATTGTTGCCTCATCATTGATCTCATGGCTTTTTTAATTCCTTTGAATTCACTGAGCTTGAAAGAATGAATAAAGTCCTGAAATCAAGAAAAAACTTATCTTTTCATCACAAAGAAGATTTAAATTACAATTATATGGAGGAGTAGCATAATTATTTTTAATAGTTTAAAAAGCAATGAAAGGAAAACAGAAACAATATTTTTAGGTTTTGAAAAGCAGTGTATCTATTTTATTAATGTTTTAGAACTTCCTCTACAGTTTCACTATTTCCTTAGACTCATTTTTCCTGTGATAATTAGGGGAAAACAACAAGGGAAAGTAAAAAACTCCAATTTTTGTGAGTCCTTGACTAAAGAAAAGTTAAAAAAAAAAAAAAAAAAGATCATTTTCAAGATGTTTCTTAGTGGAAAACCTAAAAGATATAGGTTATTACCATAATTATAAAAAAATAATTGTATTTGAAAAATAGAGTTTCAGGCTTTGTTATTAAGAAATAAAGTCTCAGGCTTTGCCCCTAAAGCTTAAGACTACATTCCTTTTGAATATGTTATTGAAAGAATTTTTATAATACTACACAACTGTAGTGAGAGCTATTAGACAAGACTACAGGTCTGTCTCATGGTGGCTTGAAACCACTCAGCGTTACAAAACCACGTAATATATGAGGTAAATACAAACAATTTATGTGTAAGAAATATTTCACTCTTTCTGTGAGTTCCCTCACATCCACAGGAAAAAAAAAAAAAAAAAAAAAAAAAAGTTGGGAGTACTAACACCATGTGATTTTCACAAGACTTCTGAGTGTCTTTACCAGACTAACCTAAGTGCTCTTACTTCTACTGAAGCAAATAAGAGCTTAAAAGCATTGGTTTTGCAATATCAATGATAATTTATAAATCCAGTAAGACTGATGACATCGTTGTTCTGAGTGTCTATTGTTAAGTGTAAAACTGAAACTCACAAATACAGTATTTTTCTGCTTAAAATGCATGGAATTAAGATTCTGTATTTAAAAATGTGTCTCATATTTGTAGTGGGAGAGTAAGGTGTATGAACTCCTATTTCCCCTCATAGACTTAAAAAAGCTGAAGAAATATTGAAAAAAAAAATCATTTAATCTATGAAAACTATTCTAAGAGGTGTTGCCTAAAAGATGTGGTGGAAACAATGATAATGTTCTAATGTTACACAGTATTTTCAAGAAGTTTAAAGAAGTGATGATAGCTAATCTAGAGATGTTCTCAATCTCTCACCAAAAATACAGCATTGCTCCTGTGGGCAATGGTATAATAGATTAGAAATAAAAAAGGTCCTAAATCCTAACCCAGTTTGAGTCACTGATTCAATATGTGGCCTTGGGCAGGCCATTATAACCCTGTACTCCTCTTCCAGTCTATCTAAAAAATCTACTAAGTATCACAACCATGCTGAAGAAAACTCAAGTGCTAAACTGGTCTGTATTTTTTAAAAAGAATTTGAAGTAACAAAGGAAAATCTTTCATCTTAAATGTATTTTCAGCCTAAATGCAGAGTCCATTATTTTCCTCATTTTCAGCTGATGTCACAGAAGAACAAAAGTGTTATTTTTTGTCAATAAATGATGTGATTTGTCAGGGCACTTTAACAACCGATATCAGATGCCACAGAAATGACAGATTTCCGTGTATTTTCCACAGTATACCCATTGATACTTTCCCCCTTTCTTCACATTTTTTTTTTTTTAAATTTGGCTAAATCTTGCATACTGTATGTGTCTATGGGTAAGATAATTCTTTACTGACCTGTGAAAATACCTGAAAAAGAAATGTTTACAGGTAAAAATTTTTTACCTATAAAAAAACGTTTTTACAGGTAAAAATGCACTTCTCACTGCCCTCTCTGGAGAGATACTGATAGGCATGCCATGACCACGTCCTGGCTCTCCAGGCAGTGATCACTGTATTTCCAAACTTGTTGCACCTGTAGCATGAATATCCATGCTGGTTTTCAGCAGTGTAAATGATAGTGGAAAATCATTTTTATATCATCAACATATTCTAGAAGTAAACAAGGATTCACTGTCTACTCGACTGACCACCCATGAAAGGCATTTCACTGGGAAGGGCATTAATCTAGGGATCTGTGCCCCACTCTGCCACAGACATTCCTCGTTAACTGAGAAAAGGCATTTAGTCTCTCCATGTCTCATTTTTGCCTCTGCAAGGAGTATAGGAGGCATTCCCTGACCTCACATGGGTTTTGTCAAGATAAATATATTTCAGTATACATCTGAGATTCTGCCAAGGGTGTCTCTAATCTACTCCACTAAGAAACTGCAACTCAGAAAATAATGCAAGTGGTAGGATAGAATTACATTCAAATGAGGAGGGAAAACTGCAATGAAATACACACTTAGTACTTCAGGGGTTTTGTTTTTTTCTCCCCCCATTTAGCCTGATCTCAGTGATTAATAGAAAAGTTAACACAAAGGGAACGGCTGTATTTATTCAAAGTCATCACAGTCAGCAAGACTTTTCAGAGATAAAAATCAGACCCTCCAGTGTATTTTGGAAGATTTGTCATTGCTAAATTGTAGCCAATGTAACAGTCACAGTCCACAATGAAATTCGTGTCAACTTACATGACAACTTTTTGATAATCACTCAGAGACAGAAAAAATGTATGTGGAGCAAAAGCGGTAATGGGATTTGATGCTAATATTTTATTCTCTATGAGATCAATGACTCCCCTTCAGTTTTGCAGAAACCTTTCCTGCATTCTGGCATGGAATGAGATAATGCTAATAGGATTCTGCGTGTTCTAAGAAGCTGTTTTGGAACACAAGTTATCTGGTACTTTGTATATGCATAAGAATAGGACCAAAAGAATATATGTCACTGAGTATACAGACATAGAAGACTGTACTTCTGGACAGACCCTGCTGAAATTGTTTCTCTGAAATACTGAAGGAATAAAGAAAGAAGATCAGTCAGACTTCAGAGAAAAAAAGTTGACAAAAGGAAGAAAAAAACAACCAAAAAGGTGCTGTGTACTGAAATGAAATCACTAAATGTCTCACTGTTTCTTTCTTAAAAGTAAGAAAGAAATAGGAATATTGTAAGAAAGAAGCAGTAAGAGAGAACTGGATTTCTTTTGCCTGAAACTATAATATGTTATTGAATTGTGGAATCTATTTTTTTCCTCATTTCAGATCTTATGAAGAAAGAAAACAAAGTGTTTTTCTTCCTTGTGCACAAACTAAGTTTTAGACTATTCTGAGAAACCTTTTAGCTGGTCATCCAAGAAATATTACCTGTGTATCATGGATATAAAAAATTGACCAGAAGGTCCAAAACTGTGGTACAAATGTTATAAAACTTTGTAGCGATAGGATTACTGTAGTTTAAAAAGCTAGTTCTCCTTCAGAGCTCCCATTGTGCATCCCATTCTGTCATGGTGTATTGGGTTTTTAGAAGGCAAGGTTTTGGTACTGGGGGAGGCTACAGCAGTGGCTTCTGTGAGAAACTGCTGGAAGCTTCTCCCATGCCAGCTGGCTCCAAGGCTGGCCAAGGCTGAGCCCATCAGCAATGGGGATAATTAGGAAGGGGCGAGGGAAAAATTGCTGCAGAGCAGCAGAACAGCAGAAGAGAAGACTGAGAGTATGTTAGAGGAAGAACTCTGCAGGCCAGTGAAGAAGAAGGGGCAAGAGGTGCTCCAGGCATTGGAGCAGAATTCCCTGAAGACTATGGTACAGACCATGGTGGTCCATAGAGGAGCAGAGATCCACATGCAGCCTATGGCGGATCCCAAACTGCAGCAGGTCGTTGCTTGAAGGAGGCTGTTACCTCATGGGAAGCCCATGCTGGATCAGGCTTCTGGCAGGACCTGTGGACCCATAGAGAGAGGATCGCAGGCTGAAGCTTGTTTGCCGGTAGGACTTGCGAGTCTGCCAGCAAGTTTCTCCCTGCAGAACTGCACCCCATGGAAGGGACCCCCACTGCACCAAATCAAGAGTGTGAAGAGTCCTCTCCCAGCAGAGACAGTGAGTGATAAACTGACCACAGCCCCCATTCCCCACACCTCTGCACTGCTGTCGGGGAAGGAGGGAGAGAAAATCAGGACTGAAGTTATGCCTAGGAAGAAGGGAGGGTTGGAGTAAAGGTGTTTGTAGATTTGCTTTTATTTCTCATTAACCTATGCTGGTTTGATTGGCAATATATTAATTTCCCCGAGTCGAGTCTCTTTTGCCCGTGATGGCAATTACTTAGGGATCTCTCCCTGTCCTTACCTCAACCCACAAGACTTTTGTTATGTTTTCTTTCCTCTGTACAGAAGACGAGGGGAGTGATAAAGCAGGTTGGTGGGCACCAACCCACCACACCTGGCAGCAAATATGCATAAAAGTGCAGTGACTGGTCTTAGAGTCTGTTGGTGGAGCAGAAAGAAGAGCTGTGAGAGAGATCTCAAGCCTATGTTCTCCAGAAATCAATCCTGTGCAAATATAGGACAGCTTCTGACAGTTTACACGCCACAAGGGACTTGAACAAAGTGTAGGGGACAGTGCAGACTGACACCTTGGCTGTGGAATTCATCTGTCCATCACATGGCCCCTGCATTGCCATTGTGTGAGGCACAAAGTTTGGCAGCACTGTGAGATCCTACATTTATTATAGGGAGCTAGGCACTGTTACAATAGCGGATATCTATGCAAGCCAGGAATAAATTAAATGACAGACAGACTAAGCAGAGCAAAATGTATAACCTCAGTAGACCATTCTACAGAGTCCTGGCAAACAGCCTTAGCACTACCCAATTAAATTTGCTTTCACCGTACTCCAGGGGTCTAAGTGTTTAGGGTTATAGACACTTTTCAGAGGCTTGTAAATAAATTAAGAGGCTTGTAAAACTTTGGCAAAGCAAATATTGAGGAAGTAATTGTTTATAATGATAACAGGTACCTCACTTATGTGAGAGCCTTGATCCCTCAGAACTCAAAAGCTAGATTAAAAATGAAAGTATGATCAATCTGACATTGCTAAAATAGTGTTTGGACTCAGATGGGACACAATGATATGTTTCCTAGCAATCTGAATGCAGTACCAGGCTGGCTTTTTCCCATGTTGTTCCAGTCCTTGAGCTAAACAGATAAAAACCTCCAAAACATCAAAAAAGAGGACCAGAGCAGATAGACATCTGTATTGCTTTGACAAACTTGAATTCTGGGAATTCTGTATTTTTTTGTCTAAAATGTAGTAAGTCAGATGCCTGCTAGTTGTGTTCTCTAGAAGTTACAAAGCTATCTCAAAGTTTAAAATATGACTGTGCTGATAAAACTTGGAGGGGCTGAAACCTGATCTGCTGAAGAAGAGAAGCAGCATACTGGTTGTACATTGAGCAAAAAAACCCCAACCTATTGGGAGTAAAATGGTACAGCAAGTCTTTTTACAGGTTGAAATACTAGAAAATCCGCCCCTCCCTTCTTTATTGTGCTTGTTTTGGCAAGGATAGACTTTCTGGTTTAGATTTTTGCTGAAAGAAGTGTGGATAGCACAGGGATGTTTTAGTCAATGGAGAGCAGTAAATAAAGGCCTTTTCTGCCTCTCTCTCCACCCTTCTGGGGGTGCATAAGAAGTTGGGAGGAGACACAGCTGGGACAGCTGACTCCAGCTGACCAAAGGCATGTTCCATACCATACGGCCTTGTGCTCGGCATATAGAGATGGGGGAACAAGAGGGGAGTCGGAGAGGTTTGGAGTGGTGGCATTTGTCATCCCATGTAACAGTGAAGTGTGATGGAGCCCAGCTTTCCTGGAGATGGCTGAACACCTACCTGACTATGGGGAGTAGTGAATGAATTCCTTATTTTGCTTTACTCATGTGAGTTGCTTTTGCTTTCCCTATTAAACTGTGTTTATTTCAACCTGTGAGTTTTCTCACCTTTACTCTTATGACTTTTTTCCCCATCCCACTGTGGCAGGGGGTGGGGAGGGGAGGGAGCAAGTGGCTGAATTGATGACTGGAGTCAAACCACATTTGTCTTCACAACAAACAAAATGGACAAATACTAAATTAATGAGATTTGGCACCATGCCCTAGCACCATGAATTTTTTAGAATGTGCAAAAACTAAGGAACAAATCCGTTATCCTTAGTGGATGGTCCAAGGAGCGGAGGAGGGGTTAGATCTTCAGATACATTCCCATTTCACTAGAAAAGTGAGAAGGAAGGCTGTGCAGAAAATGCTGTGCTAACATGAAATGGGAGGTTTTGAGGCATTATTGCTGTTTAAAATACTGTACAACAGCATACATTGCCGAATGAAGCTAAAGGAGTGTGTGTTTTGATTGCCAAGGGAACAGGGATCCTATGCAAAGCTTGCCTGGAGAGAAGAGGTGTGGGCACTGAGAAAAACAGTCAGTTTTTCAAGGAAGAAAAGCATGAAAACTAGTAGAGGAAAGATGGGCAGGGAGGGAAATCACAGCATGTTCCTAGTAAAATTAAGTTCTGTTTTGGTTAAAGGGAAACTAGATACTACCTGACATTAGGTGTTTATATTAGGTGGGGTTTTTTATTGAAAGAGAGAGTTTACATAAAGAACAGGCAGTTTTACTGTCTTAGAGCATTTTTTAAAGAAAATATGACAGTATTCCAAGTACTATTTATTATCTTTAATACACATGCACAAGCCCTCTAGGTTTCTTGAACATTCACCTTATGTGATCCTGTATCCTAATTTTCCATCAAAAAATGACTAAAACTTTGCATCCAATAACCTGCTCTTTTACATGCAATAGCTTAGAGCTTTACTGCAACGCGTCCTTGCAAGTCTTTCTCAGGTAGAGCTCTTACCTGCACTTCAGATGAGAATTAACCTGGCATCAGGGAATAAAGGGATGATAGTAGAGTTGTAGAGAAAATTGCTTCAGAATCTCCTTACATATTACAGTGTCCTTAGCACTCTGCATCGCTGAGCCCTTTGTCACTCTTAAGCAGTGTTCCTTGTATGTCCTGCTCTGAGGATATGTGCATTTGAAGTGCTAAAAATATTTTTTCCTGTTTGGATTTTTCAATTTTTACTATATAAAAATACTGTAAGGATTAAGGTGAAGACACTAGCTTAAAAAACCCCCCACCTCTCATACAAAAAATACAGCAGAGGTTTCGGATATTTTATGAGATTGAAGGCACCTGTGTGTTCTGGAAAACAAGAAACATTGTTGACAGTTGGAAAGGAGTTAATCACAGGTGCTACTACAAAGTGACAATAAAACTACAGATAGTATTACATAGCAATTTATTCCATCACTATAACCTGTTTCTCCACATGTGGGATAACAGTTTTCTCTTCTGCTACAGCATTTGCAGAAGCACTCTAATTCATAAATGTCATTAATAAAAATAACTTCACAATCCCATTTCATTAAAACTGTGCATTAGTCAGTGGATTCTACAAATGTTAATGGATTTGTCTCTTTGGACTGCTCACTTTCAGTACCTCATGAACACTCAGTACTTGAGATGCAACAGCTATTTGCAATTGGCTGGGTAAGTCATAAGGCAGCATTTTTTGCATGTGGCTTAATAAATATGTTGATGTACATATTGGTGCTTGTAAATGAAAAATTTTATTGCTATGTGAATATTCATGCATTTTGTACTGATATTTTCTTCCTGTAAACAGCTGTGCCAGCAAAACTCTGTTTTATTAGTATTTGAAGAAGGTTAACATATAGAAGAGACTATATTGGAGTAAATAATTTGAACATTTGTTGTAATTTTCAGACTAAATGTTTGTCGAAATTTTCCTAGCCTTACTTAAGAACAACTTCCCTGTAAATAAATGGAGAGTTTCTCCCATACTCACCTCCTTACTTCTAGGAGGAAGTGCAGAAACCCTGTTTTCCCAACATATGTTGTCAGGTCTGACCTATTGTATCTAACAAACCCAGCCAGATCTCCAGGGGACATCAGACTGTAGGAAAAATGTCAAGAAAGGCAGCATATGTGGAGCATAAGAGGTGAGACAGAAAGCCTTTGTGTTACTTCTAATGTGCTCCTAAAATGGAAATTTCCATCCCAAGTTGACACATTTTATATCCACGTGATTTTGAATATTTGATGTCTATTCCCTTGGTATTGACCTTGCTCCCTACAGCTATCTACAGCCCACTCTTTCTGAAATTTATGACAGAAATGGAGTTGTAAAACAAAATCACATACCTGTAAGTAAACTCTGATTTGTATTTGATGTGCTGCTACAGCTGTGTCACAACAGTCATGTTAAATTTCACATTCTTGAAGCCCAACATTTGTCCATCCAGTGACAAAAAGCAATTCAATTGCCTGAAGTTCCTAATGGGATCCTTTGAAGAGCAAGTACACTTTTGTACCAGGGCAGCTTCTGTACCTTTCCCCCCAGTTCATCTTCGATATTCAGTGTTGCTGAGGGAGGGTAACCAGATGCTTGAGGCTCTCTGCCACAGTTCCACCGTGAAGAGGCTCCTGCTGGGCATTTGACTATTGCTCTGGGATGGGAGAACTGTGCCCTGGGGCAGCCAGGTGTCATTGGAGGATGAACAAGGGGCATGAGTGGATTCTGCTGCACCTCTGTAGTTTAAATGCCACCATGCCAGTGAGATCACAGTCACTCTCCATTAGCTTAGGAGCTGGATGAAGCTGCACAGTCCAGGACACAAATACTTTACCTGACCTTTATTTGCAACTACAGGTTGATACCCTGGTGATATTAATTTCTCTCCCTCATCTCCAAATGACTATGAGCATTTAATAAAGTGTAATTTCACTACTGGGCAGTCTCTCTGGGGGATTAAATGGCTGTGTGAAATCCCCATGGGCAGCATGACATGATTTTCCAGGCAGGCTGAGTATAAATGTGAGGACTTTATGATTCTTCTGTCTTTCCACAAATCAGTGAGTTTCCAAACAACATGGCTTGTCAGGTCTCCAGAGATCATACAGAGACTCAAATGCACCGGCCTCTTTGCCAAGCTCTGCCAGAAAACTGGTGGGTCAGTAGCAACCAGGAGGGAGCACATGTGTGCCAGGGACAGAGGAAAAGCAGCCAAAACCAAGTGCTCTCTAACTCACAATCTACTCAAATGCTGGAACAGCATTAATGTCTTCCTGAGTCCCTATCCCCTCCAAAGAGGAGCCTTGCCAAGCATGACCTGGTGGGACCATACTGTCAGCCTGCCTTCTGGAGTCCCCTGCTCAGGCAGGAGAATTTGAAGGAGAATGAGATGAAAGGTCACAACAGAGAAAAAAACAGTCTTGGAGCCAAAAATTGTGGTGCATGAACCATGCCTTTTTGACTGTTAAAGTCAAGAGCTTGTGGATTTGGATATGGGAGGAGCAGCCATGACACCTCTTTAAGCTGCTGCCTCTCAGCTGTCAAGAGCTTTCACTTCACCGGAGAAATCATTGGCTGGGGACCACTGACCAAAGCTAATCCTTATGCTTTTGAAGCTGTCTAATTTGAGCACATACCTCACCAGTTTTGGGTAATTACATTTAAAGTTATTGATGAGGAAGCATAAGAAATATGCAAACTTGGTACGGCACACACCTAAGCAACAGCATTGCCTGGAGGGTGATCCCCTGCTTTGCTACAATCTCACTTGCTACAATCTCTCAATAAAATAAATCACTCCACGGGCAATGTATAATGCAATCTAAAATAGGACGGTTCTCACTGTTTGTAATCCAAATTGGATATGCCCTTATTTCCCTCTTTGCCAGAGCTATCATGGGCTTAATAGCTTTCTTGTGCTTGCACGATTATTTCAAATCACCTTTTGAGTAACTTAGATTTTTACCTTAGGATATGTTTGGTCATGCTTGAACTTATAAACATTCTATTTAAAAGCTTTACTTCGATAACAGATCTTAGATATGATGTGCAAAATGAAACACATCTCCCTCTTAGACCCTGAGACTTATACCTTTTCCTCTGTGTTGGCTATCTTAACCTCAAGAATTGCCTCTTCCTCCTGCATTACTTTCATTTTGTCCTCTCTTTTCATCATTTCAGAGATCAGTGAGCAACGGCTACATCATTCTTTGAACCACTCTGCTTGCTTCCATATTGCTTCTGCTCTGTGTTCACAGCAAAGGCTGTATCAACCGCACTGATCTCTGTTACAAATCTTCACCCCTCTGGTTAATTCTGCTCGGCTGCTGACAGAGATGATATTGCTCTGCTATCCGACTCTCTATCCCTCACATACTTCCATCTTGCTAGTGAGATTTTGTGACAAATGCACAACATCTGCATGACAAACAGCTGTGATCCTTTCACTTGGTGAAGTTCAGTGTGTTGCTCCTATGGGTGATGTGCAAACGTTGGGAGCTTTAGTGCAGAAATATATTAGTCTACTTTCCTCTCTCTCACTCTTCTCTTAAATGATCTGACTTTCTAATCTCCTTGTGTTTAGCTGTTAGCTAGAAATTCTCCATTTTTACATGGATTTCTCAATGTGGTTCCTATTTCCATTTAACTCCTTCAAGGTCTGTTTTGGAGGAGAGCCAATTCAACTCGTTATTGAAATGGTACCAGGTTTATACACCCCTTGCCACAATTTGCCCCACAGTCCATGGTGTTTCTCCTGGCTGCAACTCCTTCTCTGATGAATGTCTCGGCAGAGGCATGGCTCAGCAGCCCAGCTCATCTTCATCCATCACTTGTCTAAATTCTGCCTCGGCCTTGGACCTGAGTGCCAACTGAGAAAGGTGCAGAGGAATGGTGTAATTCACTCCAGGCTATCTGACTGAGTCTGGATCCAGATGCACTCAACTCTCAGAAGGAGTTTAGAATGCAAGGGGATCCTTTCTGAATCTCGTGACTCAACAGGAGGGTCTCCCTGACAGTTTTGGCTGACTTTGTCTGCTGTGTAGTACCTTAACAATGAATGTTGTTAAACCACTGTAAAATTTACTTTCAAACTTTGCTAAATCGCTGGTTTGGATCAATAAACATAGTGCTACTTCTAGCAACTGAAGTGCATCACTCCATCCATGACACTAAAGCATTTGGCAAGAGAAGACATGAAGAAAATACACTGACATGGGAAAACAATGGAATATATCTGCCGTTACTGGTGAAAACCAGCTCTGCTTCCCACTGGAATTAGTAAGAGGGGGCCAATACCCAACTTTTTGGAGCTTATGTAGGTGTTTCTACAGTTGTTGCAAAATATCTTCTTAACTTGAAAATTGAATAACCAAGTCTTTACAAGGTGAAAACCACCTCTAGTTGTCCTGTGATTCTGAAAAACACCTGGCTTTTATAGTGGTAGCATCGAGAACAACACTATTTCAAAAAACAGAGCCAAAGATATACACCCTCTTCTGCCTTTTTCCTTGTTAATATTTATGTACCATAATCCTGACTGAACTCTCAAACTTTTATGTTGACACTGTGTTTTGACCTGTGGGTCTCAGAGGTGCAAAGATACAGCACAGTTGCTTGGCAACGCAAACACACCAGTTCATTGGGGGTGATGAATACTTTTTTAAGGAGCATTTTGCTTTCTGAGTTGCTGACTGGCTAAGAGCACAGATGACTCAGACCTGGGGTTTTAGGAACATAATTCAGGGTTTTATGGATATGTCTGGTTGGCATGGGGGAGAATTTGGACCCAGACTTGACTTTCATGAACCCCAGGGAGGGCGTAATTATGTTTAGATATTCAAATATTTAGGATCTGGGATTTTGCCCCAGAAAAAAGACTCTTCCTCTTAAATCCCTTTTTTAAACTCTCTGTGAAGACGGAATGCACAATTTCAGTCTGGACAAGCTTTTGGAAAGGGGTAGAAAGCAAGTGTATTTTCTTCTGCACAAGGGCAGAGCTTGTCTGCCTGTTCTGGGGAAGACCAACCTACCATCTCCATGCATTTCAGAAATCCATAGATATGTGGTGTATGGACCTCAGATAGTCTTGAGCTGTATAAGAAGATGATGACCTGCCATTTACCAAGGTTTCAGACTTGACAAAACTTGCAAAAGGCCAGCAGTTTCATCACTAAGGTAGCCAAATCTCAGGAGGTTTTTTAATTGAAAAATAAAATAAATTTTATTTATTTATCTGTTTTGGTATGGCTTCCATTTTCAGATCAAGAATTTCTTCTGGGTGTTTCTCCTACAATTTTTTGCAACTATAATTACAAATTTTAATTTTAATAAATTTATTATCTATTAAGATAATTCTTATCATTCCCTGTGTAATTTTTCTGATGGGATTTTTTATATAAGCCTTTAAAAAATTTGCTGCCTCATTGGGGAAAGAAATTAGTTCAATAAATGTAGAAAGGTAAGTGCACATAGCTCTTGGCTTTAAGGGAATTTCAGGCAGAGATAAAGGAAACTAAGAACACTCAGATTTCGGAAGATCTAGCTGTGTTTGACATATGCACAATACCTCTACCTTCTAAGTCTTTACTTAGAATTGATGCAAGCCACAGTAATTTAGACAGCCTCCAGGCTTACTTACATTCTGAATTTAGTCCTATAACATTATTTCCTCCAAAGCAGCAATCAAGTCATCCATCAGGTTGTCAGCAAATTGTCTGTGTGCCATAAATTAGTCTCACTTTTCATATCCCATATTCTTTTGTTTCAGTGGGAATTCAGTTGCAGATGAAGTCCATTTAGACACAATACTCTGCAAATAATGTAGACCGAGAAAGAGTTAACTAATGAGGAAAAATGTGGTATCTAAGCTAGTGCTCCATGGATACATATTGCTAAATAAGTTTTGTAGCTGGAAATTCTCATTTAAAAAACCCAAGCAAGTAAAATTTGACTTGTTTCCTACTGGGTAGGAAGTAGGAGGTAGGAAGCAGTAGGCTTTAACTTAACCGTGATATCAAATGGTTCATTTTAGCTGTCAGTTACAAAGAGAGAATTTGTAGTGGAAGTAAACAGGCAGCTGACAGTGACATATTTAAGAGAAGTCTGCTTTCATACAACTGGGAAGGCACAGAGCTACCTCCACTAGGAAGCAACAGAAACAACTCTCTTGGAATATTTTATTCAAGACCCTTATTTTTGTTCTAAGTTTCCTGCAGGGAACAGTGGCTTGCATTGCCTCGAGAGACAGTGGATTATAGACAAACTAGATTTGAAAAAGGAACCAGAATTTGTGCCATGCTGCCTTTCGTTACATTTGTTTTCTCACAGCAATCCATTGATTCAAAACAAACCTTTAACGATATGGTGCATCAGTAGAGGCCCATGACATAGGAATCTTTCCAGCTTGTTTTCCTTTACGAATAAAGACAAGGAATATGTGTTTTGAAGCACCATCTTTTTACCTACTAGAAAAAGGCCAATAAGAAAATAACCAACTTGTGGTAAAAGAGAGAAGTTGCTCAGCTGACATAGGGACAGTTGAATTCTTTCATTCTCTGTCTTTAGAGTAGGTCATGTAGCATACTAGGAATGAAAGATGAAAGGTGATAAGGCTTTTGTATTTGTTTCCAGTACGTGGTCCTTCTTTGTGGGTCTAGGAACCCCTAATGGGTAAAGGAAATTTAATAGGAATATGCACAAGTTTCCTTTGGTTGAATTTCTGTGTGTTGTATATCATTTTATGCTAATTTTAGACACACTTATTTGACTTTTTTAAAATCAGTTTATTGTAGAAAGTATAACACTGATAGCAAACTGAAAGCTGTCTTCACCAGCAGAAGAGAATTATTTACCCTGTAGTGGGAATTAAATCCATCCAATGATACTGAAATGAGGTAAGACCTTATTTTATATTTCTTCTCATGAAGCAAGTGGTCTGACAGGGAATTCACCCAAGGCACATTGTGTCTCTGAACAGGGCTGAGTACTTTTGATCCTGAAGCAGGACCTGGTGCCTATAGAAGTACTGAGTTGTGGGAAGGCACTGCAGTTTGCTACAAGCCAAGATTCTTTCGAAGTCCATGCTGGGAGCTAGTTACAGCTCCTATCTGCCCTGGCCAACCTACTTCCCACCAAGTGCAAAAAAATGACAAGGAAAGAGAGGTGCTGAATGTTCAGGTGCACAACTGGGTCTCAGTGTAAGGTTAGGATGAGGACAGGGCTCACCCCAAAGTTTGGAATCTTTCAGGTTTGACATGCAGTATTATAAGATGAATGTATATTTTTATGGTTATTTGGCTATAGAATATATTTTAATAGTCTGCCTAACTCTGGCCTTTAATTTTAAGGGTTTGTTAGTGCTGAAATGAAGGAAAAAGCCTTTTAAAAACTCGTACAGTGTTTTCCATTAACCTAAGCTCTGGGCAGGTACTAAAGACAAAAGTAAGAGAAGAAGAATGTAATCTTCATTTCCTTCTTGGATTTTTTGATACCTACATCTTGTTTGCAAAGCCTATATCTTTTGCAATGCTTGTAAAATTTTCTTGTACAAGAAACATTGAGGAGAATTGGGTTGAGTAAGGTGGTTATTTCTGTGAAACTACTTCATTGCTGTGGAGTCATCATGGCATTGAGATCTTCAGGCTTATCTCACAATAGAATTATTTTTAAAAAAACAAAACAAAAACAGAATAACCACTCAGCAGAAAAGGACAGGAAAATAACTCCTGACTTTTAAAATAAGGAGAACTCCCTTAATCTGAGGTTGGAGGAAATAAATCAATAAAAGTAATTTTGTGTTATGTGTGGAGGATTCACAGTCTCAGCTTTCAACTTTCTGACAGTTTTACAGTTTGAATTCACTTATGGAATTTTAGATCAGACCTATTTTTGTCCAGTCATCCTCTTTCTTGCAATAGTTTATCAAATCTGATCTTGAAACATATCATCCAAATAGCGACAGCCTTGCAGCCCAGCAGCACTGGCCATGTCATATGGCATGAGAGAAGATGCTCAGGGATCCAGGGAACTGCATAATGTGATGCTGGATCTGGAGACACTGGGGGTATGGGCTGAACTGCACCTGGGCTTTACAGGTGAATGGTGTACGTGGAATAGCCAGGGCAATGTGAGTTTGAGCTCTGTATGCCGTTTTCCTAACATAATATTGTGGAAATGTGACCAAGTAGAAGCAAAGAAATGACAAGCATTTTCTTTTCTTTTCTCATCAGGCATCTGCCTCCCAAGGTTTGGACCCCTGTCACAAGAGATATGCTTCATCTAGCATATCTACAGGTGATTGTGTCTCAGACTGAAACTTTTCAAAAACATCAGAAGGAAACAGAAAACAAAAAGAGGACATTTAATAACTTCACTAACTGGCTGGCTTGGTGCAGGTGTCAGTGCATACACACTCCAAGCATCAGTATTTGCTATATGCCTTGCAATCACACTTGGGGTAGCAGTGCTTGACTCAAAGTCAACCCATAACCAGTTATTTCCTACTATGTTACCTCCAGAGCTTTGCAGTAGCAGCTGTGATTTGCCATATACTAACACAACACACATTGCAGCATTCTCAGGACATAGATGACTACAACTGGGAAAAAAGTCCCCACTTCCCTGCAACTCCGTAGCAGTTTCCCCCTCATTGCAATGGCCTCTCTGCCTGGCTCATTGCCTTAAGATATTTTTATAGGTCGGCCAGAGCAGTGACTTTCATTTAGTGATAATTGATTTCTTTGCGTGTGATCCCTGGGCTACTTAATTTCAGCCTCTTGTGCTGCTGTCTGCCTTGTTGAATGTGTCTGGGGGGAAGCAAGCTCTGTATATGGGCAGCCTTTGCCCAGGGCAGACAGAACAAACCCCTGGCTCTACCTGTGTCAACTTTGGAAACCCCGTGGTGGTCTGAGGATGCCCCAGAGAGGAAACACAGGAGCTGCTGAGTAGCCTATTCACCTCACTGATTGCCAAAAATGAGTGATGGACAGAAACCCCAGCAACTGGAACATTTTCCTCGAAGTTCTCTGAATGTTAAATATTTTTTAGGACTTAAATGCCTTTCCATGTAACCTGTAAAAATATTTTTCAGAGCACAGTTTTCAATTCCAGACGTTTTATGAACAAGTCTGAAGCAGTGGGGCTCTCCAGGCCAAGTGGAGAGGCCAGTTTACATATGTCGGTAGATTCTCCAAAGGGAATTTCGGGGAACGGACAGAAACACTTTCTGTTTCTGAGTCTTTAAATGAAGGAGCATCAGAGATATTGGTATCGCTGTTTAAGAAACCAGGGGATTCATCTCTCTTTTTAGATGCTTATCAAGAAAATAAATGAACCTAATAAACATCATCACTAGCTCTATCAGCACTCTCGAGCACTCTCAAGACCAGCTTAAGGCAAACGAAAGCGCCGAAGCCCCTTTGACCTCCCGTAAACTAATTTGGGGAGAAGCGTTAAAACAACAAGTGGCCCCGGGAGAGTGTCCCCGGCGCTCCCTGCGATCTGGTCCTCCTTCCCTCCGCCTCCCTCCTCCTCCCGTGGCCACCAGATGGGGCAGCGGAGCTCCGTTCTCCGCAAAGCCCGGAGCGCTCCGGCCACTTGCCCGCAGCATCCCTGGGCGTCACCAGCGCCCCACGCCGCCCCCGGAGCCTGCTCACGGGCAGCCCCGCCACTGCAAGTTTTCCTTAAAAACAGAAAGGGAGCGCACTGCCTCCGTCCCCCTGCAAGCACTGGGAGCCGGAATAGCTGCGGTTTCTCCTGGAGTGGCAATCGGGAGGGGAGAAATCAGTACAAAACCTCTGTGGCGGGGTGACTTGGTGGAGCCGCGTCCTCTCTGGTGTTTGGCATCCAACTGCCCAGCACCAGAGCCCCACACATCATATGGGGAGCTGTAGGTTTGTTACAAAATCTCGAGATCATCTCTATGATTCCTACGTTTTCATAAGGAAATAAATAAATAAATAAATAAATAAAATGCAGTCTATCCCACTGGTAGAATTGCAGCTGACCTCTACTTTAGGGGTCAGAAGACACCACCCTTTTTCAAATACCACAGGATGAGAGTGAATCATAAATTAATCCTCCCTAACCAGAATCACTGACATGAGGATGAAAGGGTAAGAAAAGAGGGAGTAGAAGCCCAGTACCATGAAAACCTGCCTTATAAAGTGAGCAAACTGCTGCCCGCATCATTTTGCAGTTTGTTTACTTGTGGCTTCATTAAAATTGCATGCAGATCCAACGACTAGATTTTGTTAATGGCCCACGGAGGGACAATCATTGCTGAAGCCTGAACACTGTGATCCATTTTCCCTAATTATTACTTTGTAACCGTTTCTAATTTGACAGCTCCTGCTGAACAAGGGTTCTTTATTTTGTTTCATTGTTTCATATAAGGAAACATCAGATAAGCATAACAGCAGAGCATTAATAATGAAACCCACTAATTTGAAACATACATTAATCGCATGTTAAGTGCACATAATGGCCTTCACTGGGGCTCCTGGAAAGATTTTTCATTGCAGATTCCTTTAAAAGGTATAAATCACAGGGCTGTGTTGCATACTTAACAAGGAGCAGGAAGATTATCCAATTCGTTTTCCTCCGGATCTCTATTTTATAACTGTCAAAAATATGGAATAAAGATGGATATATTTGCTCACAACGAAGCAGTTTCTAAATTTGTCAGTGAGCTTTGAGGGCTTAGTTGCTTTCTTTAGAAAAGAAACATCTGGGTTGGTCAGGTGTTTCTAAAAGTCCAGCGGAACTCATGGCTTTTTGAAGATTTTAACATAAGGCTATGTATTTCTAAAGAAACAGTGTGAGAATGTATGACTACAAGGGTCAGCAAGTCCAGTCTCCTGCTAGCTCAGTCAACCGTATCAATATTTCTTTCATGAACCCATGGAATTCCATCTGAAACGTACTATGGGTTTTAATTTTAACCTTTTTTTTATTCCTGTAACCTAATTTTAGAAGGCTATTCCAAAACTCCATTTTATTGACTTGTCTTGAAATCTGTGTCTTAAGAAAATTTCTTTATCTCACTCTTATACTTCTCATTAGCCCCTTCTTTATTCATTTTATGATATAATTAGTCCCTATCTGCAGTTTAAGAGCATTTGGCATTTGTATATTTGTTTTCTTTTCATACCCCTGACTCTGCTACTACTGTAGCAAGCTTTTTTTCATGGTGTTTACCCCACTTTACAAAAATGTGTTTGATTTCAAGATTCATTTTACTAAGCTAAACAGAACAGGCTGTTTCAGTCTCGTTTGGTAAGACAGGTTTATTCCTTTCCCTTATTTCATTTTGACTTTGTCTTTTTTGAGTGTGAGTGATTGGAATTTCGCATTCTTCTCCAGATGAAATTTCTACAATGCTTTGTAAAATGTATTACCATACCTTTATCTCCCCTAGGAATGGTATGGCTGATAAATCTTTGGATTGTGTTTTTTTTTTTT
>NW_020955286.1:1153173-1158651 GCF_003031625.1 Empidonax traillii | reverse complement strand
CCATTAATTATTTACCTTCAGTTTTAATAATACAGTTAAAGGCACTATATATAGCTTATGCTCTATCAATAAATCATGCTCATGTATCTTCATATTTATCCTATAAATTATAAGTACCAACACACTTGCATGAATCCACTAAGCAATTCTGGCAAAGAAATTCCCACCAGAACATCGCTAAGAGTCTTTGGAGGTAAACTCAAACATCCCTCACTCAACGAGTGCTTTTTTATGACTTTTTTTTTTATATACTTTATGAGGTCGTCAGTCTTCTCACAAGTTTCAGCAATCTCCTTCAGCCTCTTCTTACAGCTTGCCACAAGCAAACAGTTTCACATGTCTTTCTGACCTTTCATCAAAACCACAAATCCACAAAATATCATAAGGGCAACGCGTACATGCTGCTTCCTCCATCCCTTAAGTCCAAGGCACTTCAGTAGCAATGTGATCCACGATCCAGGCTCAGTCCATCAAACTATTCCTTCGGTTGCATTGCTTGAAATAGTTCTCCCGTTTGTTCAGCAACCTCCTTCATCTTCTGACGCGCTTCTTCCATGGTGGTGGCAGCATTATGAACAGTGACACAGCATTCTCCATCCGTTAGGTTTAGCATCCCGCATACTCCGTGCTCTTTCAACAACACCATATCCAGGGCTAATCGATTCTGCAAAGCCATTTTTGGTACCTGTTGGGCCTGCAAATTCAGTTTCCCATAGGCACGTTCGGTCCAGTTGCTCAACACATGGATTTGCCTAGTTAAGTTCTCCAAGACATATTGATGCCGTTGATTAACTCCACTGGGCACAAAAAATAATTCTAAGTCTAAAGCAACATTTTGTCGCCAGGTATAATAGTCAGGGACTTGAATCCCCCCAATCCACCCTTTCGCATCTACTGGATTGCGGATTTCTCTCTGTACCTTTTTATTACAATAAAGTGTATAATTGAATGTTTTAGATGGACACATGGTAGGAAACCCAATAGTACACTGGAGTCCAGCCATATCATACATGTTCAAGTGGGAATACATTTTTCCATCTGAACATGCCCATACTGTTCCCCTCGGAGCTGGATATTTGGCTTGTGAACACTGATACAGGTCGCCTCGGGGAACTTCCTGTGCTTCAGTACTTGAATTCAAGACTCTTCTTGGGTCAGGGCCATGTGTAACAGGAATACCGCAGGATAGTGCTGTCTCCGAATTTTCGAAAGACCCATTGCATCGGGCGTCTCGATTTAGATAGCCATAGTTGGGATAACCCCAACAGGTACACATGTCCCGGATGAAAGTTCTCAGCTCCGAGATGTACCAGGTTTCTATGGGCTCACCTGCTCCAGTGGTACAATCTAATATACGGGAACAATTCAGAAAGGAGGTCTCTGATTTACTTTGGATGATGCTTCTGGTGTTCCTCACTTTCCAGCAGATGCTCTCTCCATTAGGGAGTGTGATCTGTTGGTCCTTACAGTCCGATTTCCCCACTTCCCATTCCACTATGTCCCCTGTCGGGGTCCGGGAGGCCCATTGTAGGGGAGATACGGGGTCAAAGATTTGTTTCAGAGACCAAGCCCACTCATAATTTGTTTGGTTAACTTGGTGTGGGGTTCCTGGGTTACTGGGGATTTGTATACACCATCCTGCATCCCAATGTAAATTGTACTCATGTTCGAAAAACCCACTCTCAGCAGGAGAATCCCACCACGGTACCACCGTGCAAGGGATAGAAGTGACATTTTGCAATGTCTCACTAGGGTTGGTGTCTAATGATCGATAACATGTCTGATTCCATAAATGGTTCCAGGTAGAGTTGTGTGGGAGCTGGTAAAAGGCTTTCTTGTATTCTACCCATGTCCCATTTGCAGCCCATTGTTGTCCTTCCTTCTGGTCTAGGAAGGGGGACTCGATCATTCCCCAGGTAACGTTTCCTCCTGTTTTTTTAAGGTTATCTAGTTCTCTTGTTAATATTTCTGAAAAATTTAACCAAATCATCATAAATCTAAGCCCCTCAGATGCAGAGTTGGGGAGGTTAATACATATTCCTTGATTTGTGTGGTTCCAAATATGCATAAATCCTTGTATCAATTCCCAAGCCAAATTTGGTTGAGTATCCTCATTCTCAGTCAATTGAGACAAAATTGTACACCCATAAAATAAGAATAAAAACTTTTCCCACACCATTTTTCTCTAGTAAAAAGGCAAAATAGGCTTAGTAAAATCAAACTAAAAATGCACAAAATGGTCCATCCACTAAACAGTTCAAAGCGTAGGTCCAGCAATGGATTTCAGATAATCTGTAAAACATATACATGCATAAAAACAAAACATGATTAAAAGGAGGGAACCATCAGTAACCACCCATATATGCAGGTAAAGTGACTTTTTTAAGGTCAGAGGTACTGATCCTACTCTTGGTAATTCTACCAAAACCAGTTGTCCTGGGTAATGAGGAGGAGTTGTAGGGTCTTTGGCTTCTTTTGTCCCAGGAAGTATGGGTGGGGATTGAAGACAAAGGCTGAGTCATGGGCACTCCTTAACTCCCCAGCAACCATTGACTCTATATGACACTCAGCTGTGGTCAACCAGGTTCATGACGTTTCCGGGCCCTCTTCAAGAGCTCGTTGGTGCATTCAACAACACCATTTGCCTGGGAATAGTATGGGGTGTGAAAGAACCACCCTGGCAGTAAAGTGACTACCAATGTCAGATTGGGCCATGGCAAATAACTAATCCACAGCTTCAGTCCCTTTACAGTGTTGTACCCAGTTGCTCATGCTGCTGCCTCAGCTTGAGTGAGCCCTGACATTACTTTCACCTCAAAGAAAACATACTGCTTTCCCTCTGACTTCAAGGAAGGCCCAAGACAGTTCATCTGCTAGGTCTCCCAGAGGCCTTTTCTGTGTCATCAGTGAAGGGGAGCCTCCTGCAAAGGGTGTTGTTTCTCTAGTTGGGTACAACACTGGCCACAGGCTGAGATGACTGTTACACAGTTCCTGAGTGACAGGCCACCCTCTGCTACCAGCTCCCTTAAAAAGATCCTTAACTCCTGAATAGCCTCCCTTTACATGTAACCCCTGTAACAGATGCTCCCATTATAATTCTTCTTCCTTTACTGCCATACCTGCCACGCAGGTCAGTTAATCTACCTGATTATTCAAGAGATGATCCCTCTTCTGGTGAATAGCAATCCATCCCACCAAGAGACTTCTGCTTAGCTGTGTTTAGGATGTCGTCCCACTTCTCTCGCTGGCACACTGGGAACCCAACTGACCTCCCACGGTTTTGTTCGCAAAACAGGAGCCATCCAGTGCACCCCTTAAAAGCAGCATAGGAGTCCGTATAAATAAACACACTCATTTTTAGTTTCAGTCTCTTTAACAACCACATTGCACATGGCTACCAATTTTCCCACCTGAGCGTTTCCTTCTCCCTTTGTCACAATTCGATCCCCTCAAAAAACACGCAGGGCCACCCCTCAGTATCTTCCTCTCCTTTGGAGGATGCATCAGTGAACCACACATTTTTTCAGGTGGGGCTCAAATTGTGAGGTGGGTTTTATATATGATGGAGGAAGCTCCTGGCCCAGTTATTGCCAGGTGGTTTTCGTATTTGGAGCACTTCATGTGCTCCCTCCTCTATCTGAAGCACATGGCACTAATGATATAATTGCACATACCACTGCCCCAACCCTGGCAGTGTTCAAAGCCAGGTTGTATAAGGCCTTGAGAAACCTGGTCTAATGGGAGGTGTCCCTGCACATAGCAGGGAGGGTTGGGATTAGATGATTTAAGGTCCATTCCAACCCTCTAACATTCTATGATTCTATGATTTTATGAAGTGGATCTGTCAGATGTATTGGACCTAAAGCCTGACACCTGATGTACCCCAGCCTCAAAGATTAACAATTGTACGGCTTCTTCATGGACAGGGGTTCAGTCCCAGGTGGTCCTCTGGCATGTTAAATCACAAAGGGCACTTGCTATGATTGAGAAATTTGGAGTGTGTTTTCTCCAAAATACCAGCAGACTCAAGGAATACTGTAGCTCCTCTTTCCAGGCATTTTAACTTGTTCAAGGATAGTCAAGGTTTCAGGGTTCCTCCCCTCCACCATATACCCAAGAAGTTCACCTTGGAAGGTTTGGGGTTGCAGCTTTTCTGCTGGAATTTCAAACCCTACATTTTCCAGTAAGTAATTATCTCTGCTTGGGTTTCTCCTACTGTAGTGCATTGGGGCCACCCACCAATATAATGTGAATATATTGATATATTTTAATTCCCTCTGGGGGAGTAACCATACACATAGCATCTTCTCCGGAGGCCAGCATTACCATCTCTGTAAGGATGCAAGAGCCTGTCCACATGGACAGGGACAACGCACCCACTGACTCTGTTTGCTCTCCTTCTCACTCAAATCTCCCAAGTAAAAAACATTTCTCTTCCTGACATGGTTCTCCTGCTTTAGTTCTGTCTCACTCTTTCACCATCCTCTTATCGGGAGAAGCCTCCCTACTTCCAACCATCTTCATTCGCCGCCCAGGACAGTTTGGGGAGATTTAGAAAGACTTTTACCTCTGGCAGCAAGTAGAGTGTTTGCAAATACATTACACACTAATTGAATCACTGAGCAGCAATAATGCTGCAGACCCAACACCCTCCTACGCTTGAGAGGTTGAAACAATTTGTATGTATTTGATCTCTTCCACATGCAAAAGCCCACCAGGACTCAGTGATGACTTACTGTGAAGATAGAAAGGAAAGTGGACATGGATTTTTAATGGAACGGTTATCTGCCATATGGACAGGCTGCACACATGAGAAAGTGCAATGATTGGAAGTGAATCTCTCTCTTAATCGCAGACCAGAACAAAGTGCAATCATTGGGCAGGCACAGCCACTTCCTGGTTAGGTGTCATGCTGCTGGTTCTAAGAGAACAAAGGCAGCCAGGAAGTTTGACATTTGGTTAGTGCTTTTAGTCAAGGCATTAGTGTAAAACCACCAAACACGTCAGACTCAACAAAATCCCTGGATTTTCAGGTCTTGCGAGACTTCCAGGGACTCTCCATTCACTTCAGGGCTTCACGACTGAGGAAACAGACCACTCCATCCAATGCCAACGTCATCAGTTACTTGCTGCATTTCAGGTATCCCAAAACACTGACATTTATGGAAGCTGTCAGCTCAAGAGGCCCACAACAACAGCTTCCTTGTACACCAATCCCACATATGGTACAAGCAGCAACAAGGGGAACTCCCCTGAACCCTCTCAACAATAAAGCCCTTCCCCAGCACGCAGGGAAAACACCCACTTTCTCTAACAGTGTGGTCAAGGACATTTATGGAACAAAACGCAAAAGCTGCTGCAGGGCAGGAAGGGCAGGGAGCACCCTTCTACAGTGCCTTGCTACTGTCACAGAAGGACTTCACACAACAACACCTGGGATCTCACTGCGGCTCTCACGGATGCTGAGAATGCAGAAAC
>NW_020955286.1:1150840-1152027 GCF_003031625.1 Empidonax traillii | reverse complement strand
TTTACACTCCACAACAGAGTAACTGTTATACACATACACTGCCATTCGCTGTTGCACACCCTGTCTGTACCAAAATCTCAGTAAATAGCTTTTTGTCATGCTGTGGACTTCCCATGGTTACTGTTTGAAAAGCCCACCAGTGCTGCAGGAAGTTTCACAAGCGCACTTGGGATCAGAGGTCTAAGCCTGACTGGAAGAAAACACGAGAGCAGAGAAGGCACAGACTGCTTCAAGGGCCAAGATGCACCTCGGAGTGAATCAACTTCATCTCCAGCATCAGCCTGAGAAGGAAGGTCAGTCAGGACAGGGAGGGACCGGCATCACCAACTAATGCAGCACCAGTTGCTCAGAGAGAACGGCGTTTACTTTACAGAGAAATGCAGGTCCGCAATACTCTTCCAGTGCTTTCCAGAAACAGCATGTAACCCTCTGAGGCAGGTCCTGCCCAGCTCTGCCGCCGCTCCCGCAGCTCGGCCGCCGCTCCCGCCAGCAGTTCCGCCCTACCCCACGGCAGCTTCTTCCGCCCGGCTGACGTCACTTCCGCCCGGCCGAGCCCGGGCGCTCCCTCCCGCTGGGAATGGAATTGAGCGAATTGGATTTTCATTTCATTTTTTATGAGTTAATCACGGCCACGTTTTCCCCGGCACTGTGGCTGAGGCTGCCCTTTGGTACATGTGGCCAGAGGCACCCGGAGGGCAGTCCCGCCGCTGAACTGCCCCTGCGAGTTCGCCCTGGGCTTGTGCAGCCCAAGGGCGGGTTCTCCAGCGGGTTTCCCTTGGGTCTCCATACAGGCCACCTGCATCCGACAGTGAGGGTCTGCACACACAGAAACACATTCATGTAAACCCAGGAGCTGTGCCTTGTCACTATGAGAGGGTGTGACGTGCCCGACGCTGCGGGTGTTTCAGGAGAGCAGACACACAAAGCTCTGGGAACACAGATGCAATTTATTATTCGTGTCTGATCGCCTGTTTGTTATAAATGCCAAGCGTTATTACAAATTACTATTTGGAAAGCTGTTGGAACTTGCGGCAGCTTTGATTTTAACGTTGGTCACTGATTGCAGTGCTCAGTCGCCTTTCAGCCTTTTGACACAATCACAGAATCTCAGGATGGGTCAGACTGGAAGGGACCACAGTGGGTCATCTGGTCCAACCTCCCTGCTCAAGCAGGCTCATCCCAGAGCA
>NW_020955286.1:952601-1150194 GCF_003031625.1 Empidonax traillii | reverse complement strand
TCTGTCCTCTGATGCTCTCCCTGCAGACACTGATAGACATTGGTGAGATGAATAGGGATGGGACATTGCTGAGATGAATTCTCTGCACATGGGAACAGGCACAGATTCTTACAGGGGCTTGGACTGGACCAGGTAGGCCCACTCTTTGGGAAGGACTCAACACAAGTGCACTGGTTCTGTAAGAAATGAAGCACTGTGATTTTTTATCCCTTCAGAAAACTAAAATACTGCGGCAAAATTACATCCAGAAACAAGCTTTATCCATTATGGTCATTGGACCATAAATCTATAGAAATTAAGGTAGACCTTAATGTCTGCCAACAGCCAGCCTTAACTACAGTGTCAGGGAAATAGGACTGTGACTAACTTACAAAAAATTGAAATCAAAACTTCAGTTCTTTTAAATGCTGGGCAGAAAACATTTCCCTGAGCTTTATATCTTCTGATGAGTAGCCATGTTCCTGAGATGGTAAAGCTGACAACTGCACTATTTGAGGTCATTGAGATCTTCTTGAAGTAGGAATCACCAAAATGACTTGAAGATGCACCATTATTACATAGCCAAGAGTGACCATGACTCTAAATTTATGATCAGACATGTTCTAACTACCTGAGTGCTTCCTGCCCTGCCAGACTGCAGTTCATGAGCTGGTGGATCTCCACCTTGCACTCCCTAAAGGAACCAGGATTATATTAAAGTCAGAATTAGTTCAGGAGTAACAGTGACTGCTGAGAAATGTGGTGTCAAATTCTCCATTTCACTGAAAACAGATCTTACCCTACCAGCATCATCTGCCACTTAATATTGTCATTCCCAATTTATATTGGTTTGGGATGCAAGAAACACTTTGAAATAATTGTTCAAGTTTCTTGCAGTTAAACCTCACAAGCACAAGTTTCTAATCCTTTGTCTGTGGAACACATTGTTACCAAAGGTCTGTCTGACCAAAGTGGGGAGTTTAATGTGTCCCTGTTGCTTTTTGTGCTTCTGGGACAGTGAAGATCATGTAAGGCTGCTCCAAAATCTGTTGAAATTGATGGATTGTGCCTCTGCTTGAACCAAAATGTGAAATCAAGGTTTTTGTTTCTTCACTGTTCATCGTTAGGCTGGACAAAAGATCACCATTGATTCAACAAAAGGGTTTGGCAGATGCAGCGGTGTGGGTAGAAGGCTTCTCTCTGACACTTTGAGGCTTTGCTGGTGCTGAACTTAGAAATTATTTTCTGTGGAACCCATGAACACAGTTCAGTTCTCCTACCTGGAGAGGCAAGGAGTGAGGCAGGGAGGCCTTGGCAATGGTTGCTGAAGCCAGCTGTGTCTTTCTGTAACAATTCTCATGGAAATGGGCAGCACAGAACTTTGCAAAACTAACACATGTTATTTGAGCTATATCTCACCTGAAACTACTCTGAGGGTCAACCAGACAACTGGTCAGCACCCACGGACAGTAATCCTATCCTGAGAGTGGGATGGCACTCCAGCCCGACAGCCATACTCATTTTTCCTCCCTGGTTTTTCTCACACAGGCTGCACAGCTTCTGCAGCTGCACGCAGTGTCTCTTAGCACACAGGTGAAATGAGGAAATAATCTTTTTTGCCAGAAAGACATAAAATATACTCAGAATATATTCAATTTTAATTACCACAAGACAGGAATGCTTCCCATCAAAACTGCCAGAGTTTTATGTATCTTTTCTTCATTCCATTAATTATTTACCTTCAGTTTTAATAATACAGTTAAAGGCACTATATATAGCTTATGCTCTATCAATAAATCATGCTCGTGTGTCTTCATATTTATCTTATAAATTATAAGTACCAACACACTTGCATGGATCTCCTAAGCAATTCTGGCAAAGAAATTCCCACCAGAGCATTGCTAAGAGCCTTTGGAGGTTAACTCAAACATTCCTCACTCAGCAAGAGCTTTTTTATGAGATTTTAAAAGATTATTAGTCTTCTCACAAGCCCTAAAAATCTTCTTCATCCTCTTCTCCCCTAGCTCGCCACAGGCAAATATTTTACGTGAGTTTCTGGAACACAGTTTTGGTCTTCCACAGCATGAGAAGCATGAGAGCCTGGAGCCAAATGCTTTCTCAGTGGAGTATAACAGGGAAGAGGTCAGAACAACAAAGACAATATGGCAGTGGCCTTGGTATGATTCAAAAGGGTAAATCTGTAAACATAACAGTATTATCTGTGTTGCAGAGATGATAAATATTAGGATAAGTTGTCTAAAAAGCAGGTGACTGGAGAAGAAGATAATCCTGGTGCTTTGTTACCAGAAGACAGAAACTGAAGTCAAGAACAGAACAGCTGGAAAGCAGGGTGGTGGGCCACATGCAGGTCTGCTGGGGAAAGGAAAAGAAATTATAATAAGGGATTGATTGGTCCAAGATACAAGCCTTACTTGTGTTCCTTTTTGTTAAAGAAATTTTTGGCACTAAGCTCTCTTCTCCATCAGGTATATTTATTGGCACAGATCAATCACTGTCTCTAGGTACCTTGGCCATTATACCCGTACAGTCTAAACTCCTCATCCCTCATGTAACAGTCTGGACCAATAGCGACATTATGGTTTGGGGTCTTCTTGCTCTTCATTGATTCGCTGTTTTGTTACCAAGTGGTTGTCATGTGGTCATCTTTACATCCTCTTAGGTCGGTTTTGATGTGGGTTTTGGTCAGTTCTGTAGCCCGTGTTGTAACATGGTTGTCACAGTTCATATACCATGATCTGTGGGCTGTCCACTCTAACTATTAATTTTGTAATCCATGTAAAAAAGAGTTGAGTCTGGTAGGACACAATGTTCAGCAGTAAGCTGTCACCTGTGCTAAAGGTTTAACTCTGCAGAGAACTACACATTGATCTCAGAAGGAATGGCAATATATCATGCCTCAAAGCATGGCCTCATGCACAATAACACTGTCTGCAGGAATCCATCTGGAAGAGTGAGAGCCCAGAGCAAGTAGAGAAGGGACCTACACACAGTGGTGTCATGCACAGCACATCATGACTGTCTGTGGTAGTAAAGAAACTGCACATGTTCTTAAAGAAATGTGCATACATGAGAGCAAAATTGCGTTGTGACCAGCAGCTTTCTTGCTAGTGGGAAAACATGATAGTTGAGCAGAGATGATGTGTGTGTCCAAATATCCTCGAAGATCCACCCACAAAGCCTTGAGTGAAGGCAGCAAGACCTCAGTGAGTAATGGCTGCTGGGCATCCCTGGGACTAGGTGAAGCAGAGATATTTTAAATCAAACCTCTGCTTGTCCACCAATAAAAAGCATACATCCACTCTTGATGTGAACTATGTAAATGAGGGGGAAGGATTGTGTATTTTAAAAGCTCAAAACAGCAGAGTATTTACTCATCTCTAGTAATGCATCTGCTGAGCATTATGTTGGCTTTTGACAGCATTTCCTCTTTGTTGTTTGTTTCATCAGTTGTCTCTATAGAAATGCCATTTTTATCAGACTAGATGAAAATATCCTGAAATCACACAGATCTTCAGCAAATAAAGAACCCTATCACACTGGGTTTTCCTCCCCTCATTACAACATATAAAATAAAACTCATTTAAAAGCGAGTCGCTGTACAGCTGGGACTTCAGAGAACAGACTGATGTGGAAAGCAAATGTATTTCTCAGGTCAGGTTCCTGAGACACTGCCTTTGAAGAGTATTGCAGGTGAAAATCCATGTTTGCACAGATGGTAAATGTGTTGTCATTGACAGCCACTGCTTCACAGAAGGCTTAAATGAAAGTGGTCTCTGAGCTGACCTTGCCTGACAATGCCCTCTGCCCCTGGTATCACTGAGGAAAGCAACATTTCTGAAATCCAGCTTCTCTGGGCTGAGGACAGTGTCTCCCACGGATGCTGCTGTGGGATTTATCTGACAAAATCTGAGTGACATAGTCGATGCATTCAAATCCACTGTCATAGATTTTAAAGGAAGCCTGTCACAGTGCCTAAGCCTGAGATTTCACGCAATTTGAGACAGTTTAAAGCACTGGATATGCTCAGATGATTATCCTCCATGGCAAATATCCTGAAGAACTTCCTGTTTTGTTGGCATTCAGGATTTGTTCCTTTCTTCTTTTCAGATTATTTACTGTTGTATTATGGGGAAAACCTTATAGTTTTGCACCTGAACAGGATGAGAGTGGATGTGTATGTGCTTTATCCAAAACCCATCTGTACTAGTCAGAAAATATACTGAAAGGAAGGCCATGGGAAGCTCACTTCTCCAAGGCTTCAACTCTCACACCATGGGAATGGCAAGCATGACCTCTGCAATGCTCTTGCTTTAGGGAGCTCAACATGGACCTAGTACTATTGGGATTAGTCCACAGGAGGGCCACGAAGGTGATCAGAGGGCTGGAGCACTTCTCCTAGGAAGACAGGCTGCAAGAGTTGGGGCTGTTCAGTCTGGTGAATGGAAGGCTCTGAGAAGACCTTCTAGCAGCCTTCCAGTACCTGAACAGGGCCTACAAGAGAGTTGGAGAAGACTTCTACAAGGGCAAGTAGTGATAGGACAAGGAGAAATGGCTTTAAACTGACAGGAGGTATGTTTAGATTAGACGCAAGGAAGACATAATTCACTAGAAGAGTGGTGTGTGAACAGGTTACCACGAGAAGCTGTGGATGTCCCATCCCTGAAAGTGTTCAAGGCCAGGTTGGATGAGGCTTTGAGCAGCCTGGTCTAGTGGAAGGTGTCCCTGCCCATGGCAGGGAGATTGGACTAGGTTATCTTTAAGGTCCCTTACAGCCCAAAGCGTTCAATGATTCTATGAATATTCAGTGTAGATGCATGCACAGCAGCTGGCTCCTACTGCCAGTGGACCCAAGCCTGAAGTACTTAACTCAAATAGCTGTGCTAGTGCAGCTAGATCTGCCAAGAGTTTTTAACAGTGATGATCATGATGTCCTGATGATTTAAGTGATCTGGCAGAACTAACTGCAGTCACATAGAGTTGGGTTTTCACCTTCATATTTGGAAATGTAAAGGGCTGTAATGAGTAGCTGTGCCTCATCTTCATCAGTACTTGTCCATGAGTCTTTATGAGGCCAGAGCTGGTTTTCCTTATCATTGGGAGTGACCCAATGATAAAGTGAAAAGCCATGGGTTCCCAGAGGAGCATCTGGGTGGTGTGCATTTCTGCTTCTCAAGTAGCAACACACTGCTTCACCCAGCTTTCTGGTAGGAGAGACAAGCAGCCTGAGAAACTACTGTCTAAAAGAACAGCCCAGCAAAGTGGAAGAGACAGCTGGAAGAGAGGTGTTCTAAGGAAAGTACCAGAACTGTATTGTTATCAGACAAGATATCTAGTGCCTAGGTGTGGCACTGGTACATAGTGCTGGGTCCCTTTTGAACTCTGTTGCCTCCACATAAACAGAGGCCAGCCTTCCACAAGATAGGAACTTGCACCCTGTATTTCCAGAGGCTCAGTGCTTGTGAGGTTTGGTGCATGCATGACACCAAGACAAGACTGTTCCCTCACTGGTGGTATTTTGTGATGGAAGTGAAGTCATGAGAAACCTTTACCTGTACACTCTTTTCTACCAGACTGACATGTAAGCATCTTTCCAGACTACTCTCTTATGCTTATGATTTGCCTGACAACAAGCTTTCTTCAGCATTGTGGGGTTTTTAAAATTTATTTTCAGTGGTATTTATAGCTATTGTGATCTCTCATGACAGTTGCCTACATCAGGAGCAAAGACAACAGTGACCAGAGTAAAACTCACTGGCAGAGAACCACCCTTCTGTTAGTGGGAAGTGGTACCATTAGCAATTCCAACATTTAAAAGCCCTTTTTTTTAGCAGCACGGTTACAGGAGAAACAGCAGAGATCACGCTAGTCCTTGCTCAGTGTCACCATGTGAGAGCATTGATTGCTCAGGTGCTCGTGTGCACTTTTCATTTTGGTTTGTCACTGAGGGCCATGCTTTTTAAAAGTCCGTTTGGCACTGGACAGCAGCTCTGAGTCCTGGCAGGCTGCCTTCTAGAGACATACAGCATCAGCAACTGCCCAGCTTTCTTCCCATGGGAAAATGTTGGGAATTCTCCAAATTATCGACTTGGCTCTAGAATGGCACTGCCCAGATGGCTGTTCTGCATCAGAAGTCATGAGCTATGGAGGTCAATGGATAGATTTGGGCTTCTGAGTTCGACTTGGGAAAGAAGCCGGCCAAGCCTCATGATAGTTAGATATTTCCTCATAAGGATGAAAGGTATTTGCTCACCTTCCAGCCATGCATGCAATATTTTGATGCTTGGAGCTGTTGGTGATTTGCTTAGCCTAGGATTGCTCCTCAGGCCAGCTACTATATCTAAGGACCTCTATTTCATATATAATGAAATATTGTGAGCAGATTCTTGCATTACTATTCCCTTTGATTTACAAAGCTCCTCAGTGCTGTGGAGAGAGACTCTGGGGTCTCAAATCCCTCATGATTGTCCACAGCACCCCATTAAAATTGAGATGCCTTTATGGTATTTGTAAAAAGATTTTTGTCCTCAATTTCTCCAAAGCAGTTTGTGGACAAAACCTGGCTAGCATTGGGCTGAGCTTCCAAGTCCCATTAAAAGCAGGGTACATCAACTTAGGCTTGGAAGGACATGAGCAGCAAGCATCAGCCTCAGAGGATGATGGTGGACTATCATAGACATGACCTTTTGCTGCTGCCCATCTCTCAGAGCATCTGTCCAGTTTTGTGCAGGTCTGTTCAGCATACCTGTTACAGGAAATGTCAGCATCTGCAGAAAACAACACCCCAGTGCAGAGAGAAGGGCAGAGGCAGGTCTAGGCCCCTCATGTTGCCCATGGCCCTTCGTGTCCTACCTGGGACTGAGATAATCTGTTCTGACCCTATCAGTGGGGGCTAATGAAGCAGAAAAGAGAGGTTGGATTCTGCTCCAATACAGCAGAGGAACAGCCTTTGCTTATTCCTAAGTGCTTCTTGGGAAGGACTCAAGAGAATGCTGCAAGGAAAGATGAAGTTCTTGGTGACAGTGATAGGGGAAGAAGTAGGAAAGGTTTCTCAGGATTTAAAGGTTGAAAAAGCTGGGAAATAAGTTGTGAGGAATGGTGATTGTTCAGGTATGGGAAATAGCACATCATAAAGACCAAGATAAAAGTGAGAGAGAAATAGGAGACAGGTGCCAAATATGAAAGACACAGGACAGAGGAACAGATGAGAAGAGAGTACATTTCATTCTAAAAGGAAAGAGCAAATGTCAGTGCAAATTCTGGTATATCTGTGCAATGTGGCAGTATTATGAAGTCTAAAGATTGGGAATAGCCATTCACTGCCCCAGGAAAGAGATGGAGACAGGGCAGGGTGATCTAAGAGAAGAAGAGGTAGACAATATGGAAGCAAAATGCCTGGAGAGTAGAGATGGGCTGAGAAATACAATGAGCAGTGCCAGGAGATGACAACGGCAGAAGGTGAAAATGAATGAGAAGCACTTCCACCCTCTAGAGATGGCTCTTGTCTTGGACCTCTCATCTATGTGGGTATCACCCAGCCAGGGCAGGTCCCCAGAGGTTTTGTACATCTGCTGTTAAAGTCCAGGCCTCTCAGGGCACCAAGCCTGCTGTTTACACCAGGGGTGCCTCTGTGCCATGGTGGTACCAATCCCACATGGCTCATTTTGTGCTGGTAATAGGAAAGGCATCACACAACAACAGGCTGGTTATTCATCCCCTTGCAGTCTCCAGAGCTATGATCATCATGCTGAGAGCCAAAATGTCCCTCAAAATAAGGCAACCTTTGTCAGCATCAACAGATTAGAGTATGCGAAGACTTTACAGCCTAAGAGACAATATTGCCTTTGTTCTCTTTTCCTCCAAGAAGGCAGTAAACTACAAGCACTGGAGGATGTAATCCAAGTGCTAATAAATTATTGATGTCTCCCTTCAGCTTTTTACTTACTAAAAGGATATCAAAGCTCATTTTGTGAATGGTCCAAACAGATTCTCTTTTGCTATATCCACAATTTGATTCACAGATATTGCACTAAGTGTTAATATTGAAGCAACGCAGTGTTCTCTCTTTACAGATAATAAGCAAAAGATAATAGACATGTTTTTGATTACACGGATTCATAAATAGATGCAATGAAGAAAATGCCACTTATTACTCCAATAGACATTTGATTTCATAATATAAAAAAGGCAGAACACATTATTAACTAGGAATACATTTTTTTTAATAATAAAATCCTGATTGAAAGCCTGTTGAAACCATTGTACTTGCTCCTTACAGATAGTCTGCACAGTTCTTTGGCAGCACACACAAGTTGTAGAACAGTATGACTTAGTTTATATTTAGCAAAACCTCTCTTCCAATGTGCCTATTTGCACAAGTCAAATAAAACTATCTATATTGAAAATGGTCTTTCCATTACTGTCAGCTTTGGAGCAGTATGTTCCTTAACAGCATGTATTAATTTATGCTATTTTTTGGAGCAGCACAGAAGTAATTTGAAGCCCTCATACTGCAATTTTCCTGGTAGGAGTCTCCCCTGAACAAAAGGCTTAATTTTTCTCCCTGCAAGTTTTGGTGGCCAGAAATGCTCAGATCTTGATAGCTGTTTCATCTTAAAGACAGACACCAGGCTTCCAGGTATATCTTAAAAATGGTACCAGATCTTTGCAAATTTAGCTCAAATGCCATCTCCCACTAAACAGAAAAAAATCTGCCTGCTAAGTCGGTGCAATGGCCCAGCCAAGCTCAGAAAAAGGACTGTCAAATTAACAATGGCAGGGCACTGATCCTAAAGTACACAAACCGCAGTTCCTGACTGCACCAGTTTCTTCTTGCTCTGAATAGAGGCGGCAATGCTATGTGTGTTGTCTTTGTGCCTTGCTATCTGTTTAGAAAGACTGAGTGACCAGGCACAAAGCCCAGAAGAGAGAGCTAATTTTTGCAATATGGTATACATATTTTGCAAGCCAGCCTGCAAACTGCTTATCACATATTTGGTGCTATATACATGAATATTCATAATTAATCCATGTTAGAATAGAGTAGAAAGCTCAAAATGAACAAAAATAGCCCCTTCAGGCATCTCATACCAGTGACACTGATCCTCTGCATTTCTGAAATTAAAAAATGAGCTTCTTTGCATAGATTTTGCAGTACTCTATGGAGTTCAAGCTTCCTTTTTTACCCTGTTCCTTCAAGTTGTGAAGACGACCTTGATAAGAGAGATTGATACCTTGAATCTGGAGCTAGAGAGGTGGAAATAAAGGCACCTGGTGAGAGATGACATTTCCAAAGCTTAAATCTCAGGGGTAGCAACCTTCATTTTCCCTTCTCCAGTTCTCTTTCATCTCGAGGCTTTTTTCCCATGTTTTGGCTTCAGGTACCAGCAGAATTCTGACAGTATTGCAGGTGGGAAGATGTAGATCGAAAGCCTGAATTCAACTGGGGGCTACATATCCTCAGAGAAAACTTCATCTCTTATAGGTGGAAGGGCCAATTAGTCAGTCCTTGGTACTGCTTGCAGCTGTTAGCCAAGCAACAGTCAGGATTTGTTTAGATTAAATAAATCCCACTTTATTCAACATCAAAAACAGAGTGTATGCAGTAATGAAAACAAATTCATAAAGTTGTTCAGGCAGTCCCAAAGCTCAGTAGGTATTAGATGTATTTATTAGATAAAGGTGACCATTTGGACTGGGATGGCAGACAAATCTGACAGGCTGAGCTCTGCCAGGTCTTTGTTTTCTGTCCTTGTCTGACTCAGCTTTTCAATTTGATGCTCTTATTCCTGGGCTGCTTGGCTTGCCAAGCTGACACCTTTCTGGTGCACAGCCTCTCCCTGCTGCCTGCACAAATGGGACCCTCAGCTTCAGAGAACTGTCAACCCTTTTCCTTACTGAACAGGGATGCTTCTCCACAGCTGTCTTGTGATACACCAAAGCACATTTTTTTCTATCACCCCTCCTGTTGCCTTTAAATGTGGCTTTTTAACAGCCCCTACAAGTAGAAATTTGGCACAAATATAAAGTTCAGCCCTGATTTGTCAGTGCACAATTTTCTAGCTTGGCACATTTTTCCTCTAACCACAACACTTCATCATGCCCCAGGACCCATTTCATAGCATATATAAGGTCACTGAAAACACTTAGACAAACATACTCTAGCTAACCAAGGAGAACAGTTTTAATATCTCTTTTCTCCTGTAGATCTTGGTGGGTAAGTCACAGGCACTCCTTATGCATTCTTTATGGCTCCTTTCTGTGTCCCAGATGTGACCTACTCCTTGCCCATCTGCTGATTGTCTTATCCTCCAGAGATCATTGCCCATTGTACCACTTACAGAAAGGAAATAGCGTATTTTAAATGTGCATTTTCATATGGTTTATAAACCCGCATTGTATTGCCTTCCACTGTGCATTTGACAATTCCTCTACAGGGCTGAGAGAAGTAAAAGCCAGACTGCTCTGAATGTATATATTGGGTGCAGCCAAAGAAATGCCATTCCTGTCATTAGGGGAGGACAAGGCACACGTATCTCTAGCTACAGTGGTAGTGGCTGCACTGCAGCGTGAGCCAGAGACATGTGAGTCAAAGGGAGTTTATCAATTGTCTCTCATGGACATCCTGCACCTCCAAAAATGGGTAGATTTCTCCATCTGGCATCAGCCAAAACTTGTCCAATGCGATGAATATTCTAAAATTCGGATTTATCAGAGCCCAACTTCTAGAAAATATCAGTTTGGTTTTGGTTTTTTTTTTTCTCTATGCATTCACACACCAAGCATTATTCTCTGCTCTACAGTCCTTCTAATCAATCTCTTACACAGACTGAGTGCCTTGAAACCAGAGTGGAGTTTTCCAGAGCAGAATGCCTGAAAAAGCAGCAAGCATGTTGTGGCAGGAGTTGAAGTATGAATATTAAAGTGAAGGTTGATGCTTCAAGAGTGTTCACTTGCCTGCTTACAAGATTTTTATGAAGGATTTAAAAAATATGCTGCTCCAGGGCACAGAGAGAGAAATGGATCAAATGAGATGAGCGACATAAGAGTGTAATGAAACATGAAGCAAACATGCCAAAGTAAGATGGTGCAGTACACCAGTCCTGATCAGCAGAAGGGACGATCACGACTGGATGCGCTGAATGCAAGATGCAGGCAGGAGCAAGAAATGTTGAGAGTGCAGGGAGTTTGCAGGAGGCTGCAATTGTGAGGGGAGACCTGTGCAGAAGGCAGATGAAACCACAGGAGAGGCTGAGGCCGCAAGGAGGATAGGAAGGTGCAGGAGCAGCTGGGTGCCTCCATTTCCTGTGCCAGCTACTCCTCCGGGAAAAAGGAGGTGAAGGTGGGCAGCAGGGTCGCGGTGCTGGGGCAGCCCCGGGGCTCCGTCCCGGCAGCGCTGTCCTCTGCCCCCGGTGCGCGCGTCCAGAGATCTGGGAAGGTAGCGGAACATCCCCGGGCCGCGCCGGGCAAGTTTGTCCGGCTGCTCCGTGCGGGAGCGCTTCCCCAGGGCAACCTGCCTCCTCCTCCGCCTTCTCCTTCTCCTGCTGCCGCTGCCAGGCCGCGTCCCGCCGCCAGTGGGTTCTGGGGAAAAGCGGGAAAAGTGGCCGGGGCACTGAAGAGGGCCGGGGCGCTGGGAGGGGGGTGCCCGGCGGCGGGGGCACATCCCTGGGGATGGGGGGCGGGGAGGGGGCGCACTCGCGCAGGGGGCAGCGAGGCTATCCCCGAGAAGGAGACAGGAGGGGACACCCCGGGAAGGGTAGGGGTTCGGAGGTCGTCCCTCGGGAAGGTGGGGGCGCACGCCGCATCTCCCAGCCGCCCGCAGAGACGCGTCGGGAGCCGCCGGGCGATCGCCTGCCCACCTGGGGGGGCCGGGAGCGGCAGGGACACCCCCCACTCCGCCTCGTCTTTCTCTCCTCCCCTCCGCCGCCTCCCTCCGTCCCTCCCTGCCCGCCTGCCTGGGATGGTGGAGGGAGTCCGGAGCACCCGGCAGGGCGGCCCTGGGCGCGGGGCCGGCTCGCCCTGGCCACGGTGCGGGGCGCGGCCCGCGGGGGGCTCCGCCGTCCCGGGGTCCGGCAGCCGCCGCCGCCACTGCCGGTGATGGCCAAGGATGTCCTCGGAGGGGGAAGCCGAGGCGGCTGCTGAGAGCGGGCCGGGCAGCATCCCCGCGCCGGGGGCCGCCGCCGCCGCCGCCGTGCGGGAGGAGGTGAGCGGCGGCGTCCGCCCCGGACCGGGCTGGGGGGAAGACCGGGAGGGGCAAAGGCAGCCCCACCGAGGGGCTGGGAGGCGGGCCGACGGGGGCGTGGGGGAAACCAGGGAGCCGGGGCCGGAGGAGGGTGTCCCGACTGGGGGGTGTTTGCAACGCGGGGAGAACCGAGGAGCGTAGCCACAGCCCACCCGGCTACCTGCAGCCGCGGTGCGGTGCGGTGCGGTGCGGTGCGGGGCCGTGCCCCGCCGCGCCCTGCAGTGCCGGGGCCGCCGGCGGGACCCCCGCGGCCGCGCCGAGCCTCCTGCGACGGCGGGGCGGCCGCAGCCCCGCTTTCGCTGGATGCGGGGTTTTACGGACGGACCCCTGCGCTCAGCCGTGCGCTGCTGCCGGGCTCGGGCGGCCGCTGATCCACCGGCCCTGCACCGGAACGATGCACTGGCAGGGAAAGCGGGCCAGCCTAGTAGAAGTTTGGCTACGTGAGCCCCGTGGCGTTTGGCCTAGGAGAGCCTACTGCTTCTCTGGGACCTGTGAAATGGTCAAGAGGACTGCAGCTTTGCGAGGAACTAGTGGAAATGGCCGGAGGGACATACTGAGAGTGAGAAGGGGCTTGCAGCCTGGGGCTCTGTGGCTTTCAGGTGTTTTGGAGCAAAGGAGGAGGTCATGCCTCTCCTTTTCCCTTGGGGTCTAGGCGCTCCTGTTACCTAATCGGCAGTAGAAGACAGTGGAGAAAATACAGCTTAGTATGTTTCTTCAGGTCATCTGTGAAGCACTCACTTTGGCCTTGCATAGCATAGAGAGGGAATGATGGATGTGTCTGAGTGTTGACACAGAACCCTGAGCCACAAGGTATTGGCCAGACAGAACTGCAGGGCTGTGTGTGACAGTAGGTGACAGTGCTTGTGCAATCCTGCACGCTCAGGACAGCAAGCTGCCCTGTTTTAGAAATGCCTGGAAATTTCTTCTATGCCTAACATAGCCTTTGTTTCCAACAGTTTTGACACATCTGCCATTTACATTGTGTAATCCATGTGCAGATCATGGAAGTGAGTGAACTTTCTTTGTACTATGCAGTTTAAAACAAATGTACATGCTCCCAGGAATACAGAGAGCAGCCTTGAAGCAGGCAGAGAAGACTGAAAACGTAAGTGAAAGCAGCCCTGGAACATTGTGTTGTACAGTTAGTCTGCCTAAAGCTTTTGTTAACAGGTCCCATGCTCATCAGCAGTCTCATAATCCTACAGTCAAAATCCAGTAGCCTCAACAAAGTCTGTGTGACTCTACAGTATACTTAGGCTAAAACCAAACAGCACTTTTTAAACCACCTTTAATTGAAAATTGACTTTACAGCTCAGGTTGAAAAACTATCCTCCATAGGTGAAAATTAGGGTTTTCTCCTATTTGATTGCTTTTTAAACACCTGTGACACAGTTCATCATGAAGAGCTGTGGCTGGATCCAGGATACAGCTGCTGTTCCAGTGGTAGAACTCCCCAATGTAATTACAGCCCTGCAGAAGATCAATACATGGTTAATGCTGGAAGGGATTTTTTGATTTATTTGGTCTAGGACCAGGAGCTACTGAAGGCTTTCCAATACATTAAGTACACCATGAAAACATCTAAGCCATTTCTAGACACTAAAGCACTTGATCTCTCTGCTAAGCACATTATATCTTGCTTCATTCATCCTGTTCTCAGTTTTTCTTCTGTTCCAACACTAACATTTGCACATTTGAGTCTATATCTCAAATGCCTGTAACAGTGATATCTTAACACTGCAGTCCTACAGTATTGGTCCTTTCCTCATGCTTTCCACATCACCATGTATATAGATTTTTTGCACCTGGACCTGCAGTTGCATGTAAGTGCCCAGTATTGGTATTAAATGGGCATTTCATGGGCTTCTCTGTTCAACCTTGTCATTCATGGATTTCACTTAGACCAAATGCATGGACCTAAATGGTGACAATGACTGAAAACTGCCTTTGTTGGGTAATAAATCAACATGAGACATAACCCTGAGCTATTAACAGAGAATGTGTCTGAAGTCTACATTTTTATTTTTAAAAGAAAGACAAGCAAAGGTGCGGCTGTGGAGCAGGAAGGAGCGCGGCAGTTCAGTTACCTGTCACGGCCCTTGACTTGTTGTGCCAAGGACCACATAGGTTTACTGCTGACTTTGCTGAATGTCAGAGCAAGCCCTCAGATTACCTGCCAGTATTCTGGTTTGATTTTTTTCTATTAAGTTTTTTCTTATTGAGATATGGATTGCTTGGATGACCTGGAATAGTCGTGCTTTTGGTATTAGTGTAGAATTCTACCATCCCATGAACTCTTTTGAAAAGGAACCAAAACCTTTCAGGGGAGGGAATGTAAAGGATGCATTTTTTTCAAATGTTTCAGCAGTTATTGCTGTAGATTATTTCTCTGGACATACTTGCCTTTGCTTTCCTCCCTGAAATAGCAGAACCTGCTGCTATGTACTGCCCTGCTTAAGCAGTGGTCTGGCTATTTTTCTCGATATTACTGTGGCAGCCTCCACCTACACTGAAGAGTTGATAGTGACTTTTCTGCGTTTCTTCCAATTTACACCTCACTTGGGAAGTGGCTTAAATATTTAAAATTTTAAAACTTAGTTGGAAATTAAGGTGTTGGGTTTTTTTCAGGAAAGCAAAGCTGGTGAGTACAAATATCATTTATTTGCTTGCAAAGCCAAGTAATCACCGAAGAAAGCTGAAAGCTGCAGCCACCTGACATTTTGAAATACCTATTTGTCTTGTCTGTACTGCCAGAGTCAAACAGCTGTCCATGCCTGGCTTTATCTTCTCTTCCATATTTAAGAACTTTAATTGGGCATGACATAATGTAATCAGTTAAACCATTTAAATAAAAGGGAAAACCTCACAGGTTGATGTTCCTGAAACCTATGGTCATCGGCTCTCTGATGGAGATGTTACAGAAAAGAGAGGCCACTTGAAACTCCCTCATTTGCCTCTTACTGCCAGTGGGAAATATAACAGGAGCTCATTTGAAAAGTGCTGTTTGTGGTCACAGCAGCACCAAGGGGGTGTTACAAGTTAAGAAAACACACATAGTGCTTGTTTGCAGGCTACAGCTTCAGAGGCTGTCAGGTCAAAACATAGCTGGCACCTTTCCTCTTAAGTGTGCCACTGAAGAGATACCCAGTTCTCCAGCTTTTTTATCCCTTTCCCCCAAGATTTATTTAATTTGTCAAGGCTTATAGCATTAAAAACACCAGGCATGAAGCCCTTAATAACTTAGACCAGTTACCTTTAAATTGTCCCCGTCTGTGGGCTAAGTTGTACCCAGGTGGATGAGAGGTGGCAGAGGCAGACAGCCTTTTCAGGTTTATCAGATCTGCTGTATGTGCCCATTCTTCACCAGCAAGTCTCCACAGTCTGATCAACTCTGCTCCCTTGCAGATCTGCAGGAGCCCATTTACACCCCGCTGCCTCTGTGGCACCCTCCTCTTCCTTGAGAGTCTTGTCATTTCCAAGACTTCTGTACTCAAGAGAAACAAGCCCAGGTGCAGGGGATGGAGAGAAGGGCAGGCACAGGGGCTGTGATGGAGGATAATATTCCCCACCACCTTTTAAGCAAAAGTTGCAGAGGCACCATTGTGTATCAATCTCCAGTGAGGGCCTATCTCTGTGTAAACCTCCCCCTTCAAGAGCTGCACAGGGCCAGAGGAGGGCAGGAAATGTGAGACATGATTCCTAGGGAAGCTTCACTTTTCCTTCCCTATAGCACTTCCAGTCCTCACGCAAAGGACCTGCTCAGCTAACCCCCTGAATGATAGCTGATGGTTAGCCTGGTGGAAGGCTGTCACCATCCCAAGTGAGCATGACTGACAAAACAGTTCTTTTTTTTAGGCAGTGCATGATATTCCCTCTCTTGAGTGAAGGTCAAACAGAACAAGACCCTTTCTTCCCCTCCTGCCCTTGCTTTATTCATTAAACATAAACCAAGTAGTGCTCCTCATTCCTTGTTCCAGATGACTTCCCTTGTAAAGACAAAGGAAAAAGTGCAGCAGGAGTGGCATCTGAGGAACTGGAAAGCTTTTTTGCATGATCCTCCAGTTCCAGGCAGTATTTGCATTGCAGATTCTGTCATAAGAATATCCATGCTGTAAGCATCGCATCTTTTTTTCTGCTTTTGTTCTTTTCATTGTCCCACTTTATCTTCTGATCACATGTCTGTTCTTGGTGCCCTGGAGTTGACTGTCTTCTCCACTTCACTTGAGAAACTGTCAAGGGTTTTAAAAAATAGATAGGAAATATCAAATTAATGTATCTGAGCTTTGAAGGACAGCCTTGGCTCCAGCTGTGTGGGCTTCTACAGGCAGAGTCTTCTGTCCTCTCCAAAGAATGCGCCTCGCCACTGTGGCTGAGACTGAAGTGAGTTGCTCCTTCTGGCTGACTTTCCCAATCTTGCCAGTAAGGGAATTTTCTCAATGAAACACTGGGCTGGAGCAACTGGGGAACTTGTGGGGTTCTGCCACTGGAAGGTTATAAGGACAATTTAGGCAAATAGCTGTTAACTGTGTAGATGTTGTCTCATGGGAAAGGGACAGACTAGTGCTAGGGGTGGTAGTTCCCCTTCAGACCTGGTTCCTAATGCTGTTCTTTCAGGTGGACAGTCACCTGATACCAGCGGAAAAACAATGGGTCTGCACACTTTTTTGACCCCCCAATTACTCTCCTGGTTCTCCCTTTCTCACTTCAGAGACCCCAGATGACAATCTCCCTCAAGAAGGAAAGTGTGTATACCAAGGATACTTTTCAGTCAGTGCAAGTCATTGCAAGAAGTGTAGGAGGAGGTATCTTCTTCCTGGGAGTGGAACATTTTATTTCTTCTTTATCTGTTTCTACACCTTGGAAGAAAATAGCTCAAATCATTGCCAGTCACCAGGGACATTGTGGAAACAGAGAATAAAAGCGGTGAAATATCCTCAAGTGGTTCCATAATGAGTAGGCCTTGTTTCTAGGTGTGTCCTGCACATGGTCATGAGTTGACACCAAAAGCAGTGGCTGCTGAGCTATCTTCAGCACTGTAAGACCCTTCCGTTGTTACAGTGAGACTGTTACACTGTTAGACTGTAGATAAGGCTGTGTCTGAGTTTCCACTTAGAGTAGGAGTTCTACTTTTTGGAAAAGCATGGTTAAGTAGTTAATTAGTTTTTAAGTTCTAATCATGGAAAATATAGTTCACTTTCAGACTCTAATCGTTCATCATGTTCCTCTGAGCTTAAGACCTGTAAAGTTAAAAATAGCACATATTGAAACTTTTTGAGGTCACTGTTGCTGTAACAGCTTTGTGAACTCCCCAAAACTCTAATAGGGTAGCTTCATTTAAGCAGCACTGCACAGAAGAGCCGACACGGTGTTATGGTGGGGATGCTGCTGCAGTGGAGCTGGACGAGTCTCTGCCAACAGGAACACACAAGGCAGGTCAGGGCTTGAAGCTGCCTCTGACAGCCACCCATGTCAGCTGCTCTCTGAGTGCTGGCTGCGCTGCCCACAGCACATCTCTGCAGCCATGAAAACAAGCGAGAAAAGTGCCTCAAACGGGCAGGACAGATGGTGAGTGGGAAGGATGGAGGAGCCTGGCTGTGCATGGCATCAGTAGCTCAGCACCACCAGGAGGCTGGCAGCCCTCCTGGTGTGGAGTTAAAGTTGTGAAATGGTGTCTGGTTACGCTGGCAGCCTCTCTCAAGGTGCCACACATGCAACTGGGAAAGGATGAAGGGGCTCACACCCCATGAAATGCACACACTTTTGACTTCCAGGGCTTTACATCAGGTGAAGAATGTACAGAGAATTCCAACTCAGACATGGCATTGTTTCTATACACCTGAGGTGCTGCACATCCCAGTTCAGCATTCAGCCAGCAGAGGCCTTCTTAAGGAAAGACTGGTAATACTGGGCCTCTGGGCAGGTGGGTGGAAACAGCCAGCTGGTGAGAGTGGGTACCGGCAAGGTAGGAGCTGACAGTGAAGAGCAAAGAGCAGATCGCAAAGGATCACACTCCTGGCAAGGAAGCTAAAAACAGGTAATTGAGGTGACTTGCAAATGTGGAGTCTGACTAATCTGACCTTCCCAGGGAAGAGAGTAGGATCAGTCACAGACTTTTGCAGATCACAACATATTTGTCTTTGGGAGATAAGTGATTTGTGGTGATGCATTTATGGCTGGAGGCCTCCTTCATAGCCATGTGATTGATTGCCCTTAGGAGCTGGACTGGGAATTGGGGAATACAACATTCTATTAATGTGGTAACAAAGTGGTTCAGCATGAAGCATCGGCATCTTAGTTTGAGTACCTCTTGCAAACCAGCATGGTGTGTTCTGGAGGACACGAGCCTGAATGCCTCAGGCACAAGCCATGCCACGTCCCTGACCTTGCAATGGGCAGAGGGAGCACAGAGCACAGTGGAGGCTGGGGTTGTAGCATCTGCCAGGAGGGTCATGCCAGCATGAGTGTCCCTCTGACGACCAAAGAAAAGAGAAGAACTCCCTTATGGCTGCCTGGAGGTAAGATGGCCAGCCAGAGATGCCAGTACCTGGTGGAGGAGGGCAGTAGTGAGAGCATGTGCTGAAAATGTGGGAATGACAGTCTATCTTTAGGCCTGAGATGTTCCGTGGTCCTCTGGAGGGGACTGCCTGTCAGCAGGCCAGGGCAGGAGTTAAATCCTCTGCTTCCCACCCGCTGATACTCAGAGTGGCAGGATGCAACAGCTCAAATGCAGATGAGGTGCCTTCTTTCCAAGTGGTGCTGCAATGCTCATGTGAAATTAGTTTATAAATGCTGTTTTTTCAGTGTCTTCAGGAGGTATAAAAAAGGTGTGCTGGCACCATGACATGGGTCAAAGTCAAGTCAAGAAATAAAAACGAGGTGTCCTGGATCCCAGGATCCCTTTTAACCATTAAGTGTTTAAATGAATTTCCAGTTAAGTTTTCACCTGCTATGCCATCATGTTATTGCAGAATGTGACACAGAGAAGCAAGAGGGAGAGAAAAGTAATATTTATGACAAAATCTTGTTTCTCACAGGAAAACATTAGCTGCTGGGATACTACCTCATCTTAACCTGAGTACCCTTATAAAAACCTGACAATGCTGAGGGTGCAGCTGTGTTCAGGAAGGTGCAGAGCAGCTGAAGCCTGAGCAGTGGGTGGATGTTATTGCAAGGGATGCTCATCTCAGCAGCACGAGGGACCTGGCATGGGCACAGACTCAGCTGCAGCAGCCCAGCACTGTGGGGCTGGCAGTTCCTCTGCTGAAATATGGCTGATGTCCTCTGACTGTGAGGTCACACATGGGAAGGCTGGAGGTTGATAGGTCAAAGCACAGAGCCATATTGTTCTGATTTTACTAGAATAAAAGGATGGCATTTCAAATAAATGAGAATAAAAATAAAATGTCGTGGTTCTGGGCAAAGCTTCATTCACAGTTCCCTTTGAAAGACTTCCCCCAGACCTCTCTGGACCTTGGATCAGTCCTGGATCATATTTCCTCTGAGGACTTGAGAGTTGTTTCTATATACTCCATTTAGATCCTAAGGTGTTCCTTTAGAGTAAGCAAAGATTAAAAAGTATTCATAACAATTAACTATTTTTCTAATTTACAAAGTCTCTAAACAGAAGCATTTAATGACTAGGCTGCAAACAGCTGGTGCAGAACTAACACTCTACTGGCTTCTTCCTCACTAGGCTGTCTTCCCTGGCCCCCTGCTTCCCCCCCGCCAGCCCTGGTCCATGGCTGTTGTCTAGCTTGGCTTCACGTCAGTTCCTCACTTCCCCACGATGATGTTGAGGGAAGGTTGGGCAGGACACCCAAGACCTGTGGTGATGATGAGAACAGTAAGGGACAGGACATGGTCCTCAAGTATAAGAGCACTGGTGACCCTGGGAACCTGGGAGTGGGAAGGGACAAGCTTTAGTACACCACTGAACTATGGCACTAACATCCCATGCTGCAAGCTGATCGTGTGCACAGCACAGGAGAACACACGCTGGCTTGAGCACTGCCAGCCTCCTGCCCACTCCTCCCCCTCCCCTGGAGAGCTGTATCTTCTGTGTAAACTGAGGGAGAAGCAGGTTTTACAGGATTCCTGTTAAACCCAGCTGAGACTTTGTCAAGCACACAGAGGCTGGCAGATAGCTACTCTCCCCCATTCTCCTCCCTGCTGTCCCCATCCCTCCTGGACTGAAGCAATGGTAGTTGGTCCCACCATCCCTTCTGTTTTCCTTGACTGGTGCCAGTTTTCCCTTCGTCTCAGCAAAGCCACTGGTAACACCAGTGCACCAGTCAGGAAGTTGCACCTAGCTGATCCCCGGGGGCTGTGGCACCTTTGCCTGCAGCTTGTCCAGGAGTACAGGGAGCTGGGTCTGGCTTTCACAGGCTGTAGCAGACTAAAGCCTGCTCCTGCCAAGGTGAGGACAGCTCCACTCTGCAGCCACGGGACAAGTGGATAGATGCATGCTGCCATCAGCCCTTTCAGGATCTCCCTGCAGAGTGGGAGCAGGGGCAAGGGCACTTGCCCAGAAACCTCCGTGCAGCAGGGCTGGCTAGTAGGGGGCAAGCAGCTGGCTAGGCACGAAGCAAGCTGGAAAATACTGAGTGGCACAGCCTCATGTCAGTCACTCGGTCTCACTAATCTGGCAGTGGCTGGGAACTGCATCCCAGGAGCTGTCCTGAGGTTATGTGATGCTTTTATCAGTTAACTGATAAGTGTTGAGGTAAGCCATGTTGTTATACCTGTAAAGTGCATCCTGTGTCTACTAGAAACCACCAATATGCAAGGCAGAAGAGTAGGTAATATGAACTAAGCATGATGGGTACTGGAAGGGTAGAAAAAAAGAACTGTTCTTAGAGCTACTCTTGCTCTGAGGCAGCTTGAATTCTAGCTGAATCCCAGCTTTTCTTTCCTGATGAACTCATACCCAGCATTGGCATTACTGGGAAAAATTCTCTGCCACTAAGTACGCTCTTTGTGTTGTTACCAAGTCAAAAGTCAGTGACAGCAACATCAACAATCTGGGGGGAGAAGCAATGATTTTGTTAGTGCAGCATTTTTGTGCTCTTGTAAGAAGCTGCCACTAAAATAGCCATAATTTCTATTTTGTAAATGGTGACCACTTTGTTGCTAGGATTCCTTGGAACTGAAAACGTAATTGCACAGCTTTCCTTGGAGCAGCATGTGGAAGTGTCACCCATGGATGTGTCTAGGGCCAAATTCTTCATGACACTCACATATGTACCCTTGCATTTTAGTGAGTGGCTTTCCCATCCTGCTGCAATGAACAGCATATATATTGTCTGGGATCCAAATGTCTATACTTTCTGAGATTTCCTTTATATCTGCTTGAAGAACTCAGGAGTATCCTGTAAGAGTTAATGATGAATCTGACATTTAAGAGGACTGGAGGCTGCTTGCATCGAGACATCTTCTTTCCTCATCTTCAGATGCTGGGTACAATTCCTAAGGGTGAATGTTGTGAAATAACAGACTGTCTTTGTATGGTATTTCAGGGGTGGCATCTGAAGTTCAGGTGGATCAGCAATATTTGTGTCTTTTCATAGTTTTGATGCACCTTCCTACCCTGAGGTGTTTCTCCTGACAGCTCCGTTGATGGAAGGAGGAGACTGAATCTCTGCATGGATTAAAATGAGAAACCAGGTGATCCCTGCTCACCACAGGAGGGCAGTTGCCAAAGTGAATGTCTGAGTCAGTGACGCTACAGACACTTGGAGTGCATGCAGGTTATTATTTTCAAACCTAGTAACAGCATTTCTGCTATGCATTGGCATCATGTCCCCTGCCTGCAGGAGTTTTTATTCTCACAGGAGTTTTGTGGCAGAAGAGTAAATGGTGCATCTAAAATATACGTGCAGCAACCATGGACTGCAGTGCAATTATCTTTGATGCAAAATTACTTTTTTTTTTTGTTGCCTTCTATCCCTTTTATTTCCTTTTCCCCCTGTGTTTGCAGCCGTGCTGAGAGCACTTGCTACTGGCTCAGCATGAGTTATGGGTAATGGGCTCCTTGTCGTTCAAGATGGATGGCAGGAGGAATTTTTTTTCGGGTTCCCTAGGAGGGGATTGATGAAATTACTGTTGTAATATCTCCCTTTTCCCTCACCAGGCCTTATTACTGACACCCCACACAGTGCCCAGATTCGGTCACATGGTGAAGGAGCACTTCTACTCACCGTTACACCAACATCTGGTTTAGCACAGCCCTGCAGGCTCACTGTACTAAGAAGGATCTGATCTAGGAGTTCATTTGGCCCTGGAAAGCATTAAGATGTTCTACTATGACACTTGGGCAGTTGTCTTCTCCTTGACCACCCCAGATGCCAGGATTATCTCAGGAGCTGGAAGATGATAGATGCACCTGCATCTGTTGTGGCTGCTTTGAGACAGTGGATAGAAATAATCTTGTTCTTCTTGTATCATCCCTGTCCACTGCAGAAGTGGTGAAGCCTTTCTCAGCTCCAGAGGCTGGTCACATTGTCAGGACTCACCTCAGTTATGATTAACAGCACAGCCTTGGGCTTGTCTATCAGGGACTCAGTGGTCCTCTCTGTGTTATGTCCTGCTATGTCCATCCAGAGGTGGGACCAAGATGAAGAAATCTCTCATAGTTAGAAAGAAAATTCTACTTTCATCCAGGCAGGTCACCATCTGCAAAAGTGTATGACTTGTGGCTGTTAATTATTCCTTCCCATTTGGGTATCTCTTTGGGATATATTAATCACAAGCATAAATCCACAGAGGCAAATTCAAGTATGACTGGTGCTAATTTATCCACCATTTTTATTTCTTTCTTCCCTAGTTTTATTTATTTTCTTCCAGTCCTCTGTCAGTGCTTCCCCCACTCTTTTTTTTTCCCCATGGACAAAAAGATTATTCTTGCTAAGTAAAAGAGGTAAAGATAAAAATATAAGATTGACTCTGCTTACACGAGTAATCCCAAGTTGGGGGGTCATTTTGTTGTGGAAGACAGTTAAAGACACCCTGTAGCCCCAAAGCCAGGTCTTGGCAGGGAGCAGGAACATGCTGTGATGCTGCACATCTTGCTGAGACACAGCTGCAGCATCAGTCCTGCAGCATGCTGTCACCTCCCTGGGAATCTCTGGGCCAATTTAGCACAGCTTTATCCCACCTCCCAGGCTGTGGGGAGGAAATAGGGACATAGATCTGTTTTTTGGAGAAAAAACAGCAGCAAGAAAGCAGCCATTCAGGAATAGCTGTTTTCCAGGTCATAGATGGACTGGGAGGACTGCTGGCTCATACAGTGCTTTTGTGCTGTCAGACTCAGCCCTAGAGAAAGGACCCAGGTGAACATCAACAGAAGAAGCACTGATTCCCTCCTGCCCCTGCCCAGGCTGGGTGGTCTCTGTCCTCACCTGACAGCACCCTTCCCCTGCCTCGACACTGGCATTTGAACACGTCTTGTCTATCCTTTTCTGTCCTTCACTTCTTCCCACCTTCCATGTTCCCCCCTGATTTCTCATTTTCCATTCAGGCCATGTCTTTGCTACCCTCTGCTTTCTCTCCTTCTTTTATTTTAGACATGATAGCATTTTGCTTCAGCAAAATTGCAGCTCTTGAGGTCAGCCACCAAGGACAAATGCATGTGGGGTTTAAAAGGACAGGAAACAGTTTTGGCATGATTTCCCCAAAGGAGAATTTTAATGCTTTTGAAATTGTGGAACACAGATATCTGTCTGTGAACCAGATACAGACAGTCAAACTTGGGACCCAAACTGTCCACAAAACAAACAGAATAAATTGATGCTGTGGCAGCATGTTTTTTGCTTATACAGCTCGTGCTGGAGTTTTCAAGGAGACTGAAGAATGAAGACTGACAGAAGAGGAAAAAGTAATTTTGTCAGTAGAGATCTATGAAGAAATAGCAAGGATAAGGCAAAATTATAGATCAAATTTTTAAAGAATATGATTCTGCATTTCCTTTGGACACAGACTATTTCTTCACCTTCTATTGGTGTCAGTTTGGCAACTTTCAGTTCAAATTTATTTTGCCAAAACCAGAAGGGGACAAAACAAGATTTTCCCATTGTCACTGTAACCATTTGCATGCTGTAAGCATTACTGTGGCAGCTAGAAAAAAATGGGCTTCAAGTCCATACTGCTAAACAGCTACTTTTGGAGTAAAATACAGCTACTGATGAATAGCATACAGTAACAGCAAGCTAGGTGATAATGCGCTCTACTGAAGCTTTGGGAGGATTTATCTTAGTATTGTATGCAGAACTGCACATGGAATTATTCCTGGCAGTTAGCACAGGAAGTGTGAGGAGCACCTCAGTGACCACATAATGCTTACAGCCTTGTTTTTGTGATTGACACTTAGCTTTGTGAAAACAGTTGTCTTGTATAAGTTAATGAGATATTTAGCCATTAGACTGGCAGAGTTCTGCAGGAATAATTACCATATATGACACTACCCACTGGAATTAAGCATAAAATTACTGCTGGTAACATTTACAATTGGCACAAACATTAGCAGACAGGTCTGTAATGATGAACAAGCACAGTTCTCCTAAGGAATCTGCTTCATTTGATAATTTAGTTATTCAATCCAAAGCCAAACCTGAAGTTACACATCTCAGGGTGGAGAGTGCAGCCGACCCTTCAGCTGTCCTCAGAAAGATTGACTCAAAAAACACCTGGGAGCCAAGTGAGTGAGTGGTTGAACATGAATTCCTGGGATGTCGCTAGGCAGAAATCTACTAATGCAACTCTTGAAGGCAGTAAAAATGGGGGGAATCAGTGGAAATGGAAGGTGATTTTATGTTTTACTGTGATGACAGTGAAATAAGTGCTGAACTCCTGTATTTACTTGCAGGGTACAGACTTCAGAAGGATCTCAAGGTGCTAAAGAGAGGGCAGAGCACCAAAAAGAGCTAGAGCAGTGAAGGACTTGAAGACCTTGGCTCATTTAAATTGTCAAAAAGAAGGCTGAGGGATGTCATAATTAGAATGGAGAAATATCTTCAGAGAAAGAAGGCAATCATATGAAAGGAGTCTTTCATCACTTGGAGAAGGGGCATCCTCACTGCCATGAATGGGGGCTGAAGTGAGACAAAATTACAATGGCAATAAAATTTCATCACCAGAACAAATTATAAAGAGGATTGCAGGTTCTTCATTTCTTTTAGTCTATCAGTTAAAGTAGAGTGTCTTTAAAGAAGATGAGCTTTTACCAGCCACTAGTTATTGGGCTATACATAGGATGGTAGAGTGAAATTGCATTGTCTGTGAGATACAGGAGTTATGGGGGAAAGGCATAGTGTCTCGCAGTCTTAAGGTGTAAATGTAATTTGGGTTGTAATATAAGCTGAACTTTACTGACTCAGAATAACCTCTCAAAGTTGGTAGGAGAAATTTCTATGTCTCCCTATAAGTGCCAAAGAACTGTCTGGCTGTTTGTTCTACCATAAGGATCCCTGCCATGTGGCTACTGGGTGAGTCCTGCTATCAGGTATGCTTGTATCCAGAGGTCAGTGAAAGCAGTGAGCCAACACTGGTAAAATAGAGGCTCCAGAGTTTCAGGTTAGGCACTCAAAAACGTGGGCTGGTGGAATCAGTCTGGGCTTCTCTTAGTGTGGCAGTGTGGCACTTCCTCCTCCTGCTAAGGGGCAGCTCCCACAGAACAATGGGGATACCCAGACCACCTCAACTTGGACCTTGGGGAATTGATTCAATCTTATGTACTCGTCAGGAGAAAGGGGACCTAGAGTGACAAGCACAATTCACTTACTCAGAAATATGTTGTTCTGGTTCTCTAGCATCATTGTTACATTTCAAGTATACCTTTCAAGGAAAAATCAGGGTTTGAAGGAAATTAATTTTTTTTCATTCTTGGCCACCCCCAATGCAGTCACTTACAGGCTCATACAGCATGGTCACCAGCTACAACTTGCCTCCCAGTGTCCCAAATCTGATCGCTTGCGAGGAGTCAGGGGATGGGTGAGAGAGACAAACCCTGGCCAACCCTTTGCTCTTGCCACTAGAGCACACTTGGCTCCAGATGCTAAGCAGGGGACATGCCAGGCTGTGCACTCCCCCTCCACTCTCCTTCTACCACTTATGCTATGCAAGATTAACAACCCAAATCTGCATGATCTTGTAACACAGACCACGTTTTAATTATTTTAATTATGGTTGCTGCAACCAGAACCTGGCCTGGCTGCTGTTGAGCCAGGAGGAATAGTGGGTGGGTGTGTCCGTGCAAGGGAGGCTCCAGTCCGCCCTTGCATACCTGCTTTTGATCTTGGGCATCTGCCATCAGAGGGCGTCTTTGAAGGCAATTGCCCTTTCAGCCACTGCCTGGATGTTTTATCATTTGCAAACAAGGTTTCTTAAAGGAGAAATAATCGAAATGTTGCCAACCTGGAAACTCCTGTCTGCTACAGGTGTCAGTTGAAATTCCTGTTCTCCATTGGCAGTTAGAGCTTTCCAGACTATTTTCCAGCAGCTGTGGCAACAAATTAAATAGCATCTATCATTTAGTGTCTTAGAATGCTCCACACCACCAGGCAGCAAACAGAGGATGAGAGGATTTGGAGCTGACTTAATTTTGTGTTGTACACAGGCCCTTTGCTCTGCCTGAGGTTTCTGGAAATGATGGGCCTAAAAACCCCAAAGCAAATTCAGAGCAGTGCTGTAGGGCTGACTGACTGTCTGGGGCAAGGGACAGCTCGGGCCAGGGCCATCCGTAAACCTTGCCCCTCTCTGCAAGGCTCACAGCACAGACACCCACAGCCCTCCCCACACATGCCACCTCTTACTCATGGCATTTTCCCCATTCATGCTGAGGTCTACTAGAGAATCTGGCAAATATTTTTTGATTATTTTTTTTAAGTGTGAAAAAGTAAAGTGAATTTTAGCATGTGATTATGGATAGTTTGGGTAAGAGGAATTTCCAATCCAGTCGGGTGCAATGAGAAGAGAGGCCTCTGAAAGTGGTTCAGCAGCATGCCAGAGCATAGCAAGATGTTATTTACAGTGTTTATTTTTAACACAAGTTGAAATTCATAAACAATGATACTGACAGCTCAGCTATGCTTCTTCACAGCATTCCTTCCAAAACAGGAGATTTTTACAAATTTTACTATCATGACAGCTGGTTGGGACCTTTTGTGTGAAACATTTGATTTGACAAATCCATCCCTCCTCACAATACGTGGTTGTAGAATCAAAGAACAGTTTGGGTTGTCAGGGACCTTCAAAGACCATCTAGTTGCAACCCCTCTACCGTGAGCAGGGACATCTTCCACTAGATCAGGTTGCTCAAAGCCATGTCCAACCTGTCCTTGAGCACTTCCAATGATGGGGCATCCACAACTTCTTTCGGCAACCTGTGTCTCATTTAATCTGTCCGAATGTTTCTCAGGTCAATGCTGGAAGCAAAGCCCTAAGGAAAACCCCCGCAAGCAGGAGAGGAAGGACACCTCTATTGATTTGTGTTAGACTCCCAAGTCTGCAAGTGCTGGCTCATGGAAAAAGTGCCTGGTGACTGAGCCTCCATCTATTCTGGTTTTGATTCTTGCTTTCTGTTAGGCTCTCTGTCTTTGCTTTCTTCAATTATGTTTCTCTATTAAGATTTTCCAGAGGTTATGCTTTTATTCCACATCAAAACAACACGGATTCCACAACATTCCTCAGAGGACTCAAATCCCGCTCACTGGCTGGCCCAAGTTATCATGGAAATTGCTAGTTTCCTTAAGCATTTATTGTACTCATCCAGAAATACAAGCTTGCCCTGTTTTGATCTGAAACACTATGCATAGAAAGGAGAAAATTTCACGTAGTACCACAAACATAATTCTTGCAAGAAGGTGGTATGTTAATTAATAAAGTCTGGGAGCCACTGGCTTAATATATTAATGATTTTGTTATGCAGAGACAGATGAAAAGATATATTTACTTATTAGATTTTTGAACGTCTGATACCTTTATTGTAATTATGTTCTATTGCATGTCTTTCTTACAAACACTCCAGTAGTGTTTCTAATACATAATTGTGTTAGATAAATATTTCAGTGAAAGGAAGGAGAAATAAGGGGATATAGGCCAGATGAATGTGTTCAGAACTTAAAATAGGTGGGACAGCTGGGAGGTAGATCCTGGAAAAGAGATCCTTTTGTAATGGAGGACTTCCAGACAGTGAGATTTGCTTTGGAACAATGGTGGGAATGAGACGGTGGGTCAGAAGAGCCAGGAGAAAAAGACTGTGTTTTCACCAAAGGGTTTTGAACGTGAAGGTCCTGCTGAACTGGACGGTTAGGTGTGTGAATCAGATGTGGCAGTGGGTTCTATGGCTGCATGCCTTCCGTAATACAAAGACAAGAGAAGCTGCCTTTTCTACAGGCTGCAATGAAAACAGTGGAGAAAACCTGCCTTGGGCTGATTCAGCCCTTTCAGTGCAGTGGGTTGAAGACCATTTTTGAAGTGCCTCCAGAGGATGCATACAGAAATATCATCTTGGACCTGCAAGCCTCAGAGCTACTGCCAACCCAGCTGGATGCTGCCCCAGGACTGGTGAAACCAGAGCTATCTCATCCCCCAGAGGTGAGATGGCGTTTCACAGAGATAAGCACATTAGGAGGTATTTGCCCACTCTGATATAGCCCCTGATTGCCCTAACCAGCGGGGCTGGTTGAATCACTCCTTGGGCAGAAGCCAACCTTTGGGTTGGAGGTTGGGCCGCAGAGAAGTTGTTAGTTAAGGAAAGTCCGATAAAGGAAAGGTGGGATTGCAGTGCCTTTGGCAAATAGTGCTGTAACTGACGTGGGACAGCCTTCTCCCATGGCTGTGCCCAGGGACAGGTTGACAGCACTTTCAGTAAGTCAGGGAAGAACATGGGGTTCCTGGAGCTGCATGGACTTCTTAAGCACTCACATTAAAACTGACTGCTGGGCGTTTTTTGCTAGGTCTACTGGCATTCTTCACAGTATTAACCGTAAGCGATTTTACATGAGAGGTGCCTGTGAAAGCCTGAATGTGAACATGAAGTAATGTATTAGAATATTGCCTGGCTGCTTTCTGCTGCATAGTCTCAGTGCCTGGAGTAGAGAAATGGTAATGTTTAGAGGTTTTTTTCACCTCAAAAAACCTTCAGGGAAAAAAAAAAAAAAAAAGGTAGAGCTTTGCAATTCTTCATGGTTTTGCATTACTCTAGCACTGAAAAACTCTAGTTTCATGTCAAGAAGAGACAAATAACAAAAAACCAGTAATTTGAAGTGGATTTCCCATGAGTCAGGCGAGCCTGATGCTCATATGTGGAGTTCAGGGTACAGCTGGGGCAGAAGCCCACACTGGAACAGTAACCACACAGAGACTGAGCAGTGGACATTTGACAAGAGTTTCAAGAGATGAAACTCTCCATAGCTGCATGCAGACTTGGGGATTCATTCCCAAAACTTCTACAGTTACTTTTCAGCTGATTTAGGGACTGCCTGAAACCACTTCATGGAGTTCTTCAAGGTTTACTTGCAAACAGCTAAGGAAAAAAGAACCTTATTCTCACCCGTAGTAAGGTCTTTCCACTACCCTACCTACAGAAGTTATGAAGCCTGTACTTTATAAAACACTTAGCTTCTTTCCACCTTTTGTACCTGCTGTAAAGAGAATACAGCAGCCAGAATAATAATGGCCAGTCTCTTCGCGAACGAAGAACCGGGGAAGGTCTTTCCACCTTCCAGCCTGCGCATTGGATTTTTTAGGTGAGACACAGTGTGCGCGGAACTGAGCCCACCCTTTAATCCTGAGGTTCATCTGCCGGGGCCAAGCACGCTTGGACGGTGGCAGTGAGGTCCTCGGGACGTAGATGGATTGCCTTATGGGCTAACGAGCTCCATCTGCCCGGGGAGGGGCCCCGACCGGGAATACAGCTCAGAAGAATCATTCTTTATTCTGGCACATAGATACATAAAAAATTTTGGAATAAAAATAGAAATTCTTGCCAGATTTCTTCTGGATGCATCAGGAAGAATCAGGGGCCAGATTCTTCCCTAAGTCCCTGCAGGTGAATACTGATGCAGCTCCCTAAAATCAGTAAAATTGCTCTGCACTTCCACAGTGTCAGATTAAAAGCTATGAAATCCAAACCAAACCCCATGAAATCTAGTTTTACAGTGTTCATAGCAAGTTGTATATAGTTCCTTAGAAGTGGTTCTTTGTCTCAGGGAAAAAAAAAAAGCCGCAGCATTAAATCTGATTCTACAGCCCTTCAAGGTTAGATGCCAGTGCTTCCATCTCATTGAGAGGACAGAAAACTCTTCTTTCTAGTGGCTCCATGCTATTATTTCCTGAGTCATAAGATGCTGCTACTTAAATTCCTTGCTGGTTCAAGATCACTTAGTGAATCTTAACTGCTGTAGGTCCAAGATAAGCTTTAGTAGGGGAGAAATTTCTCTGTGGAGAAACAAAAAGAAGACATTTCCTGAACCTAGCATCTGTTGGCATCTATGGAGCAGTTTGATGCATTAGAGGTGGTCCCTTGGGAGAAGGTGTAACTGTGTGCTTCTATTTTTGCATGAAATCAGGCTCAGCAGAGGGCACAATGATGCATGAGTATCAGTGTGTATCTGCTTTCTCACTGTCATTTCCTCAGTTAGGGGAGAGGCAGAGGATGGCAGTAACAAAACGGATGCAGACAGCCCTCCTCATTACCTACTAGGGCAGCAGGGTGTCTCTCTTCATGCACTTTCTACAGACAGGCAGCTGCCAGCCAGTAATGTAACTCATGCTGCTGCTGCTCTTTGCTGGGAGACAACTCCGTTTCCGCTAGCTGCCTGGCTTGATTTGGCATTTTTCATATAGCTGAACATCGCATGACAATGCGGCTGATGTACTGCACCAGGGCTGGGATAAGGACTGCAATCACGCTGTCTCAGGGGACGAAGTGGACGTACAGGAGTGCGAACTCTGGCTCTACTCGCAACCTGATTTTTGGAACTTGAAAGAGAGGGATGTGCTACATTTTAAATATTCACACATACACTCTCAGCTCCAAGACTTAATCTTTCAGGTATTATAGGTCAGAGCTAGTTTTCTAACCAGCCTGAAGCTATGCTGCATCGTGCTGTAATCTTGACAATTTTTCCAACTAAATGTGCTTGAATCTAGTAATTTTCCTGATGGCTCACCTCCAAGAAAATGGTGTCGATCATTTGGTTGGTTTCAGTGCTGCGTGTGAGTCAGCTCTGAGTCAGGCAGCAGCTCTAGCTCCATGAAGTGCTGGTCCTCCTGTATTGGCACAACCTGTGGGGCTGCAGCCCTGCAATGGATGCTGCTCCTGAGCCTCTGTAACAGCAACACATGGGCACCTAGGCACCGGGCACTTACAAAGCAATGGGGCAAGTCCAGAGCCCCACGCTTTTGGCTGTTCACCTGCTGTGAAGCCCTCTCAATCTCAAAAGATGGCAGGGTGTGTAAATGATGCTGGCCCCAGGCAGGAAGAAGGAGATGGTAACCTATCTTGCCCCCTGAAGAGGGGCCCATCTGATTGGGGTGCAGGTACAGCGAGTCACTGCCACACAAACAACTTCCCTCCCCAGCGCCATGAGGAAGCAAGGAAGGAGCTTTGTCCAGAGCCCTCTGTCCCTGGCAGGGTGTTTCTGTTTATATGCACATTTATATTAAATAGGGTGGTGTCCCAGTCAGACAGTTTGAGAGCAAAGCCAGACACGGTCTTGAAGGCAACAGTCACTGTGTGTGTTGTGCAAAGCGGCCTGACTGACGGGTTCCTCGCTCTCTCTTTGTCTTTCTCTCCCCTTGCACGGCGGTGTGATTGAAGCAACGCCCCGTGAAACAGTCCCTGAGTGCTTGCATGTGCCGAGAGTCCCACTGGAAATGCCTCCTCCTCTCCATCCTCATGTACGGCTGCCTGGGTGCAGTGGCCTGGTGTCAGCTGGCCCGAGTCACCAAGCTCAGCTTCGATAGCTCCTTCAAGGGCAAGTCCATGATCTACCATGACAGCCCGTGCTCAGATGGCTATGTCTATATCCCACTGGCCTTCCTCTCTATGCTGTATGTGGTGTACCTGGTGGAGTGCTGGCACTGCCACGTCAAGAGAGAGCTGCAGTACAAGGCAGATGTGGACAGTGTCTATGAGTGCATCAACCGCATGCAGCAAGCCACTCCGTGCATCTGGTGGAAGGCCATCAGCTATCACTTTGTACGGCGAACCCGGCAGGTGACCCGGTACCGCAATGGCGATGCCTACACCACCACACAGGTCTACCATGAGAGGGTCAATACACATGTGGCTGAAGCTGAATTTGACTACTCTCACTGTGGATACAAGGACATCTCCAAGGAGCTCCTGGGCTTGGAGAGCCATACAGCCACCAAGTTGAGGTTCACCAAGTGCTTCAGCTTTGCCAACATTGAGTCTGAGAACTCTTACCTGACTCAGAGAGCTCACTTCTTCACAGAGATCGAGGGGCTGGATGACTACATGGAGGTGAGGGAAGGCATGCAACTTAAAAATGTGGATTTTAAGGAGCTTATGATGGCCTACGGAGACCCGGATCACCTCCCGTGGTATGTGTCCCACTATGCTTTCTGGGTGGCAGCTATCCTGATGATTTCGTGGCCGCTCAGGGTACTCATAGAGTATCGGACTGCTTATGTCCACTACCACGTGGAGAAGCTGCTGGGCCTGGAATACACAGCCCCCACTGCGGCAGAGGAGCCCTTGTACCGGTACCGCATGCCCCGAGACACCACGCAGGACAGCACCGAGCTGGAGTGGCACATCTGCACCAACCGGCAGCTGATCCCTAGCTACTCGGAAGCCATGCTCATGGACCTGGCCAACTCCCCGACCTACAACACCTACACAGTGTGTCGGTACGGCGAGGCAGCCCATGGCTGTGACCGCTGCAACCGTGCCTCCAGCACCTCCTCCATCTTCTCACGCCATGCTTTCCACAGCTGCAGCGGCAACTCCCGCCTCTCCCTCAACACCAGCCGCTTTTCCCTCTGCCGCATTCACGGCTCCCACAGGACAGGCCTTTGGAGGAGCCGCAGCAGCAGCATTGCAGAGCGGGGCTGCCAGGATGAGCAGTGCTGCTCCTACTCTAGCCAGCTGGCTGTCAACGAGAGCCCCCCAACCTACCACGATGCCCGGTTCTTCCCTGTCCTGATTGTGCACAGGCCGGAGGGGCACGATGGGCGGCATTTCTACGTCAGGCGTTCCTCCTGTCTAGAAACCTCTCTGTGACAGGTCTCCGTGGTTATTTGGCTTCTCTCCCCCAGGACACAGATTTCAGAGGTGCCACCAGTGGGGAGCCTGCAAGCATCAGTCTCCACAGCAGGTCAGCAGGACAAGCTTCAGCTCTCCCCCCTTCAGCAAGAGGACATATTCACTCTGACCAACAGATAACCTCATTTCCGAGAGCTTCTCCCCCTCTGGCTGGTCTCCCTAGTCTTTTGTTCCCCATTCCTCTCACTCTTTCACTCCTCCCCTTTCTCTACTCCTCGATTCCCTGCATCTCCTCCCATTCCACCTGCAGTCTTTTTTTACGTTTCAGTCACCTTTAACTGCTGTGGCTGCTGGAAGATTTTTAAAGCCTGTGCTTTGCCAGTACATTTGCCCTCTTGGATGCTTTGCAAGGTAAGAAACTCAGATAGAGCAAGGTGCAAGGCACGTAGCCAGCCAGAGTCAACTCAGAAGGAGAATTCAGATCAGCAGGCGCTGAGTCACCTCCTGCAAACCCCAAATGAGGTGCTTTTTTTATTATTTTATTTTCCCTAAACTTTTTTCCTCTTCTTCTGCCATTCCTTCTCTCCTTTCTTCATGTGCTCCTCCTCTTGCTTTACCTTCATCTTCCTTTTTTTTAGTTCTCTTATTTCTGCTTTCCGGTTTTTCTGGGGTTTTGCCAGTGAGGATATCTTTAAGAGTGTAATTGGACAAAAATAAGGTTGTCACAGCACAAATGTCATTGCTCACACAGCCACAAATTATTAGGCCCCTGAGAAGTGCTAAGGACTTTCTTCCAGGAGCCGTGACATACACCAATAAAGCAAAATGCCCTTTGCTCACCTTGCCCTGCCTGGTCTGCATCAGAGACGCTGCTGTGTTTCCAGCTGTAGTTGCCCTTGTCCAGCTCCACCCTTGTTAGCAATCGTTGAGAGCTATAATGTAGATCAGTGCTCTGTTAGTGCCACTATTTTTAGGACTGTAGGTCTGTGGTTGTTTCACTCCTACCACCTGCTCAGCGCAGTGCAGGCTTGACAAGGGAAGAGGGACTGGAGAGGGAAAGGTAAATATGGTATTAACCCTCCCACAGAGAGTCTGGAGCTGTTAGGAAGCTCTTCCACCCACAGTGTCTATTACAGCAGTTGTCGGACTGCTCTACGTTATCTTTCAGCTTTCTGTGTGCCCTGGGGAGGGCTTTTGGCCCCTAGCCCACTGCCACCTTCCCAGGCAAGATGCAGTGACACCCCAGCCCCGGGCAGGGAGCATAGCTGGGAGCCAGCCCCACTGGCCAGTCCTGCTTGGACCTCCAGGCTCTTCCCACAAGGCTTCCCCTGGAGCAGGTATAGCATCTTCCAGAATTAGTCCCAGCCATTCCAAATCCATAAGGTGTCTGGTCCTGACACCTTATGCAGAGCACCCACTGCACTCTGGGCTGTGGGATGCCCTCCGAGAGCCAGGGACTGATCCAAGAAACTTGTGGCCACACTGACGACCCACCAGGGACCTCGCATCTGCCAAACCTCCGACCCATGAGGGATGGTCATATGCTGAGCAAGCTCCATACCATTTTGTCACATGGCTGGTGGAGATTGTTGTCCACTCTGACTCGCAAGAGAATGCAATACAATTGCAATATGGTCACTGTCAAAAACAAAGTGTTGTGTCACCCTAACTTACAAGTAGGTAAGAAACTGAGCCCCCAGAGGGACTGGCAACAGGTGCTTCCTCCCAGGTCTGTTCTGTGTGGATCAACATGCAATATGAGATTTGTAAAGTCATATTAGTATGTGTAGATTATATGTAAGTCTCCATACTTATGGCATTGACTGTTGCACCATGTTAAATACATTTTGTTTTGGTTTTATGACTCTCTTTTGATGTGCTGTGTTTATTTCAACCCCAGAAATGGAAACATTGGCAATGCCTGGCTAATCGGCTGCAAATGATGGAACCATCAGCAAGGTTGTTTAAATTCTTATGAGTTGATCTTTTTTAATGTAAATACTTCATGTGTGATTTATGTGATATTTTCATTCTGACAGCTTGGCATTTATCACAAAAGATAGATAACACATATGATGTGATAGTTTATCACCTCTAAAAAAATAACCATCCCAGACACGTGGAAAAACCAAGTTTGGGCTTGGGGTAATGATTATGGTTGGGCTGGGGCCAAACTGGATAACACTGAAACTTAGAGAAAAATCCAAATTTTGATCCACCATACAGTGGTCCCTAGACCCCCATGTACTCTGTGCCACTTGCCACCCCCAGGGAGGGCTGGGAGAGTTTGGGAACTAGGAAAGGATCAGGCCTGAACTCAAAGCTCAGACTCATACCTGACATCCTTTTATCCCGAAGACGAAGTCAACACAAGTCTTTAATATGGTTCCCTGTCCTTACTTTGTTCACACAATAAAGCCAGCACACATGAAAGATGTAAGAGCTGGAGGAGGCTAAAACAGAGAGGCTGGAACATTTCAACACAGTTGCTTACTGAAGAAGGTGGTAGAGAGGAAGACAAGAAACAAGAAAGGAAAAGATGGTAGAATAATATAAATTAAAGGAAAACAGAGTTCAGCTGTAGCTAACATAATTCCCAAATGAGCAGCATAACTCAGTTATGGCAAGCTTAGCCCCGATACAGGAAGGATGAGTTTCAGCCGTCTTGTGAGCTGCTTCCGCAGCCACCCATGTCTTTAAATACCATACCCAAGGTCTTGGGATAGCCAGTTTTGTCCCATATGTATTCCAAGATGGAGAGTTATATTGGGGTCCTCAGAAGTGGCCACATTAAACAGTATTATTATCTGACATGAACAAGCTCTGGCAGTCACACTATTAGGATGGATTGGGCAGAGAACTGAGACAGTTTATATGCAGTTTAACCCTTTTCTGGGTCCTCAAAAGCCACTGTATTATCCAGTAGCTCTTGAGCTGTGTCATTGGCAGGGTTTGGAAAGAGTTGAGGTTTTCTGTTTCTGCAACCACTGTGTTCCAGCCCAACTTTGGGGTTTTTATTTGAAAAGCTATCCCTAAGCTGCAAAAGCCCTCTCACACACAGAGCTTTCTCCTGTGACTTGCTGTAGCCTCTGGTGGTGACCAAGAAGTTGTGAGCAGCTCTTGTTCTAGCTTGGGACTGAATATGCTGGCTTCAACAGATCTCCCACTCAGGAAGCACCTGAATAACCATCTGTACAGCAGAATTACCTCTGTATTTTAGCAGCCCTTCACTACCACTTCTTAATCACTCTTGCCATTGCCACAGCTTCCTGATGCAGAATGAGGGATCTGCTCCCTAGCAACATAGGGATTAACACTGCTCTTCAAATCCCAAGTCAGAGGATGGAGTGGACAGATTCTTGAATAAGAGTGCAAACGAGGCAGTGCTATGGAAAAAATCTTTTACAACACACAGGGAATTTGTATCCAACTGCAGACTGACTACTTTGACAATGGAGTGGTGGCATGCACCAGCAGGTTTTGTTGAACTTTTAGGGCTATGGCTTCTCATGTGGAAATGGGTGTTTGGGAGTGCTTTCTCACTGGGATAACCTGTCCCAGATGCCCTGTTGGCTCTTAATAATTAGAAGAGGCTGAACAGTAAAACGAAGTGAGGAAGTCCAGCAAATATTGTCTTTCTTCTGCTTTTTCTCTCTCTCCCCCCTTCCTTTTTTTTTCCTTGTCCTTCATCTTCTCCCAGAAGTGGGAATTCACCACTTGATTATTGTGCAGCTCTTCAGGCATTTTCTAGAATGTGCCTATGCTTCTCAGCAAGGCTGGTGAGATGTGGCAACACGATATCGAAACAGAATAAGTAAGGAAAGGATGTGACCCAGGGAGGCATCAGTGGTGTTCTGTGTGTGTGAGCAGTGAGCTCCGTCACTGATGTTACGGCCTATAGAACAAAGCCATGGTGCTTAATTCTGTGGCACAAGAGGCCAGGAGAGATGACTTGTCTTTAGTTCCTAAAAGCATTTCAGACTCACCAGTTCCTCTGATTTCTGCATGGTAATAATCCTCCATAAGTTTTCTGACTGCAGTTTACACTCCAACTGGCAGTGCATGCAGGATTTCAGTCCAGTTTTCATATGGCTCTTCCTGCCTATCACTGTTAGCACAAAGCCCTTCTCGGAAGAGCTGAAGCCAGATCCCCTGATGGGGAAGGTTCCATTTGGTCTGCTGCTTCAAGCAAACCTTTGGTCTCTTACACTAGCCCAGAGGCTGGCCTGTGCCATGCCACAACAGCTTTCTGTTGGGTACTCTCCTCTTCACAGATAAAAGCTCCCTTCTCCAACCCCTTCCCAAGCCTTTGGGAGCATTGCATTTGACATTTGGATGAAGCACAACATGCCTGTCAAGGTAGAAGCATGCTCCAGGCACACCATGTGGAGTCAATGCTCCCTCGGCTGATGCCTTCCTAGTCGGGCTTGGCCAAGTCACAGCACTTGCCTGTGCCTCCTCCCTCCTGCTTGCACACTGGAGTGCTTCCTGAGCCCATGGGAGCAGCGTAGTGCTGTAAGCCTCTGTAATTGTAAGGCTGGAAGAAATCCTTAGAAGAAAATCACTGTAGAAACACGACATTATTCTAATGGTCATTATTTTTTCTCATGAGGCAACTAAAGTCTGCAAAAGTAGCTTCTTTCTGAAAGGTGCTATTGCCATGAGTAAGTGCAGAAACACACCGTGCACCCGGATAGATGGGTATATATGGATACATGGGGGAGAGACAGCAGTGACAGCAAGTGCGCATGAAGCTTTTAGCAAGCACTAGTGCAGAACCTCTCAGCCTAAGAGCTGTCGTGATCCCAGAGAGAGGCATGGCACGATTTCCTGTCTCCAGGAGCACCTAGGCTTCCTACAAGCTCTCGAACGGATGGCTTGTCAGTGTCTCCTCCCAGCCGCCTCATTGCAGCAGGAGACACTGGGGAGGGAGTGACATTTCTATTCCAGTAATGAAATCTTGGCATTGCTCCAGTCCCCTAGGAATTCCTATCAGAAATGTAAATGACTTGGGGGAGGGAGGAGTGAAGATTAGAGTTTGGAATGGAATTATGTGAGCCTGTCCTGCCTCAGTTTCTCCATTCCCCTCTTGGGGATAAGGCAGTTTGCCTGCACTCCTCCGTTTAGCCAGTTTTCCAGAGTATACTGCAGGAGCTGCTAGGCAAGTGCTGCTCACCGATGGCTGTGGCAGAGCCGAAAGCTGCATCGTGTTGTAACGATATTGCTCCTTATGGCGCCTTTCAACCCAGATTTCCTACGAAAAGGCAGCGCCAGATTTTTAAAAAAAACTGTAGGTGACTTTTTCCACGCCGTGCTAGTAACCCCGTGGCAGCAGAGATCTCCCTCCTCAGCTTACTCCCTACTTTTCCACTAGCGGAAAAGAGGGCAGGGCCGAGCCGATCCTGCTCGAAGGGCACGGGTGGATCTCTTCACCTTGCCGGTGCTCCACCACAGGTCAGGGGTGGTCCACAGGGGTGGCCGGTATCCCCAGAGCCAGGGTCCGAACGGTGAGGGGAGCGTGGTCGGGGGAAGGAGCCGGAGAGGGCCGGCCGGGGAGATGGGGCTGGAGGTGCTGTGTGCATGAGGCGGGGTGCCGCTCATCCCGGCAGAGCCTTGGTTTGGGGGGGCTGAGCCCCGGTGGTGGCCCCAAGCCCTTCTCCCCTGGGGGGCTGGAGGGTGCGCGGGGGGTGCTGAGGGGCCAGGGTGGCCTTCTGATTCCGCAGGTAGGTAGGGGGATAACCGGTGCCCCGGCAGCTCCCGCGGATGTGGGTTACCCCCTCCCTGCGCTCTGGAAACCAGGCCGCCCTGTGGAGCAGCCCTCAGGGGGCGCCGCCTCCAGACACCTCCTTGGTCTCCTGCCGCTCCCGCCCCGGCCCGTCCCACCCTGCCGGGGGCTCCGAGCCCCGGAGCCGTCCCGGGGCGGCGGGGCGGGGGCGGCGGGCGCCGTGATTCGCCGCTTGGGGGGCGGTGGGCGCCCGGCTCATGCATATTCATGAGCGTGATGTCAGAGGGGGAGCACAGCGCGCGGTGACCGCTCGAGAGCGCCATTTCCTGGAGGAGGCGGCGGCGGCTGAGTAGGGACTGACGGACGGACGGACGGACGGACGTGTCGAGCGGCGCCGCGGTGGCTGCGCGCCGGCAGGGGGAGATCGCCCGGCGGTGGCGACCGGACCGGAGCGGACCTGACCCGACCCCACGGACCCCCGCCGTCGCCTCACGGCGGGTTCTCCTGCGGCTCGTTTCGGCCGGAGCCGCGGCCAGAAGTTTGAGCGTCTCCGTAGCCCCCCGGGCGAGCCCGGTGTCGGGCGGCGACGCGGGGCTTCCCCAGCCGCTGTCGCCGTCACCGCTGCCTGCACGGGCGGTGGGAGCCCCCCGCGGCGCCGGGAGCAGGGGGGAGGATGGTGGTGCGGGAGCGATGGAGCTGAAGCGGAGCATGGCGATCCCGCGGCTCCTCGTACTGGGACTCTGGGCTGCGGCGCTCCGGGACATCGCTGCCGTGGCAGGTGAGCGGGGCTGACAGCCCGCCGGGGCGGAGGGTGGCGGCGGGGGAGTGCCCCCCGAGGTCTCTGGGCGCTGCGGGAGGGGCTGCGGGGCACGGCTTCTGCTGCTGACGAGGTCCCCCGCGGGCAGCCCCCGCCTCGACGCCTCTACAGGTGTCGGCAGGGGCTGAGGGCGAGCGCGGGTCCGGCCGCCGAGAGCGGCCGGCTGCCTGCGGGCCGGTTGCCGCGGTGCCAGGTCCACTCGGTGCGGCGGCCGAGGGGCCTCGAGCAGCCACAGGTGGTGGTCGGGAGCGGCCCGGGTTACCCTCCCGGCCGGGCGCGGGGGCTCCACCGTGTTCGTGGGGACAGCGGAGGGGCCAGCGACGTGGCGCTCGGAAGCCGGCGGTGCCGGCGGGGAGCCCGGGCTGTGCGAGCCTCGCCCGCCTGCGAGTAGAGCGGCGAGCTGGAGCCCGAGTAATCCTCCCCAGTGTGTGCGGAGGCACTGCTCTGGTATGTTCCTGGCGCGGGTCGTCGCCGAGGAAAGCCGGGCGCTAGCGCATTCCTGAGTGGCTTTTGTTGTTTTTCACCTCGTGAACTCATATTCCGAAGTTTCACCTCCGAATCGCAGGGAAAGGCAGCGTGTTGGAGCGTCTCGACGCCCCGGCCAACCTGCTCCCGACTTCACCGGGAGTTTAGCTCCGCGCTGCATGTGGAGCGATGTGCGTGCAGTGACACGGAGCTGAGGGGGCTGTGGCACAGGTTGGATCGCTAGATCAGTGTCCTGAAGAATCTGAGGAGCGAAAAACCTTTACTTTGGCCTGCATGAGCAGATGTCTTTCTCTCCGGTCCCAATATAACTTCACATAAAACACATTCTGTTCCTAGGAATGAAAATATTCGGAGGTAGCAAGTTTAAAAAACAAACAAACATATATGTCGTGTATTTTGACGAGTTTGTTCGCTTGCTATCAATTCTGACAACTGCCTGGTAAGAAATTTAATACAGTTTGTTTCTTATCTTTACATTTCAAGACCTGCAGCTCTTACAGGTAGGCTTGGTGGAACCTATTTGGATGAGATTATTTCTTGCACAGTCAAGAATGTTGTCAGATGAGAAATCGTGAGTGGGAAAATAGAAGGAGGAATAGGTGAAAATTAAAATCCCTATTTGTCTCTTATGTGATTCTCCCTGATAGCTACAAAGAGATGCTGCAGCCAAAACTGCATTTTGGTCATGTGAATTTATTAAAAATCTCCAATATGTAATTCTTCATTTCATTTGATATTGATGGAGAGATTATACCTGGACCATGTGTACAACACAGACTGAACACGTGTACTGTCTGTTAATTTCCTACATATATAATCATTTCTGTGCAAAATGAAAAACCATAAAGGGTCTCTAATAACATTTCTTTGTTTAATTTGTGACTAACTCTTTCAGCAGGGCAGTCTGAAGGAAGCTGAGTAGTTTGGTTTTCCATGAAGGCACATGTAATGAAAGTGTCTGTCAAGTTGTGCATGTGTTCAGCAGCCTGGCTACATGAGTTTTCTGTAACACACAGAGAGCTGCTATGAAGCTTTCATGTTATAGTCCACCATTATGAGGGGTGAAAGGGAGGATGCTTTCTGGCATGCACTAGTACATGTTGTTTGTGTTACATTTGAGTTAAGTAATGTGAGGTTAGATCATCCTCACCCAAGGTGATTAAATCCTTAGCCCAGCAAACGAGCTGTAGCAACTAAACTAAAATGATCAGCTTGTCTGGTTTCCAATACTGTGAATTTGCTAAATTAATAACAGCGGATAGAAAAGCAAAAGACTGAGTGTGGGAAACCACCTGTTAGCAGGCTGGGGGATCTCTTTAAGGAAAGGAATAAAGACCTGCCAGTGTTCTGTATTTGGTCCCAGACTGCTGGTACTCATCTGGGTACAGGCTGCTCGTGGCAGAGCGCTGGCTGGTCCCACAATGATGGTTCCCCTTCTCCCAGTTGTTACAACCACACTGTGAGTTCCTCTGCTGTTGCAGTGCCCTGTGAGGTGGTGCCCTCATGGCTGTGGGAGGGTGGCATTTTGGCAAGAAGAAAAGGGGCATATCAGAATCTGTGTTGGATTACTGATAAGGCTGTAAAAGAGTTTGAGAGCAACAGGGCTGCTTTGGATTTCACTACTGTTGTTTTTCTGTCTGGCTCTGGGGGCTAGCAAGGCATCCTGTGAGAAGCTGACCAGCCAGTGAACTGGGAGAAGTTGTAATGTATGGGATATACATGGCTGGGCAAGAGGGATGGAGTAATTTTTTTCTGGAGGATGTGTAGTCCACTGCCAGGGCATAATATTGAATTAGGCTAGACCTGTTCTGGTCTGTCAGTCCTGTGCCACTGCATAGGAAATGGCCACTCTCCCTAACAAAACTAACTTTACATTTCTTCTCTACCTTCCTGCTTTCCCACGGTCTCCTTTGATCTTCTGGTTCCTCCTTTATATGCCTTTCTTTCTTAAATGCACTTAGATAGTTGGCTTCCGTGTCTTCTCGTGGTAACAAATTCCATATATTCGCTTCTGCTTGAGGGAAACACTCCCCATCCACCCACACATGTAACAGTGCTCCAGGCCAAATTCTGATCACTTCTGTGTCAATATAAACCTGAGCACCTCCACCAACTCTGGCCCTGCTGCTTTGTGGTCGCAATGGTATAGCTCTGGGTGCGATGTGGTCCTTTGGCTGGACTGGAGGGTACTCCAGGGAGGCTCATTTGAGCACACACCCACGTCACGCAACACAAATATCTGTTCTCTGAACAGTTCTGCTCCTCAGCAAGGTACGCTGTGGAATAGGCTTTGCTTTCATGGGTTTTGCAAATTGCAGAGAAGCTCTCTGTTATGTAGGGGAACAGTGTACACTGAATAACAAGACATAATTGATTCTTTCTCATATCCAGGCTCTTTGCAAATGCATACAATGGAGCAAGCACGATGATTTCTTAGCAGCTCATGAGCACGGTAGCTTAAATTCAAGCCTGGGGAAAAGGGGGAGGTGTAGCCTATTGAATGAATGAAGTTAGCACTGCTGGATGACTGACACGGAGAACCTCCCAGCATTTCTGTCTACCTCTGCTTGGGCACTGCTCTGCAGATCCTCACCCTGCTGTTACATGAGTTGGAAAAATCCCTATGTATACACTGAACTGCCACTTTTCTCCAGCAATTTTGCTTTCAGTGCTTGCATTTGACTATTGCTTAGCAGACATAGTAGAGCAGTACTGAAACTAACACACTGTCTCAGCTTGTGCTGGTAGGGTATGTAATTCCAGACCACCAACCTAGAGTAATTTGCTGTACTCCAACCCCCCTTCTTCTGGGGGTGGGGCGGAGTAGTATTTTTTTTTTAGGTATGAAATTTACAGGACCTCCAATCAAATTAAAGGTGTCCCAGGGTCAACCCGTGAAACTAAATTGCAGCCTCGAGGGAATGGAAGATCCTGAGATGTTGTGGATCAAGGACGGAGCAGTGGTGCAAAGCGTAGACCAGGTGTACATTCCAGTAGATGAAGAACACTGGATCGGCTTCCTCAGGTACAACAGATGCAGAGAAGGAAGAATAACGTGGAAACTATTGCAGTTTTCTGCTGTCAGCTGTTTCTATGCAACTGCAGTGCCCTCAGTGGGGCAGGGTCCTTAGGTCTGCAATTCAGTGTGTGACAAGGGCATAACTGAGCAGAATTGAAGCCACTGAGTGCTGAGATTTTATGCACCAGAGCCATATTAGTTTCCTGACTCCTGTGGGGGCAGGTGCTTTACTAATGCCTGTGATCCTTGAGACGTGACTTCAAGGTGAAAAGGATGTTCTTGACTTGTTTGTTCATCTTGTTCTGCCATGCAGCAGCATAAATAGGTTTTCTCTATCATACTCATTCTGTTCTCTTACTCTCTCTTTTGAGCTGTCAGTCTGCCAGAAGGGTGAGGATTGTTAATTGAAATGAGACTCCCAGGACTACATCCCCTTCCTTTCTTTGGGTAGGTGTGTTTGTCACCTGAACCATTCTTGATTCATTTTGCAATGAATCCTAATTTGTTCCTAGTACGTTTACACCTCATGGTATTGGTTCTGCCCCATTCAGAGGAACAGAAATTCTTCTTCAGAGCAGCTCTCTGTACCTTTATTTCAGCAGAAGAGGCATGTCAGCTAATTCTGGAAGTACTGAGTTAAACAAGACCCAAGGTTCTGCTCTTTTTTGTGCATTAAGAAAGCTTGTAGAAGCAAACATGCCATCACCATGGGAGCTCAGAACTCCTGACTGACTGAGAATCGCTCTTCCCTGAGCTCTGGCTTCATCTCCTGTTAGGTTTCTTAGATTGACATTGCATAGTCTCCAATTCCACCAACCAAAAGTTCTGTGTTAAAGCTTGTCCGTAAGAAACATTTTGATAGGAAAAAACATCCGTGCACAGTAAAACTATTGCATAACATTATGCTGTGGAAACAGTTTGTCTTGAAACTATACTGTTTACTTCCCCCTAGTTCCACTAGTTAACTCTACCCCTCAGTCTCTTGGTCTGTTCTCCTTTCTTGCCTCTTGTTTTCCTCCACAGAGAACTCTCTGCAGCACCAGAGATAAGTTAGGATGCTAAAGCTGGATGGGCTTGTATCTTTTTCTCCTTTTTCCTTTCTTCTCCTAAAGTGACCATTTCTGCCGCCCACTATGTGGTGCAATCGCTGTGTTTCAGAACATGTGGCTGGATGGGCAAGACAGCTGATGCCATTTGAAGGTCCAGCTCTGAAAATCAGGCTGCAGTGGGTCCATTTTGTGCATTTTGGCACTTTCCCTTTTCTCTCTTCCTTCTTGAGATGTTCTTTTCCTTCTCCAAGGAGGACAGCTGCTAGTATTAGAAAGGTAGGCATCAGATCTGTGGAGAAGCCCTGCATGGCAGCAGAGACATGTCTGCACATCCCATGGCGGGCAGTCAACATTGACAGGCAGTCAGAATCGTACTGATGCCTTTGGTAGCTGAGGCCTTGTTGCTTTGGGACCAAATTCTGCCTTTGTTCACCATTTACTGGAGCAGGCCCGCATAGCCCCTTGAAATCACAAACTGAGAGGCCCAAGGAGCTTTGCAAGCCTTGGATGAGAACAGCACCGAGTGCACTTGAGGTGAGGGGGCCCTTTTCTGACCCATCTGTTCCTTTATGAGGCTGTTGCCAGTCCTGTCACTTAACTGAGGTGAAAACAGTCAGACTCTTTGGAGGCTTGCAGTTTGGAGTTTCCTTGTAGCTCAGATGTTGTAGGCCAAGCTGTTGCTCTTGAAGGCTAGCTAGAGTCATGATTCAGGATTGAGATGACCAACCCTTCCTATCCTGAGAGAACACAGATGACTTGTTTTCTGCGAGGTTGTTTTGGAGGAAGGCTGTCTGCTCTGCTGAGGACTCTCTCCACCCACTTTAGAGAGGAGCCTCCCATCTCCGCTGTTTTGCCACATGATTTGTGCAGGCTGGCTGTTGATCTCCTCCTCAGAGCTGACTGTGTCTCAGTGGATGTTTTCCATGTATCTGGTTTGCCAAACAGTGAAGGGTCCTTTGGGGCAAAAACATGCTTTATCCACATAAAATATCGATATGGCTTTTGACTTTTTTCAGCTTGAAATCCGTCGAGCGGACAGATTCTGGGAAGTACTGGTGCCAGGTTGAGAACGGGGGGAAGAAGGAAGAATCACAGCAAGTGTGGCTCATAGTGGAAGGTAAGGAGTAGTAGTAGCGCTGGTTTCCTTTCAGGGCTGACCCACCAATATGCTGTAGGTTGAAGTGGTGAGAGCAGATTGCTCCAGTGACAGGCTTCTTGGCTCTGAACCATTGCTGCTAACTGCAGTGAGATTGCTACAGAGCAGGAGTAAGAAATAGGAGAATTGCATCAAGGAGCAGAGCTATCAGTTCATTGCCTTCTGATTTTATTTTGGCATGTTAGGAAACAAGATCCTTTCGTGCACACACATTTCTTTCCAGCTCCTAAATCCATTGTTGCGTTCATCTCTAAATACTTTGTAGAATTGAAAGAGATCCTTGGGGCTCATCTGGCCCAACCCACTTCTCAAAGCAGGGTCACAGCCCGGCTCTGTGTATCAGCCAAACGGATCTTTGAGGGCAAGGTACAGTTTTAGCCCAGTGCTGAGTTCTGAGAGAAGTGCTGTACAGTAGCACTTCGTAGCTGTGACTGTTTCATGTGGCACTGTTTTGTCCAGGGTTTTCTGATAAGAACAACTTCTATATGATTGTCCAAAAATAACCCAAGGCAGTGTGGATTGGTGGCTTCTTATTGTCTCTAGTTTCATTTCCCTTGAGCCGTGATTCTGTTAGATCCTCAGAAGCTAGTAGTGATAGGATGGCTTAATATATGGTGAAGAAGTTGACAGGAACAGTGCATAGGCAGCAAGAAGTGGCTTTTTGGATGTACGTGGTAGCATTTTGAGCCAGAGCTGAACTGACAGTCTTAAAAGAGAGGGGAGCAGGCAGGGTGTCATGGGAGGTGGTGTGGTCTGGGTGTTTTACAGCAAAGGTTTCACTGACTCAGAGCCATGGAAACATTCATAGCAGCTCTCACAGGAAAAGGAACACTTAAATTCTGCCTTCCATAAATACCAGGCTTATGTACACCTAAATTTTGAGGTACGGTTTCAACTGGAGAACATTGTTTACAGCTTAAAATGCTCTCTTTTGCAGAGTTTCTATTTCTGTTCCAATTACCAGAGCCTGCTCCAGAGGTGGATGCATCTGTATGGTGGGTGCATTAGGAGTGATTGGGTAGCTCAGTGTGCTAAGCTGTCTGACACAAACAAGGCGCCCTTCTGGACAGCACAGGCAAAAAGTATCAAAGTCACAAAAAGCAGCTGCAGCTCGGTAGGGGGGAGTGTACTGAGAATAATGACCAAGGCTTAAAGCAGAAGCAAAAAAAAAGCAACCAGTCGCCTTTATGAGAAAAACAGCATGGTAGAAGGTAGTTAAACTTGAACTGAGCATGTAATCATGTGGAAAGGAAGTTGGGGAATAAAATTAAAGATTAACAAGTAGTGATAAAGGGTGGGATTTCAAAAATGTGTCAGCTCTTAGCATAAGAAAACACCTGGCAATGCAAAAGCCTATCAATCCCACCTTCACTGTTATCTCTGTGTATTTTTTCCCTGGGTGTACCAGCTTTGCCTAGAAACGATTACTCCGTTGATAACAACTGTTGTCCTCTTTGACTGAGAGAGGATTTTACCCTGGTGATTTTCAGCCTTCCATGGGTGCTGACACCCTTCAGTGTGCCACACAAACAAGTGTGGACTATTGTTGATCTAACCTAAAGTGAGCTTGACTGGATTTCTGTGCTGTATAATATCTGCTTTGAGGCCTACTTAGGTAGTCTGTATCTGCCAGCATTTGTAGCAATGGCATTTGAACTGTCTTTTTAATAGAAATGTTTGATCTTATGAAACACTCATTATAATTTACAGAAAATAAATTATTTTACAAGTGTTTTCTGGTTTAGAAACTAGACACTGGCCATGCTGAGAACATGATAGTGTTTGTTGCTCAGAGAGGTGATCTCAGAGGCACACTGTGGAGTGTTAAAAATACAGATTATGTTTCTTACAGAACTTTCCCTCTGAAATTACACCTCTGACCACGTGGCTGTTCCTGAGGCTGCTAGCCCCCATTAGCTACAGCCAGAGCCCAAACCACACCTGTATGGACACATTCCGTGAGTTGACGCTGTTTAAAAACTGAGCTGTACAAAAAAATCAGCCTCATAGGTTGGATGCTGGCTTGGAACAGGGAATAGACAGGATCATTTCCTTGCTTTGCCGCTGATTTCCTGGCTCCTGGCTGCTCAGTGCTTCCACAGTGCATCTGTGAGAGGGGCGTGCTGGCATTCAGCTCTCATACCAGGAACTGGGAGGCCAAATGTGTCGCAGAGAGTGAGCTGGCCAGGTAACATACGTACAGTGCAAGTTCCTCAGCTGGATGAGTCAGTTACACTCCCTGAGCTATGAGAGTTTTTAATTGTGGTCTTGTCTGATCTGTTTAGCTGCTCCCAAAGTGAGAAAACCTGCTGAGCTGGGCAGGATCCACCTGAAAGGTTACCTTGGGTGTCATGGCAAATGGACAGGAGGCAGGGATCCTGCTCACAGGTAGAGAAAAGGTGATTATTTTCCCTTCTAATCTTCCTTGGAGAAGGAGGGCAAAGCAGGCAGAGGTGTTGCAGCTGATACCTGGAAAGCTTATTCATTTTTATTGTTTATGTATGAATGCAATAAAAAAAAATGAAATAAAATATGTAAACCAAACCAAACAGTAAGCCATGTTGATGGATATACCTGTTCTGAACATTAGCTTCTGCACAGATAGGCACCATTATTGCTCAAGTGATCTATTTTTAGATGCATTTTAGTTTATTCATTTATTTACCACTCTAAATGGAGTCAAGGAAGGCACAAAAGGAATGCCACGTGAAAGACACAGTGACTGGACAGTCAGTGAAAGACTGAGAGTATCACTTTTGGCTGTAGCTTAGGGGAAATGTCAAGCATTAGGCTTCTAAATCCCTATTTAGGCACCTCCATTAATTGCCTACTGGTGGAGGTGCACAGCATCTACCACATCAGTTGAAGCCCCTGGGCCTGCCATCTTTGGCCGGGGACAGACAGTGTAATTTCAGCATGTGAATGCTCAGGGTTTTTGGTTCCTCTGTTTCTGCAATGCAACAAATCAGCAGTTTCCAAAACACACTTTTTCCAACTGAGAATACCTGATTTAGGGGGAGATGCAGTCAGTAGCAGCTGTACTTGACACCCAGAGATTTTATTATAAAAAAGGGAACTGAATGTTTCTTTGGGCTCTTCCAGCAGCCACCAGAAGTACGTGCTGGCTGTCCGACATGGTCAGCACTGGTGCTGATGGCTGATGAAGTTTGTGTTACTGGTTTGGAGCACTGAAACCACAAGAGTTTTGGCATTGCCCATAAGAGGAACCACATCTCTTGATGTGTTGAATTACACTCGACTATTGCCACTTAGATGACCTGAGGTAGTTAGTATTGCAGCTGCGTTTTGCTCCCCATGGGCCTATTGTACCAAGCTCAAGTCTTTCCTTGGTGGGGAGCAGATAGTTACCAAGAGTGCTGTGTCCAGCCTTCAGCTCTGAAACAAATTACCCCTGACTTCAAGACAGCCTGGTTGTGGTGGTGTTAGAGCATGCTGGAAGGCATCTCCAGTCAATTAAGCTTCAGAGGCAGCATTGCAGATGATCTCAGTCTCTCACCAGGGGGTTTTTTCCTCATTCATGGGTTTGTTAAAGCCACTAGTTCAACACGTTCTCAAGCTTCAGGTTTTAATGCATGGCGAGAAGTCTCTGCAGCTGGATTAGCTGTCTTTTAAAGTGGTGTCTGCCACTGCTAAAGTTATTGACTGTTGCCTCTTTAAACTCCAGTCTATCCAGCTGAAAAATTGAGCAAATACTACCGCTAAAAGCTGCTTCATAGGGGAGTCTTGAAGGAGGCTCAGTGAAAGTGGTTTTTCAAAGGCATTTGGGGAAGCAAGCACTCTTTCTCTTTGACTTCTAGTGGTAGTATTTAGACATTCACTGAGGTGATCCAGCATATCTGACCCTTGGTTTTTGTGAAGGGCTCTGAGGGCATCGGATTAGGTGTAGTGGCTGGGCAGATGGATGTCCAGTCTTCGGCACTGGTATTAGTGGAAATAAACAATAGAAAGAGTGTCTCCAGTTATTGTCACTTGTCTGTTGCTCTTCTAGGTGTGCCCTACTTTACTGTGGAACCTGAGGATGTGTCCGTGTCCCCTAATGCCCCGTTTCATATGGCCTGTGCTGCTGTTGGTCCCCCTGAACCAGTGACAATTGTCTGGTGGATGGGAGACTCTAGAGTGGGGCTTCCAGACATCTCCCCCTCCATCTTAAATGTGTCAGGTAAGGCTGCTGCCAATGCAGGGGATCAACTTTAAGCGTCAGAAGAGGAGAGCTCTCTTCTGATCATGCCTAGTGACACTGGGTAACCACATAATATGAGAATGGTGTTTCACTCTGCATTAAGGGTTGAGGGGTCATGATCACATACAAAGCCAGATCGATCATCTCTCAGGGTTGCTCAGTGTACTTTCTGCTGGCTTGAGGCACACAGGCTCTTACAGAGTTTATGTGTGGCTGGCACTCTGTTAAACTACTGAACAGATGATGCACTGGGTGCCTCCTTTGTTCCACCTCATGGAGGGTGTTCATGGTTATATTCAGGGACTCCCTTGGTCCCATTTGACTTGTAACTCTCTAAGCATTCACATGTAACAGCTGACATGTGCACAGCCTCCTGTGCACTGCTTTCCCCTCTCTTCCCTGCTCCTGTCTTTGTTTGAATGCCCTCATCATTAAAACCTGACTGCCTCTTGTAATTGTTTGACACTTTTAGAGTAGTTGTAAAGGTGCTGAAGTGGGCTGGTTGATATCCTTTAAGAACAAGTTTTGCCCCAGAGCAGGCATGGTGGTACAGCAGCAGCATCAGCAAAGAACTTGCGAGCCAGTAGGTGTTTGGGCCTCTCTTCAGACCACTTTCAGGGAAGGGCAATGTATCTCTACCAGGAACTGTCTACAGCTATTCTTGTAGGTACAAGAGAAGGTTCTTGCCTTCTCTTAAAAGTAACTTTATTCTAGTTACTTGTCCAACAGCTTTGTGTTATGTCTTCTCTTTGCTGCTGTTTTATTGCTCTCAGCATCTCTGAGCCAAAGTTGAACTAACTATTTAGAAAGAAAAGTTTTCAGAACTAAGAGTCATCTCTGAGACCTCTTCTTCAGTGTTAATACAGTTACACCCAGGTTGAGTTTCTTTTTGTATATCGTGGGCCATCCTTTGAGCTACCCAATCCTATTCAGACTTCCCTTAGAACCTAATTTATATGCAAATCAAAACCTGATTCGTGATTTGCAATGGTTTTAAATCATCGTCTCCCTCTCTTACATAGCCACTGATGCTGTTCCAAGTTGGGAAGAAAAACTGCTCCCTTATGATATAATCTTCCTGTTGAAATGGAAACTGAAAAGACCAATAGTTGAGAGGGGAAAGACAGTAAAAAAATAAGTCACCCTTCCTCCACTAAACACATCCCGTGGTGCCTCACAAAATTTTTGTCATTGTGAGGCAGTGGTAGTGAGACCTGAAGAAGGACATCTACTCCTGGTGATTCTTCAAATGAATTGCTGTTGTATATATTCATCAGCAGCACCTTTCTTTGCTTTCGGTGTTCTTTGGGGTGTCCCTTGGGCAGGTGTTGTCTTTGCAGCCGAAAACATATATATCAGGATACAACCTGCATGGTCAGATTACCCAAGCATGTTGAAAAAGACAGTCGGTAAGAAAACAGGCACTGCTAGCTGAAGAAAGTATATAATTCTGAAGACAATAATAGTAAAGTACTGGATAGAAAGCAAACATTTAGAAGGTTTAACAGTGTTGTATTTGGAAAGCTGTGCTGGCATGGTGTTAGAGAACAAGCAGTTCTTGGTTCGTGGTGTGTTTTTTATTTTCCTCAGGGCAGAGCTGTGTTTGCTTCTTTCTTGGGACATGACTGCCACGTCAGGTGCTACTCTGCTCTGCTGCCTGGCCTTTAGCCTGCTGGCAGCATTTTCTTCTCATTCAGAGGAATGAGTGGAAGAAGCCTAAAATACTCTGTCCTTTGATTTTATAGCACTCCCTCCTCTCTTCCTTTACATCTTCTTTGCAATGCCAATAATCTCAGGCTTGGGAGATGAGTCAAAGGGCAAAAGCTGCTCTGTGCAGCTCGGAAATATTTTTCCTGCCTAAAACGTATGCCCATAGTGTACCAATCCTTGACTTTTCTCAGATACAGCCCCGTAAGGCAACTGAGGGCCAAATCAAATGAAAATAGATGCTAGACACAGTTCTCCAGTCAGCTTTGCAAATCTATCTCCATTCTGATTAATTTGCAGTACCTATATGCTTTTTGGAGCAGCCAGACATCAGTATGATGCCATGTTCAGGCCCTGTGGGATGGATGGATGGATGCTCACAAAAGACAGGGAGCCTAATTCTTACTTGTATCACCCCTGGAAAGGGCCTCAGTGCTGATATAGTAGCATTTAACTTCCACTTCCTTTCTGTGTCTTCAAAAGTCTGATGCAAGGTGAGGGACAGGTGGGCATTAACAGGCAGCATCTGGTTGGAAGTTTGCCTGGGCTTATATCCCAGTTAGAAGATGGCTGTTGCTCAGGTGCAGGCTGAAGTCCAAAGCACTGGGCATTGTATAAGCTCATGGTTCAACACAATGCTTGCTCCAAAGATGCTCACCAGAATTTGAGAAGTGGACATGCACTAACCGAGCACTGTGAGCTGTGACCCTGACAGATTTTTCCTTCTCTTTCAGTGCTTTCTGAAGCTCCTGTGAAAGCTTTTCTGTGTTACCACACTCTCGCCATTAAAATTGCGTTTAGCATGTTAATTGCATGTAAATCCACATGACTTTGATTGGCACCCAGCTCAGCCTTGCAACTGGCTGTACAGATTGAGCTGAGTGTCACAAATAATTGAAATTCTCCTGAAAGTTGAAGCTGGATTATATAGTTGTTTGTGTTTCCTTTCCTTTTCTTGGCTGATCTCCAGGTATTAATCAAAGCACAGTTTTCTCCTGCGAAGCTCACAACATAAAGGGATTGTCTTCATCTCGGACAGCTACTGTTCAAATTAAAGGTAAGAGAGTGCAAGAGACTGGGCAAGGGATTTGGGTTTGCTCTCTGGGGAGGGAAAGTAGGGCTCCTTAATGCAAGGGGTTGCCTCAAAGCTGCTGGCAGCCAGCACCAGTTTTAGCTCTTGGCAGTCAAAACAATGCTTTGTGCTCTAATGGCAGTTCCCACTTCCTATGCACGGCCGTATCCCAGGCTGTTGAAAATAAACCACATCTGATTAAGGAGTGGAAATGTGATGTCAAATAACAATTTCTCCTTGAGAAGGAGAGAGACGAGGCAGTCAAACCGTTTGTGAGAGAGGAAGCTGATGTAAATCTGTAGCTGGGGAAATCTTTCCTTCTTGGAGATAGATGGGTCTTGTTGGAGCTAAAGAGGCCACTAATTCTGCTTGCTTCTAGTATTATCACATTTGATGCTGAAAAAAGTCAAGGAAGGTGATCACCAGTGACTAGTAAGGTCTGCTCATCCACACTAGTTTTATGGATTTTATTTTTTTTAATTCTTTGCTCTTTAAAAACTCATTGAAAACAAATAATTCCTAGCCTGTGCATGACCAGTTGCCATTGGAAGTGCCCAGATTGATGTGACATTTCCTCTGTTCCTCCAGGTGACTGAAAAGAGGATAATCAGAGCAATTAGTTCTTGCCCTCCTCTTCATGTTGAGATACTTTTGCATTTGAATTTTTAGTCATGCTTTAATGCACATTTAATTACACTATCATCAGTTTCAGGAGAGGCATGACACAAAAATCATTTGTTCCATATTGCTCAGTACAAGTAAGAGCAAGTATTTATGTCTGTATCAGTATCAGAACTCGTAGTAGCTACTGTTCATTAAAGGACAGCTTAAAATCCAGCTGTAATCTACCACTCCCACAGTGTGTTTTTCTTCAGGACATTGTGGTTACTGCTATGCCAAGAATGCAGTGTGCTGAACTAGTAAGATTTATAACTTAATTTAAAACCATTTGGAGTTGTTGCCTTAAAGGCTTGTCTACACAGGGGAGTTAGTTATTGTGGAATATATTTTCTGTGGATATTTTTATCCTGGGATAGAATTTAGTTCACAAAGCTATTATGCTTTAAAAAAATCTCATCAAGCCATAATTTGAAAAAACATTTAGCATAAAAAAGCTTTTTTTATTTTTTGAATGTTAACATAGATTATTATTATTTTATTAACCAAGATGAAGGGGTAAAGACCTCAGAATTCCCAGCAATTATATGTAGCCAAAAAGTGCTCTATAGGGGTCAATCATCAGCTAATGGATTCACACACTTTTGTCACAGACATACGTTTTAGAGCTAAGAAAGAGCAATCTCACTCGATTCAACAAATTTTGCACCAGTGTGTGGCATGTCCTAGAGACAAAAATCAGGTTTTAAACAGCAAGTCCAGTGCTGTAGTCATAAAAGTTCCTACTGTAATACCTTAAAGATGTATCTAAAAGCATAGTTCCAAACTTACCTATATGATGAGGATTTTCTAAATAAAAAAAGTTTGAAGATTCTAGTACAGCCCCTGTTAAAATTAAAGCAAATGTTCTAACAAGGGCATCAGCAGGAATAGGAGCAGGCCCAAATAATGTTTATTTAGTCCTTGATCCTAAGAACATGCAGAATTCAATGAAATCACTCCTGGAAGTGTTTATAACCATGCGTGTTCAGGGCTTCCTCTCTTGCACAAATCCATCTGCTAATGAGGACTCTTAAGCCTTTCTACAATTTATTAAACAATTAGTTTCTTCTGTGTTTCCAGAGGCAAATATTTTTGCTAGGACATTTACAAACTGTTAACATTTCTTCCTATTTGTTGCTGTTGTTGTTCATTATCTATTCTCTGTAGTGCCCACAATGTGCTGGGTGTACTCCAAGCAGAAAATTACTGTTATTGTAGCCCACAGTCCCCAGTCGTGTACAAAGCCCCATTGTTCCAGCCGCTCTCCAAGCACAGAGGAAGTTAACTCTCATTATGTTAACACTCAAGGTCCTGTTTTCAGACAGGCTTTGCTCTCCTTTATTTGTGGAGCTGACACTTTTAGGGTCGTATCCCGTGTTTCAGAGCACAACAGGAAACAGCCGCCCACAGTTTTTTCCCAAGACGCCATAGGGAAATGCATCTGGCCCTTCTACAGATTGTGGAGCTAAGGGAAAGGTGCTAGCAAGCCAGGCCTCCTCAGCAGCTGTCTCCGTTACATACGGGGTGTTAGCAGCCAATTATTTATTCTCACTGCTGGCATAGCCCAATCCTCCTTTGGGCCTGACAGCCAGTGTTGAAATTACATGTTGCTAAACCCCAAAGTTACAGTGTGTCTACAAAAGACTTATGTTTCAACAATACCCAAGAAAGCAGTGAAAGCAAGCTTTTTCCTCCCCTAAGAGCTTACAAACCTGAACACCAACATCAAAAGAGAATGAAACAAAAATGCAGTAAAGTCTAAGTTAACTCACAAAGAACGCACTGCCCATCTTCCATCTCAGACCCTTGTTCTGCTGCCTCACCTCCCACCCATGCACCTGGTTCTTATCTACGTGGCAGCCCCCTGCCCTGTGTCCTGGTAACTAGTTAACCAGACAACAAAGGCTTTTTAGGGTTAATCTGTGTCACCATCTATTCCCTGCCCCATCCTCTTCTCTAGGCCCTCTGTAGAGACCTCGGAGGGGACTTTGGGCTATGGATTTCTCCTGCGAGATGGCCCTGTGGAGATGCTGAAGGCAGCGGTGTTGTGGTTGTCCTTGGTGCAGTGAAAGTCAAAGGTGCTCTGGCAGAGTAGAAGATGCAGCTGGGGGAATCTTGGTTTGCAGCTTGTCCACTGCTGCTTTCCCCTGGATACAGCTCAGGAGAGGTGGAAAATTCAATCTACAGGCAGAGCCTTGTAGTGAGGACTGCTGGGTTTTGGAGGGAGGACTCCTGAGGGTACAGTTTGTTGAGGTACTACAGGAGAAACGTCACTCACGGCAGCAGTGTAGAATTTTTTAAAATTAGGAAAGGATTAGGGGAGAGGTTAGTATTCATGAAGCTGGTAATTTTTCAGGAGTGAGGTGCTTGAATGAAAACAGTGACTCAGGGGTGAAAAAGAGATGGTGAGGGGTATATTAGGAAGAATAGGAAGTAACTATGTGGAGTTATGTGTGAGGAAAAGAGAAGTTAAAGGGAAGCATCAAGGATCCTTAAAGGAAGCCAAGCATTCTGGTGCTGTGCTGCAGTGGTAGGAAGCATGAATATCTGATTAAATATCCACTCTGGGAATCCTGATTTTGTTCCTGGCTGTGTCCTTAATTTGTAGAGTGATATCAGCCGTGTGACAGGCACTCCCTTTGCCTTGAATTACCCCTCTGTAAAACAGTTTATTCATCCCGAGCCTGAGGAGGCAGTTTCTGGTTCATGCTCCATCCCAGGGAGTTTCAGTGGGAGTTTGCAATGGACATCTGCAGGCAGTGCTTTCACAGCACAAAGAGGTCTACTGCAAATCAGCTGCAGGGTATTCGGGTCACTACAGCTAACTACCCTCTGCCTGGTGCTAGCAGAGCTGTTGTTGAAGACTGGACTGAGAACCGGGGGTGGAACTTAAAGCCCTGATTTGGTTAGCAATGTAGGTCCACAGGCAATTGTGTGCACAGTGCTGAGTCATGCATTGCAATGGAGGGGGCAGGGAAGAGGGCTGAGTAGGGAAGGTGTAAACATCACACATTGGCATTACTATCAAAGAGATCAACCACTGCCTGTATGCACTGAGCAAGTATGCCAGGCAATGAAAGAATGGCTGCCAATAGCTTGTTCGATGTTAAAATAATAGTTTCATTCACAACTGTCAGGGACACTCTCTAAAGATGTGATATTGTACCATTTCTGTTAGAGATTTCATTGCATAATTTCTAGCCTCAAGCCTCTTCCATTTCCCTGTGAATACCTGCTCAGTTCTGTGTATACTGAAAGGTCTCTTTGTTTCTTTTGTAGCCATGCCTCTCCCGCCTCTCAATGTAACTGTAAGCCAAGTCACCAGCAGCAATGCCAGCGTGGTCTGGGTACCAGGATTTGATGGCCGCGCACCCCTCCATTCTTGCACTCTTCAGGTATGGCTTCTCTGGATTGTGCCCTGCTCTGCGTGAATAAAAGGCTTTACTGGGCCAGGTCATTTCCTAGGCCATCTTTTGCTCTCACAACTTATTTGTAGCAGTGTTTGAATTCTTATTTCACAGTATTAAAACATAAAAACTTAACAGGGTTCAACTCAGGGCGTATACAGGTGCCAAAGAGCAGGTCATGAACTTCATGCTCAAAAGTTAAGAATTAGAGACTGGCCCCATTCTCCATCATGGCAGGTTATCACATCAGTTGCTTCCATAATTCCAATAATCCATACAGATTATTACACTGCAGCACCCATGAAGCACCACAGCACTCTATGAGAAGTGCCTGGGAGTAGCTGTAGCTGTAGGGTGCTCACCCCTCCTGCTAGCGTGGAGCAGCTGCCCCGTGGTAACTTGTTCAGATGCAGGTGCCTGTGATTCCCATGCCAGCTGAGCCCTGTGCTTTGCGGTGCCAGTGGAAATGCGGGAATCCTGACATACCGGTGAGTCCAAAGGATAAGGAGCTTGCAAAGTATAGGATGTGGTACAGGAAGGGTAGGAATGATCGAGGCAGGAGATAGATTGGGCTTTTTGGTACAAGGTCAGGCCTATTTGCACGTTTCAGAGTAATTTTAAACCCTGCCTCTAAATCTTGATTGGTTTTCCATTGTCAGAGACCAATTCTACCCAGAAAATCAAGGGTGACAATATCCTTTAGCTCTACTGTACTCCACATCTCTTGGACTATTTCTTAAGGTCCAACTTCAGGGTGAAGTGTCCGACTTCAGGGAGAGTTAGTTTCTACCATTGCACACTTAACTGTAGAATCAGACCAAAGAGCAGGTAGCCAAACGTCTAAAAGAAATGGCGATTTCCAAAGTGGGCTGTGCAAACACAGCTAGGCACACTCCCCATGGATTTATCTGCCAGCTGTGAATATTAGACCCCTATGCTTTCCCTACCTGATTACAGCAGCATTTTGAGCTAGAGTGGAATTTCTGTGGGGTGTTGCCAACTATGTAGAGGAGGATTATAAACTCAAGGTAATGCTGGAAGCAGTCTAGCTAATTTAATTGCAGTCCACTTTTTATTTGGAGAGGAAACCAGAGGTTTCATGCTTTGATGTTTGTTCTCTTTCATAAGTAAAAGAAACCATCATCTTGATTTAACTCACTGGCAGAAAGAACTCCTGAATATAACTAGCCCTGGTATCTGGGTTTTGTTGCTGCTTCTGTTCTTGTTCGAAGTCAAAAACGATTTTCTTCCTCTGTTTTACAATGCCAGTTATCTCCGCCTGGAACAGCCTATTCTCTCTGGCTTGCTCGCTGCAATGCTAATCACCCTGGGGTTTAAGTTCCCCCTCTCGAATTTGGCAGGGACAGGGGTGGGGGATGGGACGTGGAAAAGCGTCTGAAGCAGAGCAGCTCAGTTTCTGTCCACTCAGCAGTCTCTCACCCCTTTTCTAAGCCTTTTCTGTTCCCTTTGGGGAGGACGAAGTTCCTGCGTTTGAGTCTGGGAGCAGAGTAACTTGGCAATAACCCTCCACTGTCAGAAAATCATGCTTCCTCTGACTCCCACACTGAGAGATTTTGTGTGAGACATTGACCCACATCTCCAGTGAAAATGCACATGTTCCTGGCTCCTCATGGTTGCATTTCTGCTCAGATTCTCCCAGAAGAAGAAGAGGGATTGGAACTTTGCTGTGTTTTTCTGGCACTCAGGTGCTGCAAGAGCACCACTTTCAGATAGGCAGATTGCTCCTGGGATCAGGGCAGGGAATAGCAGTTTTTGCTGTTAACACAAGCCACGTTCCAGGGTGTGAAAGGGACAGATGCAGGAGCACCAGCTCTTGAAACTATTGAACGGAAACACATCATCAAGCAGACACAGTTTTACACAGAAGTCAGCTTGTTTTTTTCCTGTTTTGGATGACACTGATAATGACAACAATATGCTTCTCTATTCAGGAAATTTGAGATTCTTCCTTTTTATTAGCCAAATAAATCAGAGTGCCAGAATTGTACATGAGAGTGAGCAGAAGGGTGGTGAGAAAGGGAAAAATGCTGCTGCATAAAGAATATAGAGTCCATATGACTATTTCAGTTGTGTCAATACACCCTGATTTTACTCCCATCTTTGCTATTTCATATGCACTTGAAAGAAAAGTCTGAGCCTAGGAGCAATGCAGTGATTTCTTCTGTGCAAAAGTAAGGACATTGAACCTTTTTGTGCCACAAAAGCACACAGTGATATGAGATTTAAATTAACATTTGTGCTGCTTAAAACCTCAGATTTAAGAATAAAAAATAAAAAAAAAAAAAAAAAGAAGGGTTGCAGGAGTGGCAGAAAGTTTCTTTCCAGTTTAATTTGAAACAGTTTAGTTCAACCAAGCCACTAGTGCCTACCATGTCTCTAATCCACTATAAAACTGAAAATATACAAAATTCTGAAAAAAAAAAAAAAAAAGGGTTCATCAAAAGGTGAAAGTAGGCAACAGGAGAGTTGATCTACCAGTTTTCTTTACCCAAATTTAAATAAACCTCAGAAGCCAGCCGCTAGCAGAAGCCAGAAGCTAGCCGCAAAGCAACAAGGATGTTTCGTTTTCTTTAAAGTAATAATAAACTGTAACACAGGTGAGGAAATGCTTTAAAATATGGAACCAAATTTTCAGCTGGTGGAAAATTGTTGTACTGCCAGGGTTAGAGTGATTTCACTTCATGATTCTTAGTTTGACAACTCCCTTTTCAGTATTTTAAGCACCATGGTACTAAATGTAAACTGACAATTAAATGGATTCTTATCCGTAGGGACCTGTTGGTCATATTGCTTATGGTAACTGTCATCTCTCTGTCAATCTTGGCACAGGTAGCTGAGTCACCGGACGGTGAGGAGGTCTCCACTGAAATCACCCCAGTGCCACCCTTTTCCTATGGAGTGCAAGGCCTGAAGCATTCCACCAACTACAGTGTTCGTGTGCAGTGCAGCAATGAGATGGGCAGCTCCCCTTTCACCGACAGGGTTTATTTCCAGACCCTGGAACTCGGTAAGAAATAGCAGACTAGAACAGGAAAGCACCTCTGAATCTGAAAAAGAGATGATGATAAACTTCATAAACTCTATGCTAATTCTGAAATACAGGAAATGTTATGCTGTCAGATTGCTTGTCGACTTTAAGGGACTCCTAGAACAAAATAATACACAGTCAAATGTGGTTAACACTAGTGATGCACAATAAAGAAATTGATCCAACCATGAGGCTTCTGCATATTGATCCCATTAGCTCTCTAAGATTCTTGGGATCTGTGAGAGAAATGAGAGATGCTGACCAACCTGTCTTCTCCACTTGAAGCAAACAAAATGCTGGTGGCTTGCAAAAGTTGTTCTCTCCTCTCACACCCTCTCTTCCGGCTGATCTCAGGGGAGAGGATGAAACTGTCATTTTTAGGGTGGATAGTGCATTATTTTCCTGCATAGAGTGATTGTGTTCTGTCCTCTGCTTTCAGCTCCAAACAGCACCCCTCAAAATATCCATGTTATTCAAAGAGATCCCGGTCTGATTTTGGAGTGGGAAGGTGTGGCTCCAGATGTGCTGAAAGATAATGTCCTGGGATACAGACTGGAATGGATTCAGGATAATGTAACTCAGGTAACAGATCAAGCAAGTAGCTAGACACAGAGCTGGAGAATGTTCATATTAAATTTTATAGGCATTAGGGTCCCTCATTCATACCAAGGAACTAGATTGCTGGCATTGCTTTTGTATAAATGGATCTGTTCTGATTTGAGAGAACTCTTCACTATTTAGCCTCAAGATTTAGGGCCATTTCTTCCTTCCTGGCATATTCAGAATTCCTTCACTTAAATGTTCATCTACAGGCAGACCAGTTCTCTGAAATTTCTTGTACAAGAAGGACAAGGTAGAGAGAATCCACTTTGCCCTTTTCTAGTACTGTCCCAAAGGCAGCTCAGACAGTGCAGGAGCTGGGCTTTCTCTCTCCTGTGACTGGGCCTTGGCTTTCCCAATCATAGCAGCAAAGATGTATTTAACAAGTGAATGAGTTATATTGTAAATCACAGAAAGAAGGTTATGGATTCTTGTGTTTAATTTACGAAACAGGGAGTTGAAAGGACCCTGGCAGGGTAGAAGGCCTTTCATTTGTTCTTCGGCATTGACCTTTCTCAGGTATCTATCAGCCTTTGAAGTTCACAGCATTTTTTATGGTTTCTAGCTTCCCAATAGGTATTTACCCAGTGCTTATTAATGATGAACAAGCCTGTAATAATAGACAGCTAGAGGGAAAAGAGACTTATTTCCTTTTTTGCGTGACCCATTTCATACTAGGTCAGCGTCATTGAGTGACAGTATTTTGAGTTCCCATTGAATTTTTCATCGTGTCAGTGGCGGCAGCCAAAGCTTCATGGGTTTACTGCAGACTGTGTATCAAGAAGATCCATAAAACTACTAAAAATATGTTGGCCTTGCAATACTAAGTGAAAATTTGCCATGAAATTCAGAAACCATTTGGGATTTGGTCGACAAGTTAGAACAGAGAGACAGACTCCTCCCTTAGATTAAAACTTCAGATGCTTTACAGTGTGTTAGCACATCTTTGTGTTTAAACCACAAGAAGGAGGTATATCTTTTAACAGCAGAAAAAAACACATTTCTATAGCAACTTATACCTCAAAGGAAGAAATCATTAAACCTCACACCTTCCTTGTGCCTTGGGAAACTATTAGCTATTTATGGGAAGAGAATCCCAAGATGATGGCCCAAATTAGTGGCTAGACTGAGGTGAGAACCCAGAAGTCACAACTCCTAACCCTTGTTATAGCACCAAAGAAGTACATGGTGATGTTTTGGTTTAGTTTTAAAGGTGAGGTTTTACACTGGATTCCTTTTAAGACAGTTTACAGTTTATTGTCATTTGCACTCAGGGGGAGATGATCGTGCAGGATACAAAAGCTAATCTCACAACGTGGAATCCTCTCAAAGACCTGATTATCAGGGTGTGTGTGCTGAACTCTGCAGGATGTGGGCCCTGGAGTGACCTCTTCCTGCTTGAAGCCCAAGAGGTTATGGGTGAGTGTTCGCTACCTTTCCTTCACTTTGGAGAAAAAGTGCTGGGACTGCTGTTTTCTCCTACCCTTTTTGTTTCAGTTCTTACCACTGATTGAGACACATGGCTTTATACAACAGTACACTTCATCAAGCAGATTAGAAATTCAATAATCTTTAAAGAGCTGGTGTAAACAAAACATCTTCTGGTCACTACTGTGTCTTCTTTAACAGGGTTTTGCTGTGCTTAATGCAGAGCAAGAGAAGGGCAGACACAATAGAGAAGGTGCAAATGAAGGTTTGAAATACTTAATTTAGGCTTAAGCCACACAAGAGTAAATGTGACAGAAAACTCCTCTAACACAGGTTCTCCTCTCTGATTTAATTTGAAGCCATTCCTGACTAGTTTCAGTGGAGCCTGTTTCAAACCATGGCAACATGGGGGTTTGTAATGGTTTTACTGAACGTGTTTATATTAAACCAGTTTAGCTGTCTCCGTGGAATAGCTGAGCTACTGGTACAAGAGGAAGATGATGGTACAAACACTGTACCATGCTACCTGAACTATGTGGAAGGATTTGTTGGGAGCAAAGAACATGCATGGGTGGAGTGCATTCCCAGTGATGAAGGGCAGTTAGACTCACCTGTGGTGATTTGCTTGCTGCTTGTATTTCACAGTGAACGGGCAATAGGAGTCAGGCCATGAAGAGGGGCAGGATGTTTTATGGGGAAATGGATAGAAGGGGAAGAATGCTGCTGCTTGGGAAGGAAGCTGTAAAACAACAGAGGAAGATGTTCCAAATAAGATATAAATTGGTGATATGAAGTCTGTGAGGTGAGATCATACAAAAATCCCAGTCTCCTGTGGCCCGATCATCATCTCCGATGATGGTCCACCTATTGCTGCCTTCTTGCCACTCCACATATCTTTGAGAAACCACACAGACATTGATCTTTCCTGATCCCTCCACTCTAAGGGGTGGCAGAGGGACTCTAGAGTGGGGTTCCCAGGCAAGCAGGAGGTGGGGAATAGAGGCAGAGTAACTAATAGAGAATTACAGCCTTACTTTCAATAGTGCATCCAATGATGGTTTTAACGTGCACATTACTCAGGTCCTTTGTCAGCTCAGTTCCTATGATGAATTCAACACTGATGGTTATGTGTGAGCACACAGTCACTATGGGATCAAAGCCCTCAGATTATTTAAAGCAGAATGAAGGGGTGTGGAGGTCCAGAGCTGACCCTATGGAGATTGGTCATTGGCTCCATCAATTTTTTTCCTCCTGCTCTGTGATCAGGTTTTTTCTGTGGCATCCAAACACAGAGAAAAGTATCTGAAAGGACTAGGAGTTCCTTTTGGAAAATGGCCAGCACTGGCAAGAAGCCCCAGGGAATGTATAGGGTTTGCATTTTACAGGGAGCTGGAGCGGGGCAATCCTAAAAGCACTATGTTATTGTTGGGTTGTTTTTATTTACAAGCCACTTCAAAAAAAAGTAGCATCAGGAGTAGTGCTTGTTTTGGCCAAATGCTTTCTGAAAGCATATATATTTCTTCTCAAGCAGGCTTGAAGTAAAGGTTCAGTTTGGGAACTCTGACAGGCCTTAAACACCAGAGCTGCAGAAAGACTGCAGTTTTGTTTCAGGCCTGGTAGAAAATATAAGTAGCTTCCTTTCCTAAAATAGAAAACTGGCACTGCTTGCTTTCTGTGAGAAATGCCAGGGGTGGTTTCTGACCAGCTCCCAGTGCGGCAATAAGGATGACTAAGCTTGTATAAACTTTAAGTTGAATTTGTCATCACAGCAAAGCTAGTGGGAGCTCCACCCTGCTTATGCAGAGATCTTATGTGCTGTTAACAAACATTGTTTTGATATTTTCAGAAACATTCTCAATAGAAACCTCTCTCTTTCATTGCAGGGCAAAGAACAGAATGGTCTAATAGCTTTTTTCTATCTGTAATCTTCGTGATTGTAGGCGGGAAAAGACTCTTGGAATATGTTCTTTGCACACGTTTGAGATACAAACCTGCTGTGAAATAAAAGGGCTCTCATTATCAAAGAGCTCCTAAGTAGTCTTTTAAACTCATCTAATAATACTGTCTTCTCTCTGCCTTGTGCAGTCTTTAGGCATATGCTGGTTAAAAAAGGGGGGATATGGGAGATGGGAGAGAGACAGAGTTGAGAGAAGAGAGGCAGCTTGTTTTTTACTTGGGCTGCAGCCATTCTCTCAAACTCAGTGAAATGAGTGGGAAGCAATGATTTGTGGGCTGGGGGAGGAGAAGCAGCAAATTTCAGTGTTCCTTTTTATTTCTGACACATTTGCTATAAACTGTGGGATGGGCTCCTGATTCCCAGCGGTTTAGAAACAGGGAAAAAAATTTAGTTTTTTTTTTTTTTTCATCCACACTCCTTTTGGAGGGACTCCCTGGAAGTTGACCTAAATCCCTGCTCCCTCACCAGGACAGCTAACAGAGACTAGAAAAATAAGCCGAGAGAGGTTTGTCTCACCATAGGGAGAAGGAAACCTTATCATTAACTACCAGAGAGGACTTTTTACATCAGTGTTGTTAGTTGTTTCTACCCTGATTGTTTGGCAGACACAGCCCAAGTGATTGGCTTGGGAACCGTGGAGAGGGTTCGAGTTACCTTTATTGTATTTGAGAAATACAGCTTCTGTTTCTGATCTCTCTCTCCTCATAAGCAGACTTGAAGGCTGGGTCAAAAGTTGCAGCAAGAGGGAGTATCATAAAACCCAGAGCCTGTAAAGCCTTCTGGTTAAGAAAAGTATGTGAGTCACTGAAGGAGATAAGATGCTGCAAAATAAGTACTAAAGATCTGATAATTTGCTTCGAGTGGAGAAGTACTAATCTGCTTTCTCAATGGTCTACAATTCTGTTTCATTAAGCTCTACCTGTTTTTTAGACTAATATTACTCCTTTAAAAATTTGGATAAGGTTCATCAATGTAACTGGTAATCAAGCCTTAGAAGCCTCTTGCCTGCCAGAACTCTGCCAGTAAGGGTGTCTGACTCCTTTTTGTATACATCTGTGCAGAGATTTGTCCAAATCCCATCCCATCAACCTAACATCTCTTTTAGGCATAGGTTTGCTTATACTGTCATGACTTATAATAGGATTACTTACATCATCGAAGATGATTCTTCCCTAGCTTCTGGTAAGGCACAGTCAGCTGCTGACGATGAGCAAGTGAGCTTGAAGATGGAGATGCTCAGGGACCTGTTACCTTTTCTTGTTTGCTCTTAAATAATTTGGAGATATGAGAGCTATCCTAGATTTTAATAAACCCATTCAAATTCACATTTAAGCTTTTGTAATTGTATTTGGAGAAGAAATCTCTCAGGGAATTAGATGAATTTATCGCTTTTTTGCCAGGCATAGATCATATTCTTTTTATTCTTAATTGTATTACTTACTTTCCTTGCCTGGAGCTTACTCAGATTGACAGCATCTCCATTTCTTCTGTAGACAGTTTGTAGTCAGAAGTATACATGTTCCGGGAGCAAATATTAGTTCAGAATTGGAACCTGTAGGCTCACTAACTTATTTCTTGACTCACAGGGCACTTTTTAAAATTCACCTTTTTTTTGGAGTGAGACATTGAGAAATTGTGCTGAACCAAAAAGCATTGTGAAGTTATAGCTAATACCAAATCCCTTAGGGTGCTTCTCTTTGTGGGAGGAGTTAGAGGAGAAATGTAAATATTTTTAACCAGATTGCGATGAGGCAATTGTCTTTCTCTGTTGTCTTTCAAAATGTTATCTGGTTGACATTCAGGGAGTACTGTGTAGCCTGATCAAGGTTCTGATGACTGCCTCAAGTAGGACAAGGTGAAACCTGCTCACAGAATACTCCTATTAAGCAACCTTTTCATCCTGAAACTCCAGTTTAAAGCGCTGCAGATCATGAGCCTATGTAAAGTACTATAATCTGGTGCATCACCTTTTACTTTCTCAAGGCTCAGAACTAAGAATAGTTTCTGATAACTAGATGCATCTGCTCTGCCTTTGCTGTGTGAATTAGCTAGTTTTCCTGATGATTGACTGAGCAGCTATTTATGCCAAATTCCAGTATACATGGATCCACCGTGAACACCAGGTCCAGCAGCATGGCTTTTCCATTTAAAAGCAAAAAGAAGAAATTGGTCTGTTTATCATTTACAGTCTTCTATTTTCTGACTGATGTTTTCTCTATCATCTAGGTGGCCAGAGACAACCTCCTTATGGGACATCCTGGGTTCCTGTGGCATTGGGCATTCTCACAGCTCTGGTCACTGCTGTTGCCCTGGCTCTTATTCTCCTTCGGAAAAGAAGAAAGGAAACTCGGTTTGGGTAAGGGAGGCTCTCCTTGTGTTGGTTAGAGAGATCTCTGCTTTCTCTTCTAGTGTGGTTTTTGATTCAAATATGTTTCAAAAAGCATTATTGATGGAGAACTTTTGACACTTTCTTTGGATAACTGTATTGGTTGGATTTTTTGGGGTGTTTTCTGGCTGTTGGGTTTTTTTTCCACAATTTTGGGGGTGCCTACCAGTAGAAAAAATGTTATGTTAATATAAGCTAGGTTTTATTAGACTATAGACATAAAAAGTAGATCGAGATAATTCTTAGCGCTGCTACTTAAGAGATTCAAAGAGAAAAGACTCACTGATGAAGCATTCTTATGGGCTGAGCTCTTTATCCTCTGCTGATTTTCAGTCTAGCAGCTGATTGTAACTTCCTGACTGCCCAGAATTCACTGGATCCCCAGTAAAGTTTTCTTTCCATCACCTCTGACACTTGGCTGCTTGACTGTGGTGCAAACAGGGTTCCCACTCTGTTCAGCCTCTCAGACCTCCTTCTCACAGCAGCATCTCTGTTTATATGACTCTTGCAACCTGCCCCAACCTGCAGCTTCTCCCAGCACTGGGGAGCAGTGATTCTCTTGTTTTGGAAGGCTCTCACCCCCTCTAGGTGCACTAGCAAGGCAGCATAAGCCCATTGTTCCTCTTCTCCAGCTACACCCTCTTTACAAAACAGTCTGCAGTATTTATATGTCAAGGTGTGAGAAATCATCCATACTGTCCAGCACACCCTTTTAGAAGTGAATGGTCCATGTAATCATGGCCCCGTGTGTCTTTTCTGCTTCTAGCCATGCCTTTGGCAGTGTGGTTGGCAGAGGGGATCCAGCAGTCCATTTCAGAGCTGCCAGGTCTTTCAACAGGGAGGGCCCAGAGCTCATTGAAGCAACACGTAAGTAAAATGACCTGAGTGATTCTGCCTGGGAAGATGTGTTCATGCATGTACTATGCTCTCTCTGTTTTTACTGAAACTGATGTTTTTTGATCAAAAACATGGGATTAATTTACAAGGCGGCTTAGGCCTTGTGAATTGCAGAAATGAAAGACCAGAATTGCTGTTGCCATACCAATTACTCAGCACTTGCTAATCACAGCTACAGTCATTGTGTATATTAGAGCAAGGCATGAATTCACCACTCCTCTGCCCCAGTTTCACATTACAGGGACTTCTTCGACTGGAATATTATACAATGGTGAGATAAATACAGCTCAAGAGTATTAGCAGTATGCTTTAAACTCAGCATGCTGAGCTGTGCTACAAGCACGAACCGATTAATCAGTCTTGCAAAGCCAGGAATTAGTAACTTATCAAACAGGAGACTGAGTAACAGGAATGGCCAGAGTTAAGATGATTCATTTCTCTCTCCTGGTTCATCAAGGGCATGGTTCTCTGTAGCAGCGCTGCATAGCTGGGTTAGGACGAGTCTTTAACTTTGCTCCCCTGGATTTAGAGGTCTCTCCATTAAATCTAGTGACCATAAATTTTTTGACATTACACTGCCTTCTCAGCCAGGTGCTGTGAGATTTACATTGTACTTGAAATAGTCTGAGAGCCAGTCATTGAAAAGGGGTGCAACTCCATCAACTTAAATTAAGCTGTATGAACCAGTGTTTGTCAGTGGCCCTTCTGATTGGATTTTGTCTTCTCAGCGTTATTTACATTAGTTCAGTATTCCTGTTGCTCTTGGTGTGTTTGAGGGTGGTTTTATCATGCCCTCTCCCTTTAAGTACTGTTGGTACATTTTCTTGTGGTTGAAAGTTATTGGCCTCTTGTCTGTGGTGAGGCTAGAGGACATGTAGGGAACTGTCTTTTTCAGTTTCCTGCTTACAGTATGGGAATCAGATTGGAGATAGAGATTAGAACAGGTGATACTTGATGTTGTGACAGAAAATATAGGTATCCTTATTAATTCCTCATTTTTATGTTTTGGTTTCTTTTGCAGTGGAGAGTGTAGGGATAAGTGATGAGTTGAAGACAAAACTCAAAGATGTCTTAATCCAGGAACAGCAGTTCACCTTGGGAAGAATGTTGGGCAAGGGTAAGAACCAAAACTGAACAAGACTTTACACTGAAAATCCTGCTTGTATTAACTTTACTGTTGAGTAAGGAGAAGCAATTTAAAGCAGCCTGTTTTCTCTCCTCCTTGTGGCAATTTTCTCTTGTCCTTAAATGGCAATTAAAATGGAGCTATCCCTTCCACTGGGATAAAACATTTCAGAGGTTTAGCGTAACTAAGAGGATATTGGCCAAGCCATTCTATAATATGGCTCTACACAGTCATGAACTGCAGTCTGTGCTCAGCTTTCCAAAGTACTGTTGATCCACTGGTGTGTGAATTTCTTTCAGAGATTTAAACAAAGGAATATTCAATTAAACTTCTGCTCTTTCTAATAACAAAATGGTGCTATAGAATTCCTTCCATTTACATAAGCATGCATGAAGTATTAAACAGGCTGAGACAATACAGAGACAGAGATGATATACCTCAAACATTCCAACCCCTCAAAATAAGTTGATTCAGTTTCAGGTATTCTCAGTGTCTGGAGCGGTTTGCCTCCAGATTTTAATTTGGGCTCTTAGGGAGGCACATTTGGAACAGGTACTGCATTTTGCTGACATTTGTACTCATTAATTCAAATCCTTAGGAGTGCTTCTGACTGGGGATCTCCCTCTGGATCTCCTACGCAGGTGCTCCTAATATTTCTCAGAGGTCTTCAGATGAGGAGGGATTGTCAGAGCAAAAGTGGGATGCTTCTCACTTAACTGTAGCTGTAACTGTAGCTGAGAGATTGGCCCAGAAACACTGTGTGAAAAGATGAGTTTGAATTAAGATTTCCCAAATGGCAGACCAGTGTGCTAACTGTTGAATTATCCTTCCCTACTTCTCAGTCTGAAGGTAGTCTTTGGAAATAGGTGAAAACATGTAAGGATAAAGCCAGTAACTAAGTGAAGAGCATGTCAGGGTCATAAGCAAAAGGAAGCTGAAGTGTTTTGCTTCTTTTTTCTTTATAAGACTAGTTTTATTGCAGTTTTCTTTGACCCTTTCCCATTAGGAGCATTCTTCCACTCCATCCCTCCTAGAACAAATGTGATTCTTTCAGAGCAGGAAGATAACCTTCCTGCAGAAGTGGTCTCAGAGGGCTTAACAATGCTAAGCAATTAAACAGCTGTGTCATCTCTTTGTGAGTATCAGCTGTTGGCCAATTTCTGGGATCCTGCTTCAACCCTTCTTGGCTGTCTCCATGGCAGGTAACAAACCGAAATCAGCTGCAGTGGGGCCCCAGGGGAAGGCCTTGCTGGGAGAATGCCAGCTGGCAGGATCTGATCTGTGTTGTCGGCCCCACTGCTTCAACCCCACACTCAGCACACAGGTTGTAAGATGGCAAGTCTGCGTTACCTTGGGCTCTGCTGACTCTACAGCTGAGCAACAGCTCCATAGTATGGAAGGAGCATGAAATGCCTTTGATCCTTCCCATTTTCCTCTTTTGTGGTCAGATCCACTACTTGTGGTTATTGTGTAGTAAGCATGTACCATACAGTAGTGAAGGACGCTGGTGACAAGCTGGTGGAAAGATATTGTTTCCAGGGGTGGGTGTCCTGAATGCCATACTTTGCTTCCTTCTTTTCAGTACCAAAGTTCCTCATACTAATGCATTTTGGGTGGAGTAGGCAGTTACAAAATTAGGGAGAGCAAATCTATAGCCAGATCTAATGCAAAGGGGCTGTTAGGCTTGGTATAAAGCCTTTTCGGGCCAAAATAATTTGAAGAGGTTTTGGCATGTTGCATTTCCTCTTATCTCTGTTAGAGAATACACTAGAGTAGACACTGCCTCCTGTGAATCAGCGTATCACTCACACACAAGTAGGTGGTCTGTGTTTTCTCTGGTCGACTGTGATTCATAGAAGTCATTCCCTGAGTTTTGAGAGATAAGGCTGACTGTGTTTCAAATGGTTTAGTCTGGCACCATCACTCAGCTCTGATGGCTATTAATACTGAGAGCCTCAGCCAACCCATCCACTTGCTGCTCAGCTAATAGCCTCCTCTCTGACCAGAACCTTGCTCAGACTCATCCCTCATGATATCGCTTCCCCAGAAATGTCTGCCTACAATCCCAACTTAAACTCTGTCTCTGCATCGTGTCTGGTTGGGGATTGCTTTTTTACCCCTCTTGTTTTCCTTTGCCTTCTGGATTGCCAGCCCAGTTATCTTTATCTACCGGTAGTGCTACCTCTTCTAGGCACACATATGCTGAAAGTTGATGTCTGGAATTGCAGAATGAAAAATGAAGCATTGCTTATGGTTATTCAGCTTTCTTTCCAGTAACCCCTGAAGGGAACCTGCTCTGAATCATACTTTCTTCACAAGAAGCTGTTCCCTCACTACCTGCTCTGGTCATTTCACAGGGGAGTTTGGGTCAGTTCGAGAGGCACTACTAAAGCTAGATGATGGCTCTTTCCAGAAAGTTGCAGTGAAGATGCTGAAAGGTAAGTGGGAGCAGGGCTACCTGAATTACTTAAGAAAAGAAAGCTTGGAAGGATTAAATGTTGTCTGTTCTGCTGTCAGCAAACATCTCCTGATGCTCTTTACTCCTCTCTGAGCTTCCAACTTTGCCACTCTACCCATGCTGTCTCCCATCCCTTTCATGTCAGTCTTTTTGTGGTGGAAGCTTTTCAGGGAAAGATCTATACCACCCTAGTTGCTCCTACAGCACCTACCACATGGTGAGTGCAATCAAAACCACTGTGTCATGTGGCACAGACAGCTCAGACAGGTCTGCTTTGCCCTAATAATTCAGCAGTGAAAGACAGTGTTCCTCCAAGCATATATCCTGGAATAAACAGAAGAGTGTTTGGGCTGAATGCAGTGACAAGCTAACTCATCTCAGTCAGGCACATTTGACTAAGTAGTCTCACTCCCTTCTGATTTGTCATTTGATGAATATACATAACAAGGGCAACTAACACGTTCATCAGGTAGAAGTCTGTAACAAGAAAAGCAATTAAGAGATAGGTGTAAATCAAAGCAAGTATGTGCATATATGTGTGTTTATATAGGTTATTTCATCCCTGTTGCCTGTAATGCAAAAATTAACTGAGACTGACTGAAAGCAGAGTCACACTCACTTACTTCTGGAGCTCAGTTTGCTGTCACAGAATACCAGCTTGTACTAAATATCCTAGTATCACACTAGTGTAAGTTGTATCAATTTAATCCAGCTTCAGCAATAATTCTAATCAGTTTGCAAGCTTTTGTGTAGTCAACTGTCTACCTTCAGGCATCTAACTTAGGAACAATCTGTCAGCCTCCAGAGGCACCTTCCTTTCTCCGATGACTGTAAAAAGGGAATATGCTTTTGTCTTCTGAATCATATTGAAATTACTTGCCTAAAGCAGATAATATGAATACTCCCCTACAGGTCTGAGTCTGATCTTGCAGCAGGACTGGGGGACTCCTGCTAAAATACAGCTACAGAAGTGGGGGAAGTAGTCGACTGAGCTAATTCTTCATTATGTTGATATATTTCCATAAATCTGGAGTAATAGCAATGAGAAATAATTTACTCCAAATTTATGCTGATGTATGTCACTGCTGAATTTGGTCCACTCTCTCCAGTAGTGTGGTTATTTAAGAAATCATACCTCTAGCACCTTAGAAGACTAAAGTATGCTAAGAGACAGAGAACCACTGATCTTTCATGCCATCCTTACCAGAGGTGAATTGGGGTCTGCTGTGTCAGCCAGGGGCATCAGGCCATCTCCTCAGTTTAAACGTTTTCTTTCACTTGTGTGATGTCTCCTCTTTGTGACATTGTAGTTTAAGTTCTTTCACCTAATTAATTCTTACACCTTTAACCCCTACATGGTTTGCACAGCTTCCAGGGAAAGTTCTTACTGAGAAAAGAGCTGCTAATCAGCAGCCAAGAACCAGTTTACCCAATGTCCTTGATGTGTGCTTACTGCTGCCCATCCCAGGGGAGAGTGTCAGGCTCTGCTTTGTTGTAAAATGGCTTATCTAGCTATAGGTCTGAGAGGATGTGCTGTGCCACAAAGAACAAGCTTCTGATAATTATTATTTGTAAAGTCCCTTGGAGCCACCCACAAAGGAAGAAAACTTACAGTCACTTTTTCCAGCGGACATCTTTACGTCGACTGACATTGAGGAGTTCCTGCGAGAGGCTGCATGTATGAAGGAATTTGACCACCCCCACGTCACTAAACTGATTGGTAAGCCAGCATTGCTGCTTGTGCCACAGAGCACCTTCTGTTCCTGCACAATCCCACACAGCCTCACTCCCCACTGCTGTTCATCAGCAGTGCTAGCACAGCCACCTCTGTCTTGCCGAGTAAGAAGCAAGACATTTGTGGGGGGGCACTGTGGAACACAGGCAATTTCCAGAATGTGTAGATTCTACTGCAAAGCCTGGGGTTTGGGGCTGTCTGCTCTGGAGTGATCCTAGAAACATTTATAGCAGGTTCTGCAAGAAGAGCTGAGAGGCGCTAGGCACTTAATAATGCCTCTGAAACAAACAGGCTTAGGGGTACTTTAACACCTCCCGGCGTGAAGTCATGGAAAGGGGCCTGGAGCATGGAATCTACCTGCCAAAACTGCACATTTTCCACCAGATTTTTAAGAGAAAGGCACAGCAACCTTTAAGATTCCACTTGGGAGTGATCTGTTTGCTAACATCCCTTTTCTGTGTGTGTCCTCATCAGGAGTCAGTCTAAGGAGCCGTCCCAAAGGCCGTCTCCCAATTCCCATGGTGATCCTGCCCTTCATGAAGCATGGGGACCTCCATGCTTTTCTGCTGATGTCACGGATTGGGGAAAACCCTTTTGTAAGTCTGTCTTGCAGTAGAATTCCTTCTGGAAGGGTATGGATTTTCAGATAATGTACTCAGAGCACGTCAGGGTTGGCCTCCCAAAGGCGCTGGCAGATGACTGTATTTTAATATACCAGAGAAGGTTGTGAGATGTGATGCTGAAGTATTTAATTTCATGCATGTTGAGGACCAGCTCCTCCATTCCATCCCCTCCCTATATTCCCCATCTCTACTCTTTAAGCTAGCAGCAAATTTTGCAGTTTTGCCGTATGTGTTGAAAGCTTCCAGGAACAGAACTTAAACTGTTATTTCTTACAGAACTTGCCTGTTCAGACACTCCTCAAGTTCATGATTGACATTGCCAGTGGGATGGAGTACTTGAGCTCAAAAAATTTCATACACAGGGACCTTGCAGCTCGGAACTGCATGTAAGTGACCACAAGTTTTTAGAGGAAAAAAAAGACCAGAGTGGGTGAGGAAGGGAAGAGAAAAACTTTTGCATGACAGAAGTGGGGAGGGTTTCTGTGCGAGAATAATGATCCTTGCATTTGAGTGACAATAGACACAGGAGCCATGGCCAGGGTAGTGAGGTGTGTGATGGTGGTGCTGGGGGCAAGGAGCGACTCCTGAAGGCCCTCTGAGTTTTCAAATAAACCTTTTTTATAAGGAACTTTTCCATCCTTGGTCTGCACATATAGTTTCATAAAGTTGATTACAATATATGTTTGTAATTAGAAGCTACTCTAGTGGCTGTGTGTCAATATAGGCTCTTGGTTCCACAGTATAATGTAACCAACAGAAGAGAATGGGTTTGGCTGTGTTAAGAGAAAAAAACTTTCATTGCAGCCTGAAGTCTGTATTTCTTGTATCTATTTTGAGGACTTGATTATGGCAATATAAGAAATGTAGTTTCCTTGAAAGCTGGTGGAGAATGTCTTTAAAAATGGTGAACACACAGTGTGATCTTACTTCACTGTTCTTGACACTAAACTGACTTGACCGCTTTGAACAATAGAGAAGTCCTCTTTCTTCTTTCCACTCTACTTCTTCCCTAAGAATAGAGTAAGGAACAAGTCATTCTGACAGGCAGAACTCTGTCTCTGAACAAAACCACAACAACTGATAAAATTTGCAATGAGACACAGATTACTAAAGGCATTTGAATGTCCAGATGTACAGATAAGAGCCTAATAGTCATAATGAAAAATGATAGGTTAGCCTGCTTTGACATTTACAAGAAAACCCATTCTGATTTCCTATTTTTGCAGACTTCCTCCAGAGGAAGCTGAATGCATGTTTCAGCACATCTTCTGGGGAAAGCAGTGAGTCCTTTATGAGGCCTGGGAGCGTGAAGTCTTTGTGGGCTTTACTTGCATTGCCTACCAATGTTTGTAGGTTTAAGTGGGTGACAGGGCAATTCAGACCATTCACCAGGCCTTGGTGGTGGCACTGAGCACTGCAGATGTCCTGTGATAATCTTGGAAACTACAGAAAGTATATAAATTTTCTTTGTGTAACAGAGGTGACCATCTGAGCATAGCCATTTCCTTACTTCATTAGTCCTAATTATATCCCTATTAGTCTGAAGGAGATGATTTGAGACCACTAAGCTGTTCCACATCGATTATCAAGTAGATGAAATCATTATCCTCTTCGGTAAAACTTGATGAACTATATTTTCAGTTCCCTGAACACTGGTTTTTTGGTTTGTTTGGTTTTTTTTTTTCCTTGCCTGACGTAGCCAAAAAATACTTTCCTCAATCATGAAAACTTTCCCATAGGTTGGATGAGAACATGAATGTGAGTGTTGCAGACTTTGGACTTTCTAAGAAAATCTACAGTGGAGACTACTACCGTCAGGGATGTGCCTCCAAGCTGCCAGTGAAGTGGCTTGCTCTGGAAAGTCTGGCAGATAATCTGTACACAACGCACAGCGATGTGGTGAGTTTTGCTCTGATGCATTTGGGGACCACTTGTATTCCTGCTGAAGTGGAGGAATCTTTCTGTATCCAGTGAATGTGGGAAAAGACCCTGGTGACAGGAAAGAGAGCTTGCCTTGGATTTGAGGGATGGTGCTACCTCTGCCTTCAGTGTTGTCAGAACTCAAGACTAAAAATATGTGAGAGTGGCATATTGCAGAAGACATCAACCCTTTTCCTCTTCTTGTCCTTTTGTCCTTTATTTTTCAGTGCTTATCCCCATCCTCTTCTTCACCTTTCCCCTGCTCGTCTTCCTTTTCCTCTTTCTTTATGCAGTTTCTTCTTTCTTATTATTTTTGCTTTCTCTTCTCCATGACAGTTTGAAGGTGACATTTGAAGTGCATGTAACCCACATGTAAGTGCAGCAGAGGTTCTCTGTGCTACAGGAGGCATTGGTTGAACTTCATAGACCTGAATACTTCAGTGCGTAGACACTCCCCATAACTTTGCCCCTGGGGAGCAAGGCTAAACCCATTCATCTGAAATTGTTGCGTATTTTCCCTTGGTTTTTTTTTGTTGTTCTTTTTTTTTTTTCTTCTGATACTATCTCCTCTCTTCCTTGCTGCCTTTTGTCTGTTTTCACATTAGTTTTGTCCGTTTTCACATTAGTTTTGTCCTTCAGTCCTGTGGACTTGCCTTTCCCATTATCCATGTCACAATGTACCTGGAGAGTGCCTTGCAATGTGGCTGCTGTGTTGCTCAGTGATTGCTGTAACAACTGTAGACAATTTTTAGTGATTGGTGATCACTAGTTCAGCCAGTTTACAATAGATACTGAGCAGGGGTTTGCTTATGAAAATAATAATTTTTAGCACCTAACAAACCTCACAGTTGAATTGTACAAGTATGATTGTTACAGTGTGGAGCAGCAATGAAGGTGAGCCATAAATGGTTTGTTCCTTGCTCTGCTTATTGGCTAAACTCTGCTTTCACTTGTGCCTGTACATTACTAGAAGCTCAGAATCTGGTTCAGTGAATTAAGAAACTGATTTGTGAGCCCCAAACCAAAATCTTCTTATAGCTGGGAACCACAAAAGCAATACTGCATACCTTAAAGAACCATGAGTAGGAGATGCTTGCGAGAGGTCTGCAGGTGGAAGACAGCAGCAGCTCCCAAATCTTGCCTTGCTCTACTGCAGAATGGGGCTAGAAAGGGCCTTCAGCCATCTCCTAAGATGGTATGTCAGCATCACCTGCATCTGATGGGTCATTTCTGTTGTCTAGCTAGAGTTTGGATAGTCCTTGCATCACTGCTGTTCATATGACATTACCCGAGACTGGGAGGGTCAGCACAGTCTGAGCATACTGAAACCCCACCCCAGTGAGCAGGGAACGTTCTGTACACTTGTTTTATGTGCTGTTCTCTTTCAGTGGGCATTCGGGGTGACCATGTGGGAGATTGTGACCAGAGGGCAAACTCCTTATGCTGGCATTGAGAATGCAGAAATCTACAACTACCTCATCAGTGGGAACAGGCTGAAACAGCCACCGGAGTGCCTGGAAGATGTGTGAGTACTCCCTCACCCTGCTGACATATGATTTCTTGAGAAGTTTGGCTCGCTGGAAGGAAACAGAGGCATCTGGCTGGAATGCTGATCTGAATCTATCCACTTTCTAGTACACAGAGGCATTCACTAGAAAGTCTCTGGGTTAGCTACCAGATATTCTCTGCTGGCAGAGCTCCCAGGATCCTGTGGGAACTACACAAGCAGCTAACTTGGCTCAAGGGTTTGAACAGTGTCAACATTAGCAGCTCTTGGCTTTGTGGAGACTGTATATAGCTGTTATATAGAAACTACTCCCTGCCTTCTCAGGCCAACATCTGAGCAAAGGGATGAGTTTCATGGCACACCCTGAAGGCTGAACAGAAGGCAGTCTAGCAAGACTACAAGGAAACTGGGTTGCAGAGGCAGTGGCCTGCATGTGTCTTTCAAAGCTTGGCTCAGTCTTCAAAACTGGATCTACTACTCTCAGAAACAGCAGGTGGAAAGAGAAAAGTGGAGATAGTTGAATCTAAAGTTCTGTAGGTCAGTGTCCCGCTGTAAATTACAGGTGGAAGCAAAACCAGGACAGTCTTGCAGATAGTGGTTTCAGACATTTATAGACTTACAGGAAGGACTCGCATAGTCATCAGGGCATCAGGCAACCACATGCTGCAGCCTGTGCTCCTGCCTTAGTCCTGCAGCCAAAGCACCATTCTTGGGCAGCATGTTATGTGAAATGTTTGCTCAGGAGCCCTTGCTCCATGGATGGTGGCTGGAGTTTCCTGGACTCCACACGTGGGGCTGAGATCTCTCAGGGAGTGTCACCATAACTTATCCCAGGGTAAAAGCTTGCCTTGTCTGGACAAGGAGAAATCATTTCACTGAGGGCCAAGCAAGTCTGTTTTCTCTGTGTTGTGCCTAAAGCAGGACATAACTATGAGCACTGAATTTAGTGGTCTTTTCAAGCAGTTCCATGTATGCAAAATGGACAACATGAAGTCCTCTGTTGTTCCTCTTTCCTCCTGCTTTGATGGTGGATTATTTCGTGCGATTTCTTTCTCCTTTTCCTTTTTTTTACACGTGGATAATAATCTGTACTCTTGTTAAAAAAAGCTGTACACTTTTATCTTCTTGACAGTTCATTTTAACTGTTACTGAGTTTAAATGAAAGCATTGTTATATCACTGCTTAAATTCATTACGTGTCTTCATCTTTACTGCTGTGAGTAGCTTCGATTCCAAGTTGTGGAGCTTGTGGCTATAGGATGTTATAGATACAGAAAGTAGAGAAGAGATTAAAAAACCTACTAGGTAGGCATTAGAGTAAAATCCATCAAAAACTACTGAGAAGGTACAACCGCCATTTTGCAAGGCCCTTGAGCTACAGGTTGTTGAGAGCTGAGAGAATATACCAGAAAGATCTCATTACACACCCACCTTCAGTTTACATGCTTTCCCTAAGGATTGCTACTGGACATGATCAGAAGTAGGGTTCTTGGGAAATGGAGTTTTAGAGCTGATTGAGTAGAGCCAGTAGTTTTCTACCTCTCTTTCAAATGAATTTCTGCTGATTGGCAGTGAGGGGAAAAGAAAGTGTTTAATTTAGTTACACAGAATAGGAAGTTTGTGTTTTATCTGGAGCATTTAGAATTATTTCTACTGTTAGTGAAGGATTAATCAGGATTAAGGCAACTGAACCATAGAAGCTTTCTGTAAGAGTAGTGTGAGATCAAAAACAGTCTTGTAAATCTGATAGCAGGCAAGGAACACAAAAAGTAAAATAAAACCCATCATTAAATGCTTTATTTCGCAGCCATATCAGATTTTTTCCATTTACGAGTCTAACTGAGGTTCATTTGTGTGCAGTGTTTTTCAGCACCAGCACTGTGCTTTGTTACTGTTCCCTGCAAAACTGGCAACAATAACACCATAGGAATGCAGCTGCCAGTCTTGTGGGTGATGCACAAAGAGGAGGAGGACAATGGCTCTGGCCATGCTCCAGTCCGAGACCTGGCCAGTGGAAGGCCAGCCAGCACAGACACTGAGCTGGAAAAGCAGCCACAGGGGAGCAGATCTTCTCTCCCCTTGCCCAAGCACAGGCCATCAGAGTCAGTAGTGTCTCCTCATGCTGGCCCTTATTCAACCAGAGCTGAAGTGGCTCACAGGAGAAGGGAGAAACGCTTCTGGATGGGGCCTGAGGCACGGAACAGATCTTCTGCGTGGGAGTGGTATCTTTGTAGTGGAAAGGCCATTTCAGCCTCCCTCTTCCAGCAGTGAAGCTGTTGTCCATTCTTTAACAGGCCTCTAAACAAACCCCATGTGCATTTCTCCAGTCCTGCTGACAACCTGTCAGGCAGAAACTGCAGCACACCTCAGTTACTCCAGGAGCACTGAGTTAACACAGTGTGAATACTCTGGACATAACTTGTGCCTCCCACAGTTCAATATTTGTTTTCTTCTTGTGATTTATCTGCTCTTGAACTAAAATTTGGAGGGGTGGCTTCAGATGTGGCAGAGGTTGTGAGGATACTTTTTGCGAATAAATTCAAAAGCTATTACTAGGTGATGTCACATCATCCTATTTTAGCTCCCTACAGACAGCAAAACAAGGGTTTTACCAGGAAATTCAGCATGCGTTGACAGTGCTTTTGGGGTTTTTGATACTGTCTAAATAACTATTTTGACCAAAGTGAGAATGCCTCTGAAAATGGGGACAAGAAATTAGATCCATAATGGCCGTCCTCATGCTGTATCACCCGGGCAAGGCCAAAGTGATAGATTTTGGGAAAAGCGTCTGTGCTTTTTAAGCTGCACTGCCCAAAGCCCCTTTTCAGAGGTGCAGGGCGTGGCTGCTCTGCTTCTCAAGGCTCTTGTCTTCCTCTATTTTGCAGCTACGATCTCATGTGTAGATGTTGGCACCCTGAGCCCAAGCTACGCCCCAGCTTTGGAGTGCTCCGGTCCCAGCTGGAAATGATTCGTGGGAGGATGTCCGCACTCTCTTCCAGTCAAGATCCTCTCTATGTCAACATTGGAAAGGACAAAGAGGCATCTGCAAGTGACCCTGCCCTGCATGCCTCCTTTGGAAATATGGATGCTGAAGAGACTGTTGCTGGGGCAGCTGCTGCTGTCACAAGTGACTATCGCTACATCATGAGCCCCTTGTGCCTTGGAGATGATGCTGAGGGTGAAAGGCATCCAGATGGGCAAGAAGGGGAGGACAAAAGCCTGCTGTATGAGCTAGAGACAGGAGGAGGGAAAAATTGTTAGCCTGTACATAGCAGTGACATTCTGCTTTCCTGGGACTGGTTGTGTGCAGCACGATGCCCTGTCGCCTGAGGCTCTGATGCTGGATCTGGAATAGCTTTGAATAGAACTGGCCAGAGCTCTTGAGCAGCTTTTGTAGCTTTCACCACCTATGTGGGCTGCAGTGGCAAACAGCTTGGAAGAACCGCAACCCCAAAAACCCCTTGGATTTGGGGCAAGGGGCAGTAGGATTACAGGTTGACCACATCCTGCTGAAAGGAGTTCAGAGCTAAGGTGGCAGTCAGTCTGTGCTCTGCTCCTTCTCACTGAATGCTGGAGCAGAACTGAATACACCTTCTGTTCAGTCAGTGCTTGCTCTTGTGTAGATGGTGTCTTCAATCCTGGCTGCATGACTTTGGGACTGGTACCTCTGAAAACACTAGTGGGTATTTACACTGTCATTCAGGACAAGAGGGCAAGATTCCCCTCGTGTTCACTCAGCAGTACTGCCTAGACTTGTTGCCTACCTCAGTGGTTCTCAAACTGATCAGCAGATCTGCTTCTACCCAGCACTGAATTTGAGCATCTGGCTTATTTCATGCAGTGACATTTGCCGCTTCCTCGGTCCAGGGCTGTTTTAGGAGTTTCAGATGTTTTGGTGAGAAAGAAAATTAGAAAAAAAAAAAAAATCCAGCATTCCTTTTCATCCCATGTACCTTTTTTATGTCTTTCTATTTCTTCCGTTTGATGCCAGTTCAGGCCTGACTAGACTTGCAGTTGACGTTAAAATGCAAAGGGAGTGAGAGCAGCTGGCATGTGTGAAGGCAGAATTCAACTTCAAAGGAATGGAAAGGAAGCAGTGTAGAGAGGACTTAACAGCAGTATGGAGAAACACTGCCAATTAATGGTAAGTGCTGCCCTCCAGGAGAGGAGGGAGGCGGCTGAGATACAGAATGGCAGACTTGCTTCAGTTTCAGCAGGAACAGGTTCCAGCATTCGCTTCAAAATCAGATTCGTTTAATCATTCTCTTTATTAGTCCTATGACTTCTTCAAATAACCAAGTACTGTAGCTGCTATAGTGACGGTGTGAAATCAGCTTTGAGAAGATGTGTGAGTTGGGGGAAGGGATGAACTGGGAGATCTCTGAAGAGAAAGGCCTCGTGATGAAAAAGCTTGAGAACCACTGGCCTTCCTATTTAGGAGGTTTTCTGGTATGCTGTAAAAGTCACATAAAACATAGACTAGTATCACTGCAGCCTTCCAGACAGGGCAAAATTAATGGTTTTGCTCTTTGGGTTTTGTTTTGTTTTCCAATCAGCATGTCTGACTCACTGTAACTGCAAATGCTTGTGTGGTTTTTAATAATTTAATATTTTACTGTAAATCAGCCTTTGTTTTGTGCAGTGGTTCCCAGCAAGGAAGTGCAGTTACATCTTGCTCTACTTATCCTAAATATTTGCTAGATCTTAATTTCTTTGATTTTAACTGCGCTGAAAACTCAGCAGTATCACAAGACTTAGGATTCCACATTGCACTTCCTCAGATAGGAATACCACAAACGCCAGCATTTGCTGAGTTGGCAAAGGTGGGACCAGTAAGTCAAATGAGATTGTAGATTTGGTATCAGAACACTCAATCCTTTGATGCCCGGTATTTGCCTATTGTAAATTTGGGATCTAACTATGAAATTCAGGTCCAGTTTCAGCCCTTAGTGAGAGCTCTTCCTAGGGAAGGGGAATTTCAGCCTGCTACCTGGGCATGGGTCCATTCTGTAAAGTTTCCTACTGAACAGAGATGTCCTACAGGTGTCTCTAGAAGTTCAGCACGGTTTCTCAGTCACAGATACAAACTGCACCATATTACACCCCAGGCAGTACAGGGTTTTCTCTTCATTTGGCTGGAATGCTGTAAATGCAGGTGAGAACACCTAACAAAGGGTAACAAACACCTGTGCAATGCATGTTTGCAGTGAGGGCAGAAGACTAAGCTCCCTGCAACTGCCTGGGAAGCGCAGATGTACATATAGACTCTTAACTCTGGGAAGCATGTCTTTAGTTTTTATGCATTTTTTAATAATAAAACATGTACTGTGTTTGAGTCCCAGCCTCTTATGTGTGGCAGAGCTTGTGTGATGCTCACTAACTGTGTGGGGCCACAGCACACGTTAGCCCCAGCTGAAAGCCATCTTTTTGCCTTCACCAAGAATGATTGGGCTACCTCTTGGAGGCAGAGGACATGTTTGGCCTCCCCAGATGACAGTTATTCTGCATCGCTCCAACCTTGAGACTGTGAAGGCCAAAATCTGATGAGCACGGGCCGGTGGTTCCACAAAGAGAGACTCTGCAGCCACCGCTGAGCAGGAACCTGGGGAGAAGCCCACATGCTGCATCCTACCTGGGAATGCAAAACCTCTGTGTCAGTTCCTTCTTGAAAACTGTTGTGTGCACCCATCCAACTGCTGGCAGTGCTCTCAGCGGAATAGAGGTTTGGAGGCGGTGGGTAGAATTCAGCTGCTGAGTCAAATGTTCCAAGCACAACATAAAAGAGCCCCTGGATTTCCAGCTCGCTGAGAAGAAAAGGTGTACCTCATGCTTTTATTCTTCATCAGCAAACAACATGATGCACGCCCTCTGCCTGCAACTCACGCAGAGAGGAAGAGTGATGGTAAACGGTACTAGGACTCACTCCCCATCTGCAATGCAGGAAAAATGACTTCTGAAGCACAAAGTGGCTGGTATTGTTAATATTTTAAGATTCCAGTGCCCAGTGATGTCCCTTGGATTTGTTTCAAGTGATGATTTAATCCTTTCACACAGAAGCTTGGACAGACCAGGTACAAATGAGGCTGTGTTGTGAATACGAGAAGCGACACTAGAAGAAGAGCTAGTGAGAAGAGAGGGAGAGAAGGAGATTTTAAAATGGAGACAGATGGGGAAAGCTGTCAAGACAACAAACAAGGGAGTCAGAAGGCAGAGATGTGGAATATTATATATGGCTTCCCAGAATAGAGAAGGCATTGCCTCAGCTGGGACCAGACAAGGGTCTGAGGTGGGGGCTGGCTATGTGTTTTGTTAAAGGATGAGATGCTCTGGTCCAGCCCAAATGCCCTGCCATGTGTTGCTCTTAAATCACAAAGAGGCTCTACACAGCTGGCCTGGCCCTTCGTCTGCTTGGAGACAGTGCTGTGATCCTGACCCCAGGGAAGCTTCAGCCCAACAGTTCTGATTTAGGAACCAGCCTGGCACAAATTAAACAAAGTGTTTCCCCCCCAACCACGCTTTTTTTTCCATCACCCTAGTACAACAGTGCAGTCCCTCCCATCCTCCCAAGCAGCAGCCCTTTCCCTATCCATTGCAGTGAGATGGCTAAGGGACATGGCTTGTTTATGCTGAAGCAACTTCTCTCCCACACAGGTAATTCTGACCACACTCCTCCTCCATCCACATCTCTCTGAGGATGGGATATGGTCTCCTTCTTTTTAACAGAGGCTTAAGCCACTTGGGGCAGTTACCAACTCAGTTGTGAGGCAGCATGATCCCACAGTGCTTAGCAAGAGCACAGCAGAAGCTCACAGTACCGTCTCTGTTGTGTAGGAGTAGTAAATGCGTGAGGAGACATACCCCTGTCAGCTCCAGTGCCAGGGCTGACTGATGGGCCCTAGACTGTCGACTGTGCTGGCAGCTCAGCCTGCAGATATGGGGATATTCCAGCCTGATCCAGTACCTAATAGGGTGTGGAGAACTGCTGAAAGTGTTCAAGGTTGATGGCTCAGCAGATACTTGCAGTGCATGGATATACCTTGGAGCTAATGCACAGCTACCCTGGGACCAGCCACCTTCCTTCTTGTCCTGTGTTTGGAGGGAAATGTTGCACTCTTGACTCCATAAAAAACACTCTCTTGAAGTGAAATGCAGTTTTGAATAAACATTTGAGTTTGGCTGACCAGAGAAAGGAACAATATTTGCACATAGATATTTTCCTGATTTATATTCTGTACATGGCTGGTAGTATTCATTCTCCCCTGATGTGCAGCAACCACCAAGTTTTGCAAATCCTCATTTTTTTTACCAGGGATTTCTGTGAGGGACCCTCAACACACAGTCCTAATTTTATACTGATTTATTATTTCACACCTGTTGTGCTCCCTTAAAATAGCAAGTTGTTCTACAATGACTGGATTCATGTGGATTTGCATCCCATGGGTGATTGCAAACTGTGGACAAACCTTGGCCCTGATTAAGGTACTTATTAGACTTTTTCCCTTGGCGGAGTCTCTGGTGTCCAATATGAGCTCGTTGAATTTCCATCTTCATTGAAGGTACCGATGTGGCACTAATAGGGTCTGCGACATGCAGCCTGTTTTCAGAAAACTTGTAGAAACTTAATTATCCTTTAGACCTCAGTCTTGCCATCGCATTTGGCTGAAATAAAGCAGTGGATTCAAAAGCTATTAGGGCCAACACGTGCAGCTGGTGATCAGAGAGCCTTGTTACCATGGGAAACAGAGCTAAAAATCAGTTACTTTGTCCAAGAACAGAAAGGACCGGTGGACATGGGTTTGGATTACATTTGCTCCATCATATAAAAGGAACTCGACGTCGATATGAATAAGACCTCAGTCACTGCACTGAGGTCTAGCAACAAAACAAAGATGATCAAATCCTCATTTACAAGTTACTCCATGGATCCTCCAGCTTGAGGCATGCCAAACCAAGTCATTCCCAAATGCAGTTAGGTGAAATGGATCACATGTTGGTCATATATGACGTAGGACTGAAGTTAGAAAGCAGGTATTTTAGCAGCACAGAAAGCATATAAATAGCTTTTTTCCCCTCCAGTTTCTTTTCACTGGCATAAAATAGAACTGGAAGAAATGTGTGACCCCAGGAAATAAATGGCACTTGCTTTTTATGCTTTGCTTAGTTCAGTATAGGTTTTATGGGACTGAACTAGTTTCCAGAAGAGTCTCTATAGGAGCTGGCTCTTACCAGCCTGCAGTGTGAGGAAGCAGGAATTCGTGATGAGGAAAGAGGGCTTGCACGCCTAAACGATCTAATTGGGAGTATAAGATACTGCACCATATGCTGAGAAATATACAATGCCAGTAAAGGTGAAAAAAATGGGGAACTGAAAGAAATGGCGGGTCATTGGAGAGAAGCACGCTCTGTACACTGCAGCATGGCAGTTAGTGCTGCAAATTCAAAAGGTTGCTGCTTTCTTAATTAATATATAAGACAACGATCCTGGCTGCTACCCTGTCGTTAGCTGAGCTGCGTGGGAGACTGCTGCTGCCTCTTCACTTCCATTCTGCCAATGAATGCCTCTGCAAGAGCCACTTTTGCTTATGCAACACAGTGCTAGTGAGAGCAGAGAGCCCTTTGGTCACTCCCTGCTGCCTCTCATTGTTTTCTTCTTTTTAAATTACCTTAAAAGAAGATAAAAATACCCAAGATTCACGTTGCTAGATGATGTAAGGCAGCACGCCTCCTCAACATCAGGTAAGGTTCAGACCTAATTAATACGTTTCCTGGTATTATTTATCTATAGTCTCTCTCCTCTTACACAAAGATACACGAAGAGAAAGAGGAGCAGAAATACCGTGCAGGCATGTGGCTGGGTGTATGAGGAGGGACTGAGCTTTAACAACCTCTTGGTCACCATGAAACTTGTACCCAAGCAGCAGGGTGTAAGGACAAAAGAAGATGCAGAGTTGGGGCTTATACAGGGGACCCAAACTGTGCCCCAGAACAAAGCAGGCTGTTGCCAGAACCCCTGCTAAGTGAAAAAAAGCTGTGTCAAATCCAAACTGCAAGGCTTGGCCTTCACTCAGCACACAGCTGGGGCAGTTTAAGACCCCTCTTCCCAATATTTGTTTGCTCCCCCTCTGCTAAAATTGGGGGTCCCAGCGGCTGGGGCCAGCAATGCTGGCACTGCTGAAGGTAGCAAAGATAGATGATGCACAGAAAAGCATGAAGCACAGGCACATGTTTCTACCAGCACTGCTGTGGGGGTGGAAATCTCTGGCAGAGCAAACAGCCGGTGACTTCTCACACTCCCTCCCCCCTGTCTGATTCATTCCAGCTAGTCTGCCAACACTCCCAATTACGCCAATGCACTTTCATTGAAGCTGATATGCTGGGCTGTACCTGAGGCAACGATTGGACTCACTATGTGAAATCTCTCCCATATTTTGCACCTATTGATGAAGTCTCTCTGGCTTGCCACTGAAATTGCTCAGGGCTGCTGCCCCGCCAGCAGTCCAACTTTGTCTGCAGGCATCATCAGGCAAGGATCCAAATGAGAGGAACTGAATCTATTTATTTATAGCAGAAATTAACATGGCTTGATATTTCTCTGTTTTTTCTCTTAATATACTCCAGGAAATATAGCCAGTCTGCTGAGCTCTGTCAAGCTGTAGGTAGGGAGCTGGAACTGAAGACACAGTTGGCCCATGGGGATGTTACTTGGGGACATTTATGCTCATTCACTCAAGCATTGTCTCGGTGGAACAGACCTCATCCCAGAGGCCTCCTGCACCGCAGATCTGAATCAGCCATTGCTGATGCGGGTGTAAATCAGTCCGAAAGGCACCAAGATCATTGGAACTTGACTTTCTGGTGTGAAAAAAACACAACTGAGAGAAGAGTATGGTCTGTAATCTGGAAATACACCCAGCCTGCCTATATACCATGCCCTGACCTCTTCTGGGTGAAGATGGTCTGCTGGGATGACGTCGGTTTTCTTCCTTGTGCCAGTTCAGCTGCTGAAGCATTATTTAGCACTGCTGAGCCCTGATGCTCATCTCACAGCAGGGGCACTGCGCAGCAGCTCACGGAAGTCCAGGGGATGATGCCGTCACAAGGCTGGCAAGAATTCAACATTGTGCTTTACAGCTTGCCTGTTTATCAGAAATCTGTGAACGAATAAAATCTGTACTTTTCCAGAAGGGCTCTAAACTTCTGTAAGAAAAAAATTAATGGATTTATTTTCTCAGTAAATATCTTACAAATTCTCTGGGCAGCAGAGTATTGCTGGCACTGAGGTTGGCAAATAAAGAAAAATATGTTCTCAGCTCAAGAGTAGTGAGAATGGGTGTAAAATCCTAAAGAAGATAAGGCTTTCTGTGGTCTTGCCGTGCAGTAGCAGGGTGAGGTGTCTCTGTCTCCCCCACAACTCTTTTCCTGGACCTGCTATCACAGGCGAAAACAAGGCAACATACAATAGTATGGTGGAAGAGCACAACATGCCTTTCCCTCAGTGCAGATGAACTCACAGACCATGGGTGACTGTTACCACGGTTTCTTCCCACTTGAACCTTTGCTTGCAGGGAGGATGCTGGAAACAGGAGCCAAGATGGCTGTGCAGTCATTGGTGGTGGGATCCCTCCTGAGATGCCAGATGCACAGAAAAGCCCCAGGGCAGCCTGAAGTGAGCAAGCTTTTATTCTGAGGAAGTTTGGGGATCAGATCAGTTTTGCACCCCCAGGGTGAGCTGCAGAGGGCTGACCAGCGAGCCAGTGGTGTCTGCTTCAGCAGAGAGCCAGGAAAGCTCAGAGAGGGCAGTAGTGGCATAATGTGCCAGTCAGGGACATTTTGCCTTCTGTAGTATGACATTTCTGTGTCTCAGAAACGCCACTCTTCTCTCCTACAGCAGGAATTGGAGCTGCTCTAGGGAGTCATCTGACAGCAGACTTTGCCTCGGTTTTTAAAATCCCTCAAGCTCACTGTTAATGATCTTCAGAAGATCCATAAAGGCAATTGAATGTGGGCCCTTCAGAAAGGTGAAGAGAGTCATTTAATGACCTGTAGGTCTATAGGAGAAAGTCTTCTCAGAAGGTTCTGTTTCCCTCGCAGCTCTCATTCCAGCCTGCCCATCTGCCTGCTCGGCTGTGAAATCCTATTTTGCATCTCACAAATGCAATTTCAATACCTCTCTTTGGCCACACTCTCTTTCCTGTTCTTACCCCAACTAGGATAGAGAGCAGACATCCTGCCTGACTTGCAGCAGCCCCTGATCCCCAGTAGCACTGCCACCTAAAAGGATGCTGTGCATGCCCAGCTGGATCCTTCACCTTGTTGACAAATTCAAGACCTTTGCCACCATGCTAATGAACTGTCCTGTGGGTCTGAGGCAGCAGGCACACTCCTTCAGACAGCCTCTGCACTCTACTCTGCTTAGTGGCCTTGCTGGTGAACAATGAAGAGTAATCTTGCTTATGTTTCTGAACGTATATTTTAATGTGATTCAGCTGGTGAGAGGGAGTAGTAGATTGCTGAGTGAGAGAAAATTCAGTTCTCTGGCTCCATGCAGTCTAACAGTTTGGAGATTTTCTTGGCCAGACTTTAATTCTGTGGAGTTCTACCTGTTGGCTACTGCCAAACTATAGGAAGCAACTGAGATGAGAATTTGGCCCCAAACTAGTAATTTTTGCTTTGCATTGACATTTGGTGTGCAAAACCTCATGAAATTTCTGGGTGTAGGGTTGGTGAGCTGCCCTGTGAAGATGGCTTGGGAGAGATGCAGAAACACCTTCAAGTGCCAGCTCTCAGTCTGTACAGAATTCGTTGCTTGTTTGCTCCCTAGGCTGCTTATGCAGTTTTGTGATGTGGTTGCATTGTTTATCAGCAGCATCTATGAAGCAAGTGCTTTGTGAGTTTGATGATTGCCTTGTCTGTGCCATTTTTGTAGTTTCTCTTGATGCATTTCAGTGAAATACATAACATGTACATAACATTATTGGCTTTAAGTGGACACCTTAGCATGTTCTTGCTTTAGATAAGGATGCTGCATTTATAGTGAATGTCCTGACAGTTCCTCCTCACCCTGCACTGGGGAGTTTTGAAGCCTTGCTGGGACATGGGCTGTGGGAATGCAGCTTCTGCTCACAGGCTGCCCAAGGGCTTCAAGTTTCTAGGCCTGGTGAGGAGCTGGACTGAGGTAACCATCCCTGCCCCAAATGGGTACAGCACAAGTGGTAGGTTGCTAATGCCAACTGCTTTAGTCTGTGAACATGCTCTGACTGCACTGCTCCCTGAGAAAACTGTAGCTTTTGAGCAAGTTTCCTTGCCTCAGGCCAGACTGTGAGGTTGGTGCTTTGCTGGTGCTTTGCTGCCAGGTGCCTGAGCTGGTTTCTGGGTTGCATGCCTGCCTCAGGAGATTTATTTTTCCTTTGTGTCAGCCTCAGAGGAGGACATGGGTAGCAGACAAGTGCTTAGGGCAATGAGTTGCTGCAGGTGACAAAACTGCCCATCTTGCTGCTTAGCTCTGCTAGGGCAGCAGTGCTGAGACTGGGAGACAGGGAAGGTGAGAGGGTGCCCCCATGCACAAGTGGGACAGCTGATGCCTTGGGGTCCCGTTGCCTGTTGTTGTCCACTCAGACACCCTGGAGGAGGGCAAAAATTTTGCAAATGTGTGGAAGCCTCTAGATAGTCTGCAGTGGTCTGGAAAAGGTTTCCAACCCATCCAGCAAACCTGTGCCCGCATTGCTTCCCCTCTATGAAATATATGATTCCCTTTCCCCTACTCTGCTCTCTCCCTTTTCCTTCCTCCCTGTTATCCCCGGGATAGGCCTCCTGCTTTGGGGAAGGGCCAAAGCTTTGCCCCAGTGTGCCAATGGCAGCCTGTGCTGCAAGGACAGAGCTCTGCTCCTTGCAGGAGGGATGAGCTGTGCTTGCTTCATGTCTCCTTGCACCGGGAGAGGCTGCAGGGCACGGATAGAGTCTGTCTGTTAGATCTTTAATATCGTTTGGGGCTCTCAAAGCTGCTTGAAATGAGGATGTTGCAGCATGAGAACTACTGTCTCCACATATCTGAGAAATCACCAGCACTTCCATCTTAAACGAAAATAATTCTAGGAGCCAGCCAGCGTCTTGGGCGCTGTCGGGAAGATCAGCCAGGAGCGCTGGCATAGGGTGCCTCCACGCCACAGCTTCTTTCGCACTGCTGCTGGCAGAGGCGCTCAAGGGGTTTACAGCTGGTGTTTCCTGCCGGGGCTCCAAGGAAGCTCCCGCTCACGTGGATCGTGAGCAATTGGCATTTGGGTTCCCCCGGCTTGTGCGCGGTCACGGAGGAGCCCTGGGCCCGGGTGGATGGAGGCACCGCGCCCGCCATCCTCTCTCCCGAGCGGGGGGACCCTGCGGAGGCCGGGGCCGAGGGCAGCCCCACGCCCCCCTCCCAGCACACTTAAGGCAGGTTTGTCCCCCAGCCCCCACCCCCGTTTATTAACGGGACTCGAGTCGATGCCGCTGCGGTAGTGATCCGTCCCCGGGAGATGCGCCGGCAGCCGCCGTCCCTGGGGCTTTGGTCAGGGAAGGATCTAACCCCCTGCGCCTGAGGTCGCCCGTTTCCGAGGGGGAGAGGCAGCCCGAGACCTGGGCACGGTGGGTTTGAGTTATTCGGGCAGAGGAGAGTTTGTTAGGCTGCGGTTTCTTCGGATGGGGAAAAGGAAAGAAAAAAACACCGGCCTCGGCAAGGCTCGTGGCAGCCCCAGAGCCAAACCTGCGGCGAACAAAGCAGCTGGGAGAGACAGCGAGGCTGGGAGAGCTCTGCCGCCATGGCCGGGGCTCCTCCCTCCGGGGAGCGAGGGATACTCTTTCGCCAGATCCCAAAGGTAGCTTGTGCCCATTAGGAACTTGGCCCACAGCAGGAAAACCAAGTCCCAGCGTCGCATCACTGATGCATTCCCAGGACGTTTCTGCTTTTAAATATTAGCCCGGAACGAACTGTAGAGAGACGTACTGGAGCCAGCAGCTTCCTTGCTGCAGGTGCTGCCCTAGGTCTCCCTGTAGAAAGATTGAGGGTGAGGGGCTGAAGCGCATCCCTGTTTCATCCCTGCTTTCTTTGGGCTGAGGAGAGCAATGGTTTGGAATTCAGAGGTCACAACTGTCCCTGGTCCCTGTGGAGGGAAGCTGGGACAAGAAAATCCCCGTAGAGAAGAGGACTTGGCCACCTTGCAGTTTTCTGTAAAGGAGAGAGCAGGAGCCCAGACTTGGAAGCACAGACTCCCACTTGTGTCTAGAGATAGAGGAGGCCTCACCATCACTGACCAGAAAGACAGAGGAAAGAAGGCTGCGAGGGGGGAGCAGTCTGGACACCTCAGTGAGTTCTTGCAGGACTTTATCACATCTATGAAACAAAGCCAGCAATACAGTTAGGGGCAGGCCTTCTACTTTGCCTGCCATTTTTCCTTCTAGAATTACTTAAGAAAACCTCGAGAGGCTTTTCTCCCAAACTTACCTCTCCAATCCCAGTGCCTGATTCCTGGCCTAAGGCTTTGGACAGAAGAACATTTCTTGATGTACAATTACACTGCTACCTTTGCAGCTCTGGTGCTGGATATAAAGGGAAGGTTCAGGCTTAAATTGTGAAGAGGATGGACAATAGTAGTGGCTCCAAGTGTAACCAAGACAACTGATCTTTATTAAACTTTGCCTAACAAAAACAACATTAGGGAAACTCATAGAAAGCAACAATCATCAATGAACCCTTTCCATGTATTCAGATAAGAAAGCCCTTATTTGGGATGCAAAATTCACGCTAGAATGCTAGTAAATGTCAGCTTCACAATTATCTCAGCAATCTTTATCTGGCTCCCATGTGTTTAATGCTGAATTAATGAAAAATTCACACATTATTTTCTTCATATGATCCTGACTCACTCAGTGCCCAGGAAGTTGCATCCTTAGTCCTGACATTTTGCAGACTTTGAATGATTGATTAAAGCATTTAAATAACATACTTCAAACATAAGGGGGGGGGTGATGGTTGTTAAATGTAATTATTGTTGTTTAAATATAATTATTTTTACATTTTGACTAATTAAAAATGGATATTATTAATGGAAGAACAAAAGTTGTTTATCGGTGTTTGAAATCTGCAGTCATTAGGAACAAACACAGCAGGTAATGAGTTTGGCAATAAAATGCCAGCCTTCAGTATAGACCAGATTTAGCACCACCCTTTCTCTTTGTATCACACTTCCTTCCTCCCACGAGCTCAGCCCACTCAAAACCTGTATAATTTCTTCCTTTAAAAGGATGTGCCTGTTCTGCTCAGTTTTCTAAAACCTTTATTTCCTAAACATGCTCCTCAGTGGGAACACTTGTATTGGATTCACAGGCCCATTTTATCACTCTTACTAGGATGGGTAGGGATGGAAGAACTGAAAAGGTTGGGGTTGTTTGATTTACTGTGAAGGGGAGAGGCCCACAGAGAACAATCTGTGAACAGGAGAGCGGAGAGAAGTGGTTTAGCGAGTGGGAGCCTCTAGGTAAACTGATGTTGTAGAAGAGCAGTGTGGTCTCTGGGCAAACATGCCCATGGAAGAACAGGTACTGGCTGTTCTTCCTCCAGTTTCCCTTTTAAAATATTTTATTCAGAAAGGGAAGGAGTGGAGGAGGAGGATTATTCTTTTCCTCACTTATTTAAGCTCCCTGAATCTCTCATGAACAATACTCTGCCTTAAAAAAAAACAAATAAACAAACAAAAAACAACAACAACAACAAAACCACAACAAAAACAAACAAAAACCCCGAAGAGTAGACAACAAACAGAATAATTTTTCTGCAAAAATCTCACCATGTAATAAGGGCATCCCTGCATATCTTCAAATGATATGCACATTTTCAGAATTAAGACTTCCAAATATGACTTGCATAGGAATTGATGTAGTAGTCATGTGATCTGCTTCTCCCAGATAAAGGATGGGTTTTGCACTTAGAGACCAAAATAACACCTTTTTATTTATTTATTTATTTAAGCTGTATCGTGCAGTTGGCTCATTTCTGTGATATTCCATCAGGTTTCCTTTAAAACTGCTCCAGTGCTCCAGTCAAAGTGTCTTTTCCCCTGAGAAATTATTATCAATGACCGACTTCCCCTCCATGTGTTATTTTTCATTTGTCCAAAGCTCCAGCATCTTTGATTGCCTTGGCATTACTTCTTTATCCTTTCCTGGGTTTGCAACATCATCACATTTAGTGTCAAGTGGTAAATTTTATTTGTGTGATGTTTCCTCTGCTTGACCTGTTAACTGAAACACATCCTGCACCTGGGCATTGGGTACCCCCTCCCTTATAATAGGAATTTCAAAGAAACCATCTCTTGATCTGCTTAGGAACTCCAAAAAGATGAGACCCAGGCCCACCAGTGCCTTCTGTGCTGACACCCAAACTCTTCCTGGCTTTGGCCCTAAGATTATGCACTGGTTAATAACATTTGTAACCTTTGTATAAAGATTCTTCAGATATATTTACCTAAGATGCAAGAGATTATATTTTCGAGCTTCTTAGTGATCTGGGAACCAACTACTTAAATCAACTCAAAAGGAAGTTCAATTTTACAAAAGTATAAATTTATGCATAATTGGGCACCTCCCTTTTTACATCCCTCGTGGACTCCCCAGCCATAGTCACATGTTCCAAGTAGCATTACCGTGCCTGGGGGATGCTGAATGCTACCATGACTGAGCACCTTTCAAGGCCAAGATCTCCAATACAGAAATTTCAGCCTAGGGCTACTGTATGGTGCTGTTTACCATCACCTTTTATTTACATTTTTAATTAGGTTGCATTCCATCTGATCTGCCTTTACCCAGGTCAACCTGAAATTATTTTTCAAGACTGCACAAGAGGCCCAGCCTTCTTCATTGACATAGTTACAGTCCTTGCAACCTTTGGTTGGTTACAAGTGCTATTTAATTCATGCCCATGCTGCCCGGAGAGCAAGGGGAGCTGTTTACATTTTTTTTTTTTTCCTTTAACATTTGATAAATTTTTTCACTGTGGGCCCAGTATAGACTTTCTGGATACTAATCTCCAGAACCACCTTTTCTGACTCACGCAGGTCTTTTAAATGTAGAGGTATTATTGAATACATCCCCATGCTGGAGGGCTACACAGCCTTTATTTAAGCCTTTATCTTGGAGCTCATATATAACCTCAGGTAGCTTCCAGGTAACTCGGGAACTGATGAGAGCGTGGTCCGTGGGGGTTCAACAACCACGCTTGCTCCGGGGGCCCCACAGCATCCACAACGCGCGGAGATGCTCACGAACCACGGTACGGGGCCGTCGGCGTTCGCTCGGAGCTCCGAGTGCCGCCGGGACATCGCACCCCGCCGCACATGAGCGCCCGTCCCGTGACTGACAACCGGCGCCGGGCGGAGGGCGGTGCCGCGGTGCCGGGAGGAGCGCAGGTCCCGCACCGCCCCCGCTATCCCGCGGGGCCGCGCCCGCTGTCCGGCCGCGCCTCGGGGAGGGCGCGCGCCCACCACCGCCGGCGGAGGCGCTGCTGCGCGGACCCACGCGCGAGCGGCGTGTTCTCCCTCGCGCACGGGCAGGGGAGGGGCGGGAAGGGCGTGGCCCGGCGGCGCCGGGGAGCGGAACTGCGTCGGCGGGCGGGACCGGCCAATCGGCAGCGCGCCGCTGGCGGGGCGTCGCGAGGGAGGCGAACCGCGCGGCCACCGCCGCCGCCGCCCTCCCACGCCCTCGTCCCGCGCTCCGGCCGCGCGGCCGCGCTCTGGTACCGGCCTCGCGGGGGCGGGAGGCAGACGAGAGGAAGAAGCAGGGGAACGTGCGCGGCGCACGTGACGGGCCGCGGCGGCCAATGAGGACGGCAGGAGGTCGCGCGTGGCGGGCGAGGCCCGCGTGGGCCGGGGCGGCGCCGGGCGGCGCGCGGAGCCAGGTAGGGCCGCCCTCCTCCCTTCGCAAGCTTTTCACTCGAGGTGGCGCGAGGCGTGCGCGCGTCACGTGAGCGTCGCGGCCGCCCAATCACGCGCCCGCGCGCGCTGCCTCTCCGCGCGGCCGCCGCCGCGTTTGAGGCGCGGGGGTCGCGCGCGGAGAGGGGCGGGAGCAGCGGCCGCGCGCTCCCGTGGCGCGCTCCCGGTCGGGGCGGCGGGCGGGCGGGAGCCGGGGGCACGGGCAGTGGGCAGCGGTCACCTGACCGGCGGGGTGTTCACAGGGACCGAGCGGCCCCGCGGCATCCGGGCTCTCCGGCCGGCAAGGGTCGGGTGAGGCGCAGCCCCAGGCAACTGCCGCTGCTCCCAGAGCCATCGCGCTCCGAGGGACTGTACCCCGCTGGGGGCGTGGCCAGCGCCACCCGTGAGGCGGGGCTGGGCTGCCGGGAGAGCCTTTCCTGGGAGCGGCCGCAGTGCCCCCCGGGTGCCCCAGGACGCCGGGCCGGGCCGGGCCGGGCGGGGCGGGGCGGGGCGGGTAGCGCGCGTGCGCCCCGTCACGTCGCGGGGGGCAGCGGCTGTTGGTGCCCTTTGGAGCCGACCCCGGTTACACTCCTCGTTCTGAGCTGATGCGGAGTTTAAAAGGGCGCTGAAACGCAAAGGCCAGCTCAGGGAGTAGTGTGTGGGTTTCGCATAAAGTGGCTGGAGCTTCTTGCGTGACTTCTTAAGATGTCAAATCTTACACAACAGTCACGCTGCCTCACTCCCAGTGTGAACTGTCTGAACTCACGGGCCGTCTGTAATCGCACTTGATGGAACAGGCTAAAGCCGCACAGATTTGAAGGTGCTGCAGACTCTGAAAAGCAGAGATTGTGTAAAGAAGAGGGCAGGCTTAGATGCTTTGGTCTTGTCGCTTCCAGGTGGTCTGCCCAATGCAGCCTCAGCACCCTTTCAATGCCCTCAGCACGGTGCCTTGTGAATTTGTGCTACACACTGGAAAGGGAAATCGATTCTTCTTGAGAAGTCTTACTGTGGGTGAACATTTTTGTGCCTGTTTATGTGGGACGAAGCACAGTTCTTAGACCTGCCAGAGATAGGCAGCATTTGATCATTTCTATATTCCATCTGGCAGCAGCTGGCTGTTAACCTCACCTGCTGCTGGCTCAGTGTTGCTGCAGTGCTGTTGTGCCTGCTGTGGGAGGGAAATGTGCAACTGGAGAAAACCAGTGTTAGTCCCACTTGTAAATAAACTTCTGTAGTCACCTACCAGAAAACAAAAATTGAAATTCTTTCTCTTTAAGGTTAAGTCACATCTTCATTTACACACAAATCCACTATATCATTTCTGAAGTATGCAGTCGTGTGTGTTGGCCTTTTCAGATGTAATTTCCTAAGGAATGGGAAGTCATTCTTCTTACAGGGCAATGAAATAGATCTCTGCCCAGAGAAGTGAGAAAGAGTTCTACTCTAAGAGGAGGTTGTTTACTGTTTCCTACATGGCAGAGAATCTACTAAAAAAATTCAGCCATGGCATGTGTATAGGGAACAGTGCCATTAGTTTTGGCACCAGCAAGGCTTAGTTGGTGTCTTGTTCTTCCATAATTAAGGATGTGTTGTGTTGTGTGTGTTTGCTATTTTTCTTCTTTAAGACTTGTTGACCTTAGAATAAAGAATCAAGTTATGGTGGTGGAGTTGCTCTTCTCTCTCCACAGAAAGTTGGAATATGCTTTCACTGCTGGATTTTGTTTGGTTTTAGTGCCTGTTATAAATCCTTGAAATATCTTTTGCTGAACTGGGTAAGGAAGAATGCAGTGGAAATGGTATGTGTGAAAAGGCTGATGAAGGTTTGTAATGATAAGAAAGCAACCAGAAGAAAGTGTTTGGGTTTGGTTTTTTGTTTGGTTGGTTTTGGTTTTGGGGGTTTTTTATTTGTTTGTTTTCTATCTTCTTTTTAAAATTAAGCCCAAACCAGCAAGGCAGTAAGGGATGTGAACAGCCTAAAAGATAGAAAATTAATGTGGTAGCCACCTATCTACAATGAAAATGCATTCATTGCTACAGTCACTATCTTAAGGAAAAGCCAGTTTGGAGAACGGCAAGATTGTGAGCCAATTACTTTTAAATACTTCTGATGGTGGAATTGTGCTGTTTTGCTCACTCATGTAGTACAGTGCTTTCTGCTAATACAGTGTGGTCTGCCTGACCACAGGGTAAATCAATTAATTTATAATGAATATGGATATAAACCTGGAACCTCACCAACAGTCTGGGCTTTATTTGGCGTCACTCTCCTTTTTACCATAACTAAAAAGGGGAATACAGGTTCCTTGGCAATTCTAACTTGATGAGCCATTGGTGACTCTGTAGCAATGACAACCTTGCCAACCAGACCATGGCATAAAGTGCCACATTCAGCTTTGTGCTTCCATTTTGCAGTCTTCAGTGTTTGGGAAGTGTTTCCCAAAAGTTTGGGTAACTCTTGATAGGTGCAGAATATTGTGCACTATACATTGCAGGTTTAATGCCATTTAACAAACTCTTGACTTTATAGGGGCCTTTATGTTCAGACTCTCGTGGCAAAGTACAAATACTGGAGAGGTGAAGCAGGTTTTTCTCCCTCCCAGGTATGTGCCTTGTTCCTCCAATAGCAGCTGCTGCTTTTGCAGATGTGCAGCTCTCAGTTGGTGAAGCAGTTTTTGAACTACACCTCTTTGTCCTGCAATAGTCAGGGCTCTGAGTGTTAAGTGAATTTGTTTTTGTATAAAGCAGTGCTCTGGGCTGAAATCTGGTGGTGCACAAGCTGTGCCGTACTTGCTGTGGGGCTAAGCACTTTCGGTCTGCAGCTGGAGCATGTGTTTCAGCTCAGCATGTTTGTATCAGCAAGAAAAGTTAAATCTAAAAAAACCACATTTTTTCCCCCTATAGCAGCCAATTTCTTGCAATAATTTTTTCCTAATCTCACTTTTTTGCTACATATTGTTACATAAATAACATTATGTAAACCTTTTTAAAAGTGCATTGGGGCTGGGATTCTGTTGCCTAAGAACAGAGGTCTGGAGCTATCATAGATGCTGCAGGTTATTAGAGACGTTTGTGTAGAACAAACATTCAGCTCTGGGAGGCCCGTGCTTGCCTAGAAAAGCAGTTGGAGGGCAGTGGGGCTGGGTATGGCGTAGGAAATGGGACTAGAGAACTTTCTACATGCAGTTTAATCCAACCCAGAGTTTCCAAATTAATAGAGTGCTACTGTTAATCATTCTTTAAAGTGGCAAAACATTGTCTAAAGAAAGCAGGGTTTTTGTATTTTAACTCTTCTAGTGTGCACATTGCACAATACTTCTGACTGTAACATCACTAGATTTTCAGGTCTTTAAATGTTTGTGGGTTTGGGCATTTTTTGCATTTTTTTTTAAAGGCTAGAAGTTGGAATTTTTTAAGGTAGCCAGGGCTGCCAGTTAGTAATAAACTTGTAGACTACTGTAATAAACTTCTGACTGCTGCTGTGGGTGTGTTACACTGGCACAGTTGATTTTGATAGCTGTTTTCAGCTAGTGAGTGTAGTTTCAGCTAGTGCTTGTTTTTAACTAGTGAATTTGAGAGCTGAAATCCTTCTATATGCTCCAGTAATGCTCCTGCAGTAGTGCCTTTCAAAATGTACAGTGTGACAGAAATGTCCTGTCCTGTATCAGTTTGTGTAGCAGTCTTTGTATTTGAACTGAAAAGGGTATTGCTAACAAAAAATGTAATAGACGCCTCCTGTTTTCCACAAGTTGGCAACTATTCTGTTTTGTGTAACTATGTCTACAAGGTATGTTGCTGTCCCACATAGTATCTTTAGCCTTATTACCCTCCAGTTTGTGATTTGTTACTGAATCTTTACTGATTCTTTTTTTTTTTTTTTTGGACATATGTTAGACATAAAAGTGGCTGAAGAACACAATTTGTTGCTGCAGCTCCAGCTAGCAAACTCTAGACTGCAGGGTGGTGAACGTTACAGTCTCTGTTGCTTGTAGCGTGTAGGCCTGAACTGATGCTTTATGCTTGTAGGCATTACTGAGAGGGTGTGATTCACTGCAGGCTGAAATGCAGTTTGTAAAGACTGTAGTTCATACTTTCAAGGTGCTGCAAAGGCCGGAATATGTCTGGAAGAAGCATTTTGGACAACAGTGTACTTCTTGGTAGTGAACTACAGGCTGGAAACAGAGTGGCTGGAGAGCAGCCATGCAGAAAAGGACCTGGGAGTTTGGATGGACAGGAGGCTGAACATGAGCCAGCAGTGTGCCCAGGTGGCTAAGAAGGCCAATGGCATCCTGGCCTGTATCAGGAACAGTGTGTCCAGCAGGAGCAGGGAAGTGATCCTTCCCCTGTACTCAGCACTGGTGAGGCCACACCTGGAGTGCTGTGTCCAGTTCTGGGCCCCTCAGTTCAGGAAGGATATTGAGGTGCTGGAGCAGATCCAGAGAAGAGCAACGAGGCTGGTAAAGGGACTCAAGCACAAGTCCTATGAGGAGAGGCTGAGGGAGCTGGGGTTGTTTTGTCTGGAGAAGAGGAGGCTCAGGGGAGACCTCATCACTCTCTACAGCTACCTGAAAGGAGGTTGTAGCCAGGTGGGAGTCGGTCTCTTCTCCCAGGCAGTCAGCAGAAGGACAAGAGGGAACAGGCTTAAGCTTTGCCAGGGGAAATGTAGGTTGGATATGAGGAAGAAATTTTTTACAGAGAGAATAATCAGATATTGGAATGGGCTGCCCAGGAAGGTGGTGGATTCACTGTCCCTGGAGGTTTTTAAGATGAGACTGGATGTGGCACTTAGTGCCATGGTCTAGTAACCATGGCAGTGTTGGATCAAGGGTTGGACTTGATGATCTCAGAGGTCTTTTCTTGGAGGTTGATCCTATGATTTCAAATACAACCATCACATTACTGGCTAGTATAAGGTAACTCTCCCTGATCATGGAGGACAATGTTCAGTAGGTGCAAACCAGTTAATTTCTGTGCTGCAAATTGATGTTTAGCACAAACAAGGCCTTAAAACTGGTGTGTCTACTGATCTAAATGGGATGTAGTTATTTACTGCAGTATTCCTGTTTATTGTCAGCTATAAGGTGCCTAAAACTGGGTTAATTAAGCTGGTGGCAATCTACAGTACTGCTGTGACTTCTACCGGTTAATCTGTTCTCTTGATAAACGGGATTTTTGCTTTTGCTGCAGGCAAGCATTTCTACATGCCTTAGGTAAAATTGTAGCAGAATCTCTGGTAATGTCAACAGTCTCTGGTTTGTTTCTGTTATCATCTCTGCAGCATGTAGATTGTGGGCCATGAAGGTGGGGCAGTGTCTGCTCTTCCATTCTTTGTCTGTTCTTAGTAATAGAAATGGCCCTCTTGCTGAAGAAGAGAAGAATTGTTTCTTTTGTATTGTCATTGTTCAGAAACATTTCGGGTAATACAAAATAGTGTCCGTACCCTGTAGCCCTAAAACTTGATGACCGCTATACTGAATATGTGATTGCTGTAGGTATAAAATGACTGTTTGTGAAATTAGTGTTATTATTTCTGACTGGATTTGTTAAGGGAAAAATACTGTGCTGGATACAACAGCTTGAGGCTGCTGCAGCTCCACGTCCCCAGGTGTAACCAGCTGTAAGGCTGAAAATGTGTTCCTGGTGGGCATGAGCACATGCACACATAACATTTACATGAAAACACATCTGGCCACACCAATCAGGCAGACACACAGATACTTAGAGGAACACAGCAAAGACAGCCTTATCTTGCTCCCTTCCCTATCTGAGCAGGAGGAGATCACATACATATACACATACATAGATATACATATAAATATATATCTATATGTACTGGGTTGATACCCTCCAGCAGCTGACCTTAGATACTCAGTCTACCCAGCAGCTGGTTCCAGAATCCCAGACTCCCTGGTTGCTAGTGTATGGGCACTTACATTCTTGAGGCCATACTACTGTTCCCAGTGCTGGCACATGCTGTCTGTCTCTTGGCTGGCTGAGACTGCCCTCGTTACCTGATGTCCAACACCCATCCACCCACACGGCCTTACCCTTTAGAGAGACATAAGTGTGCATACACATGGAGAGCTGGTGGCATTCCCCTGGTCCTCAGTACAGACCTTTGTTACTGTTTTGGTGCACATTTGTCAAGTGTCTCAGAAATGTATTTCATTTAGTTATGTGCTTCTGAGATGATTTCCTATAGCATAAACCTGTGTGTCCAAGACACCTTCAAAGGGGTGTTGGCCTTTTGTAATGCTGTTCTTTTGCCTATTTTCAAATCAGGCAAAAAAACTTAAATTGAGGAGCAGCCCTGTCAAAGTCACAGTTTGTGGTAGGCAGCAGTCAGTGCAAAATTTGGATCTACAGGTTAGTCTGGACCTTGGTGTTGCCCTACTAACTCTGATGTCTTGAATTTCTGGCACCACTATGCTTACACGGTACTTACACAGACTGTGCAGGTCTCTTTCCTTAATGGATCCATAATGGATGCAGTATTGTAAAATAGTGGAAGAGGGGATGGAGGGACTTCATGGAGGTGTTTTACCTGCAGCCATGATGCATTATGGTGTGAATTCTCTTAACATTCAGAATTCTGTTTTAGTGGGCTTACGCTCAAAAATGCCCGACTTATAACATGTAATTTCCATGATGTATGTGAAGGCCTGCCAGTCTGGGTGTCAGGGCGGCCCCTGCTCTGTGAGGTGCTGAGTTCGGGGGGGTTTTGTCAGGGTCGTGCCTGGGCTGTGCTGAGCTGCTCGTTCATCAGTGAATCTGTACTCTGGACAGGGCCCGGTGTGACAGGCCTGTGTCAGCTCTGACAGTCAGGGTGGTGCAGGGGTCAGATTCTGTCCCTCGCCTTGGCGGGTCAGTGGGAACTTTGCCAGAGGGATGGAGGCCATCGCTGCCTCCGGCCTCAGCGTTGCTTCCTCGACTGAGGGTTTCCCGGGGAGGAGGCCAGTTCCCGTCGGCGGCAAGGCTCCCGAGTGCGGGCAGGCGAGGAGGTGACCCTTGCCTTGGGAATGGGGATGGGAGGCGGTGCCGCCGGGGGGCCGGCGGGGCCGAGCCCGGCCGCTGGGGGGCGCTGTGTGCCCCGGGCCTCGCGCACGCCCCTCGAGCGGCCGCGGCAGGGTGGGGACCGCGCGCGGGGAACCCCGCCGGGCCTCGCTGCTCCCGGCGCGTGAGCGGTGCGCGCGCCCGTTCCAGAAGGTTCGCCGCTCGCGCGGCGCTGCGCGGGCCGGGCCGAGCCGGGCGGCGGGCCCTGTGCGCGGCGCGGGCACGTGACGGGCAGGCGGGAGGGGGGGGGGCGCTAGCCTATGGCGCGCCTGCGCGCGCTGCGGCGCGGTGACGTCAGCGCGGTGCGCACGCACGTTGTCCCCAGCTGGCGGACACACGGTCCGCGTGAGAAGGGAAGCGGGAGGCCGCTCGCGCCTCGCGCACGGTAACGACCGGGGGGCGGGGCTGCACCGGGCGCACCGGCCGCGTCGCGCGAGAGCGCCGCGCGGTTCCCTGCGCGCCCCGCGCCCGCCGCCCGAACTGCGAAAATTGACACCAGGCGCGGGCACGAGGCGGCCGGGACCGGGCCCAGCGGCCGCGCCCTGCCGGCCACGCGAGGCGCCGTTGCGCGCGGGCCGCCTCGGGAGCGCCGGCAGAGCCCGCCCCGCCGGGCAGGGCCGCGCTGGCTCTCGGCGAAGGGCGGCGCGATTTCCACACGTGTGCCGGTCCAGCTGCCCTCCGGCGGCCGGTGCGGGCGGTGGTTCCGGCCCCCACCGCTCTCGGGCAGCTACCGCAAGCGGCGGCTGCCGACCCCCGTCCCTGGGCTTCTGGCTGGGGCCCGTCCGGCAGGGAGGGGGCGGGGGGGCGGAGGGCGTTCAGAGCGACAAGCGCGGCGCTCGGCCCGCGGCTGTGACTCCACCTGCCCCGGGCGGGGTGCGCTCGCCTCTCGCCGCCGCAGCCGGGGCGGCCCCTGCGGGTGCTGGATCACTCGCTCGCTCGGTGGGTGGGTGTTGAACGGGAGCACCGCGCGCGGTGCCCGCTGCCACTGGGCGCGCGTCACGGGGCTCGCGGCGGCGGGCGGGGCCGTCCCGGTGCTCGCGCACGGTCCCCTTCCCGCGGTGCCTCCCGGCCCGGAGCGACGAGTGCGGAGCCGCGGTCCCGTCCGCGGGGTGGGGAGTTTGGGTTGGGTTTTGTGTGTTTGTTTGTGGAGACGGACGTTCTCACGTCCGGTTGTCCCGCTTTGAGCGGATCTTGGTGCAACTTGGAGCGTGTTTGGCCGCTGCTGTCTGGCTGGGTGCTGCTTCTCCAGTACAGGGTTTGCTTGTAGAGAAGGGAAATACTTGAAGCCGCTTAGAACTTCGGTTTCAACAAATACACTCATTTTTCCTGAAATACTAGATTAGAGTCTACGTACTATAACATTATAGGCCAGTGTGTGTGGCCGAGTGTAACAAAATGTGTGAAATTGCTCATATAGTAGACTGTGTTGGCACTGAAGTAACATACATTTTGGCTACTCTACCTACACATAAACACTTTGTAACCACACACATCTTCGACTGACTTGATACTGTGTGTGGCACTCACTTGTGGCAGGAATAACTGTAACACTGCAACATAAGAACTTTGTTGCTCAGTAGGACTTTATATGCATAATATTTTTGCTGAGTACATGGTTGCTGAGCTTTTTTTTTTTTTTTTTTTTGGTAGGTGTAAGTTCTACCTCAAGTAGATTTAAAGGTACAGCCCTTGTGCATATCTTGAAATCACTTCAATAGTGTGTTTCCTTCATAAGCCAATACAATTGTGGTATATATTACAGAGAATATGTGAACTCACTCTATGACTGTACATTCACTATACATTTGAACGTGTTGTATATGTATATAGAAAGGGTAAGTTGATGGAAAACCACATACAACTTGGGCTGTGATTTCTTTCTCCCCACTCTGTATATTTGAGATTTATTTTTCAAATGTGTTTGTATAGATGAAAATGAAAAAGATTATTTTGGGGATAGCTTTCTTTTTTGCTGGGACTTAATAGGTGATCCATTGAAAAAGCAGAGCAACATTCTTAAATTTGAAAATATGAAGGTGGTTTTGAACAGCTAATTTGTTTCATATCCTAGACTCTGTTAAGGAATTCTCAGTGGGTAGATAGTTGTGGATATGTTTGTGGGGAAGAATTTCCTCTGGAAACTAGGACTGAAAACCAACTCTTGTAACTTCACAGGTATCAAAATCTGTGCAGAAGAGTTTTGGTTTATTTCCTCTGACTTAACTTTTACATTGACTTTTAAAGTATGAAATGTAAAGGGTGAAAATAAATCTATTTTCTAGGTGTCCAGAACATTTATCATGGGGTATAGATTGCCTCCTGAGTTTTAAGTCATTTGCCACATGCATGTGGCAGCTGGTTTGCACAGAGGAGTGTTTCCTTTTTCTGTACCCCAGTCCTAACAAAGTAAACGTTTCTTATTAAATATCCAGTTCATTTAAAAGTCGTGAATTTAATTCTCTGTAAAATAATATGATTGTTTTCCAGCAGCTAACTCATAGAATCATAGAGTGGTTGGGGCTGGAAGGAATCTTAAGGGTCACTGAGACCCAACCTCCCTGCCAGAGACACCTTCTACTAGACCAGGTTGCTCTGAGCCCCATCGAGCCTGGTGTGGAACACTTCCAGGGATGGCATCCACAGTTTCTCTGAGTAATCCATTTCAGTGCCTCACCACCTTCACAGTAAAGAATGTCTTTTTAATATCCAAACTAAATGTACTGTCTTTCATTTTGAAGCCATTCCTCCTTGTCCTATCACTGCATGCTTTTGCAAACAGTTCCCTTCCAGATTTCTTCTAGGTCACCTTTAGGTACTGAAAGGCTCCCCAGAGCCTCCTCCAGGCTGAACAACCCCAGCTCTTTCAACCTGTCTTCACAGAAGAGGTGCTGCAGCCCTCTGAACATCTTGGTGACTTCCTCTGGACTCACTCCCAAAGGCTGATGTCCTTCCTGTGCTGGGGATGACCCCAGAGCTGGATGCAACACTCCAAGTGGGGTCTCACCAGAGTAGAGCAGAGGGGTAGAATCCCCTCTCTCGACCTGCTGGCCACGCTGCTTTTGGTGCAGCCCAGGATTGCCTGCTCATGTCCAACCTCTCACTCACCAGCACCCTCAGGTCCTTCTCAGCAGGGCTCCTCTCCATCTGTTCATCCCCCAGCCTGGATTGATATGGGGGGTTACCCTGTCCCAGGAGCATCATCTTGCACTTGGTCTTCTTGAACCACTTCTCTTGAGTGTTTATTCATCCGGGTCCCTTTGGATGGCATCCCATCATTTAGGCCTGTTAGCTTCACCACTCATCTTTCCAATATGGACTCCTAGGGGACACCACTTGTCCTGATGTCCATCTGGACATTGAGCCATTTACCACTACCGTCTGGATGTGACCATCCAGCCAATTTCTCATCCACCAAACAGTCCACCTACCAAATCCATTTCTCTCCGGTTTAAAGTAGTGTGTCACAGGGAACTGTGTCAAAGGCTTTATGGAAGTCCAGATAGACAACATCTGTAACTCTTCCCTTGTCCACCAATGTAGTCACTCCTTCGTAGCAGGCCACTAAGGTTGGTCAGGCAGGACGTGCCCTTGGTGAAGCTGTGCTGGCTGTCCCGAATCACGTGTCTTCCATGTGCTTAGCACAGCTTCTAGGAGGATCTGCTCCATGATCTTCTCAGGCACAGAGGTGAGCCTGACAGGTTGGTAGTTCCTGGGGTCCTCCTTTCTACCCTTTTTAAAAAACAGGTGCAGTATTTTCCTTTTTCCAGTCACGTGAGGCTTCACTTGACTGTCATGACATTTTGAATGTTATGGAGAGTGGCTTGGCACATCAGCCAGTTCCCTCAGGACCCTGGGATGCATCTCAACTTCTAGCGGTGGTAATTTACATGTTGTATTCCGCATGTAAGAAGGATCAAAATGCAAACATCTGGATGTGGGAATAGCATTCTTGCGGTTACCAGAAGTGCTTGTTTTACACAGAGAATGTACAGGCTATTTGAAAAAGGAAGTAGTTTATGATCATTTCTTGTGTGTTGACATAATCCTTAACCTAGGAGGTAGACAAACAAAAATGGAACTGTGTATATGCAGATAAAAGTAACATTTTTAGCTTTCTCAACAGTGATTATACTAATCATAACAGTACAAATGTTTCTTGTTTGATTTAAATTATTTCCAGAATTCAGAAGATAAAGGTAGCTGAGGCCTAGTGCTTCACATTAATCCATTTAATCTTAGCTCTATGGCCTTCTGGGGGTTATTTTGTCTTTCTTTTTCCAAAGCTTATCTATTTGAATTATTTTTTCCCTTTTGTCTCTGCCTTTAACAGACAAGCAGAAGTTCTTATGGTGGAGAGGGGTGTAAGCAAGAAAATTCCAACCACACAAACTTAGTCATTTTCAATGAAGAAATTCAGCAAAAATGTTTTTAATGTTTCTTTTTCTTTTCCTCCTTTAAATTTTTGGAAAGTTTTAGACCTCAGGGAACTCCTTTCTGGCGAGACTTTTGCCTTTATGTCAGAAATGTGTCATTTGCTCTCCTGAAAATTTTTGGCTAATGTTAAGCAAATGATCTGAAGAGTTGAGGCAATGTCACAAAAAAGAGTGCTTTGAAATACCAAGGAAACCAAGATATTCTGTTGTGACAAAGCGTATAGGAAAATGCAATTTAAAGGTGTCCTGGCCCCCTGCGTCTCAAAGGTGGAAATTATATACACACAGGCAACCTTGATTTGTTGTATCCTAACTGTGCTCTATTTTATAGTACTGGTTATCTTCCAAGTTTTTAACGTGGAGAACTATTACAAAAAGGGTGTCTCACAAGACTTAATTACTTTCTTAGACCGTATTGGAATATTTGTAACTGTGTTTTCCTTTTCTTCCAGAATGTTGAACACGCATAAAAGATTATCAGAACTGTGTAGAATTTGCATTTGATTTGAGCTCGTGAGAGTGCTCATCATGGAGAAACAGCAAATTGTCTTGGCTAGCCGGGATGGCGGGACTGTGTCTGGTGCAGCACCTGCTTTTTTTGTCATCTTGAAACAACAGCAGGGAAATGGAAAAGCTGACCAAGGAATCCTGGTAGCAAACAGTGATGCTTGTGCTCTCGCCAGCAGTGTATCAACTCCAGTAAAACCCAGAGTCAAGACCTGCCTCCCAGCTGACTGTGTCTCGGGGGGCATTACTGTCACCCTGGATAACAATAGCATGTGGAATGAATTCTACCATCGCAACACAGAGATGATTCTGACGAAGCAGGGGAGGCGCATGTTCCCATATTGCCGATACTGGATTACAGGTCTGAATTCCAGTCAGAAGTATATCCTAGTCATGGACATATCCCCTGTGGATAATTACCGATACAAATGGAATGGCCGTTGGTGGGAGCCCAGTGGGAAGGCAGAACCACATGTTCTTGGGCGAGTGTTTATTCATCCAGAATCACCTTCCACTGGCCAGTTCTGGATGCACCAGCCAGTGTCGTTCTACAAGCTTAAACTTACCAACAATACCCTGGACCAGGAGGGTCACATAATCTTGCATTCTATGCACCGTTATCTGCCACGACTTCACTTGGTGCCTGCAAACAAAGCCACAGAAGTCATTCAACTTAATGGCCCTGATGTCCATACATTTACCTTTCCACAGACGGAATTCTTCGCAGTTACAGCCTACCAGAACATCCAGATTACCCAGCTGAAAATAGATTACAATCCGTTTGCTAAAGGATTCAGAGATGATGGGTTGAATAGTCGACCTCAGCGTGATGTGAAACAGAACAATAACTTGGAATTGGAGGGAGGTGACGCTTTTGGTGCTGCTGGCGTTTGTGGTCGCCCTGCTGAAGTTGATGCATTAGAAGTGCGTCAGAGAAGTTTAGATTCTTCACTGATTGGTCAAAACCCATCAAACACTGAGCTTAACAAAGAGTCTTTTAATGCAGAAGGAGACTTTCTGGGTCTCCTGGACGCTGACCTGTCTTCAGGTGTTATGCCAAAGCTAAAACAAGAAGTATCTGAAAGGTGGGTTAACACTGCATTTTTAATACAAATACTGTTTGAGTGGGATGTTTGGTAAACAAATAACAGGATGTTCAGTGTACAGATTTACAGCTAAAGGTTGCATGACCTGAAATGGAAGAACACTTAGTATTAGTAAAAGCTTTTCTTTGCTCGAACAATCGTTTATCAGTCTGGGCTTTCTAAGGTGTTTGAGGAGTGCAAGAGTTCAATGTTATTTTCTATATTTCTTTAGCTCCCTTTGTTAAGAAGTGTTGAGAGATTTCTCTTAACCCTCTTAGCATTTTAGAAGGCTAAACTTATTTTTTCAGAGTTTAAATAACACATTGCAGCTATCAAAACACTAGCTTTCCTTTTAGGGTTGCTTACCACATTGACGTGCTGTCTATGTAGCTTCAGTTTGCATTAATGGATGGTGTGTGGTGTGTGTGGGTGTTCGGGTTGGGTATGTGTAGGGATTGCTGCAAGGCAGTTGTAGTTGGCAGCACACCACTGTTTTGTCAATAACTGCTTGGTGTGAATTCTTTTATTCCACAAAGTAGTGTGAGGTGCCCTGCCTGTTGATACTCAGTGGCCTTATATTTGCTGTGAGGTAAGAGAATCTGCACTCACGGAAGTACTTCAGAGTAACTTCCTTTTGCTAAAGCAAGCCTGGCAAAACCTATCATTTTACTGCCCTTTCACTTAGTTTCCAAAATCTAAGCAATAGAACAGAGCAGACAGTGAATAGTTAATAGTGTCAACAGATACTATAGGTACTCTGAATGTGGAGAAATAAAAGAGGTTTCTATGTTGCCTCATATCGCTTTGTCACTTCAAATTACAAAGTTCTCCATACTTTGACAGTTTATTGAGTTTAATTGTAATAATTCATGAGTACTCGAATTATTTTGAGATTTAGAGTGCCCTAACCTTTCTTCTGCAGTATTTTCCACTGCCAGTCTATTAGGAAGAAGAACATCTAAACTTCTTATATTCCCCTAAAATTGTGTTGTAACCCACTTTAAAGACTGAAAGTACACTGATTACAGAGAGGATGGGCTTTCTTTAGTTCTTAAGAATACAGCATGGAGAAGTGTTTAGATAACTTTGCATATTGGAAGTAAAACTCAGAAAATAATTATTGACAGGTTTATTTTGCCTTCATAGTGATACTTTATTTTCCTGGAGAGGGTCATTGAAGCAGATTACTGTTAATTTCTAAGGAATGAAAACCATTGTTTTAAGGACTCAAGGACCTTCCTAAAAAATATATGTTGCCAATTGGCATCATGACTTTATTTCTTTTGGTCCAGAGCATGTTAGATGTCTTCCTTCATTTTGCCTCCAAGGCATTTTATCTCTGAAATGTGCTAAAAGCTGCACTGACAGGAAAAGACTCCAAAGGATCTTTCTGTTGTTTAGGTTTGGAAGCACCTGCCATTTGATGAATAATTGTTACCACCATCGTAGAACTGCCTTTAAGCGTTGTCCAGCTTTTTGTTTTAGGTTTTCGTAATCTGTGTGAAAAAAGTAAAATTCAGTACTTGGAAAGAGAAAATTGATCTTATCCAAGAAATGGCAGAACTGTCTTTGTATGCCCTGGAGTTTTTCAGAACATTACTTCTCCTTTTTATTTCTGATCTGTTCATGGTCTTTTAATGCCATAAAATTGAGTTTATAAATATGTCAAGGATGGCATTGAGCCAGTGGCATTTTTATTTATCAAACTAAGCATATTAATATTTACGTATTAATGAAGACTGGGCAACACCTTTTTGTGGCAGGCAAGCTCTTAGTCGTAGTTGATAGGCTCTATCTTGCTTTTATGCAGGGTATTGATTTCTGCTGAGTTTAGGTTTGGTGAGAGGCAGAAGTTGGGAACTGCTACCTGTCAGATAAAAGAAGTGGAGTTCCTAATGCTGTAGAGTATGATACTTCTCACCAATACTCAATTCTTCTGGCGTTTTTGAGAATGGAACTATGTAAAAGGTTGCATGTGCCTGAGAGTAATTTTAATCCTGAGTTATTAGAGGACTTTAGAAGTAAAGCACTATTTCTCTTCACACAGGGTACTAACTATGTGGAGGTTTTTTGTATTTTTCTTCATAGTCTGATAGTATGTTTAGTTCAATCAGGTGTGTTGTAAAGAAAATAAATACTTAATTCAAGTTGTGGCCGCTTCTGTAGGAATGCTTGTGCCTGAAACACTCAGATGTTTGGGCCGTGGAAGGAACCACAAGCAAAATTTCCTGGTTCTTTTCAGGCTAATATACCCTTTCTCCCTTCCAAGGTCTTTTAGATTTCTTGTTTAAAAAATAAAAATTCTGTGGGATTTTTATTTATCCTCTAGTCTTGTTTTTCTGATTTATTTGTCCTGTGTTTACTGTTGACAGTTTGCTTTTCATCTTTGCCTTTTTTTTGGGAGAGAAAGGCTAGTGATCATCCTTCAAACCTCTGCCACAGGTTGCTAGATTAATTCCACAAGACATGAAATCTCCCCCCCCCCCTTCCCCTCTGGTATGTTTTGAAATGATGTACCTAAAAAAAATTGATATGTCTTGGTACTTTCAAAAAATGAGCAGCTTAATGGTTTTTAATTTGGCAACATGCAAGAAGGCAGTTTCTCTGCTTTTACTGTTCTATTGCAAGGGTGCCAAATACATTACTTGGGCTATAAGGAGGATGGTTTGAATATGAGCATTGTTCCATATCAGGCAAAGAAAGAGCTAGTTAAGACATTATTGCACTATTTTATCAGATTCCGGAATAAGCTGAAAATTTTGAGTGGACAGGCTTCCTTACCTATAGATGAGAGGAAGAGAAGTTTGTGACTACTTATGTTGCACACGACTTCACAAACTAAGGGCCAAATGAAATTACTTCAGTGCCAAGAAGCAACTTTTTTATTCTTTAAGAAGTTGATCATTGCATCAGAATTTTAAAACAAAAAATGTTGCTCAGGATTTGTGCAAATGCTTTATATTCTCATGCGTATGTATATGTGGGTTATATCTCACTCTTGTCACCATCTGGCTTGGTTCCAATATGCAGAATAAAACAATATTTGTATCTAGAAATTTCAGTTTTACGGCTGGGCTTCTTTGGTTTGGATACTGTCCAGATCTCTTATAGAAAGGTAATCCTTAGCTTACATATGCACACCTTGCAATGGATAAAGGAAAATTACGAGGGAAGTCCAGGCCTTACTGGGCTTCCAACTGGAAACAATAGAACTTGGGTGAGAAATTTATCCTGCTCTGTAAGTTTTTTAGGGTCTTTTGTCTCTTTGTTTTTGAGAATTTTAAGATAGAGGAGCAGTTACATTCACTTTTAATTGTGGATCAGCTGTACTGAGTCAACCTCTAGCTGTAAGGTGACAGGATTTTCAGTTGCCAATAACCTGTAAGTGGTTTGTCTTTGAATTTCTTTGACAGTTAACTCACTGAAGAAAATGGGGTTTCAATCTTACAAGGACATTTTAATCTTACATTTGACATTTCTAATAGGAAACTCACTGTCCAGAGAAGACAGTAGACAAAACTCTGCTGCTGCCTGCTATTCCCTCACAAGGCAGGTTTTTCTTCAAGCTAGTTACTTAATGTCTTTCTGAAGTGCAGGAAGTTTTTTAGATAGCTTCTCTCTTGTTCTTTAGGATTTTATATGTAAATATATAAATCTGTATCTCGATAGTCAGCTCCCTGTTTTAACACTGCAGTCTTTCTTCTCAAGGTGAAGACTCCCAGCTCCATGTTACGACTCTTGTGCGTCCCAGCTTTTCTCCCTAAAGTATGTCCTCCATCTGCAGAAGGAGGAAGCAGCCTCTTCATCCACTTGTTTTCCCCTTCCTCAATCCCAGCTGTGGGTTCAACTGAGCATAGTCATTCTTTAAAGGGGTACGGATGGATAATATTAATAATAAAATAGACACACATACATATATACATCCGAGATACGTAAAGCAACATTCACTCTCTATATTATTTACATTATTACAATTATGTTAAATTATATTTGACATTGTTATAATTAACAAGGAATATTATTTTTAATAACATTTTAATAATAAAGTTGAAAATTTGAATAATAATTTAATATAATTAAAATTATATGTAGTGTCTCATAAAATATATATAAAGAGAGTATTGGAATACCAGGCCATACGTTTAGTAAAAAAGTTCTGACTCTTTTCTGAGGTTTACTGTGAATATGAGTTTCTGATTTCATACCTTAGCTGTTTTCTCTTATGATGAGCCAACTTCTGATACACTTTAAAAAACCGCTGATTGCAGTTTTTTGACTGATGGGTCTGGCCCTCAAGAAGCCCATCATCAGAGTGTAACTGCCTACACTGTTAGTGTTCGGAATCTAATACATGGTATACCAAATTCTGGTTAGGTTAGTACTCAGATTTAGTGAAAATGGATCAAGATTCACCAGGATATTAACATTCTGTAAGTGTTCAAACAACAGTTGAACTTAGGAATTGTCTATATGTGGTTTTAGGATGAATTGACTAAAATTTTAGTGCATTAAACACTCACTTGCCTTCTTATTTGCAAGCACAGTTGCTTCAGTGTCTTAACAAGGTATGCGTCAAACTAAGGCCACTTCTGAGCATTTCAAACATGACAGCAGAAGTTCATGCTGAGTGAAAGAGGAAAAGCGACAAATGTCACCCTGGTATTAGTAGGGAAGGAAGTTGTGCTGCTGCCTTCAGATAAGAAATTGAATTGTTCTTAATGATGGCAGTTTCTTAGGGTTTTTCGAGTGCTTACTTCTAAAAATGTAAGCTTGTAAATGACAGCTAATTTGGCAGACCCACATCTGGGAGCATTTTGGAAGCTTTTTACAATATGTAACTAAGGATTATGTGAGATGATGGAATTTCAGTAAAGGAAGAGATTTGATAAAGATCTTATGTTGTGTTTTGGTTTTGTCCCCTCCCTTCCACCCCAGTCCCATTGCTAGCAGTTATGAAAGCGCTTCTCGTGTGGCATCTCCGTTGGACCCAAATGGACACTTCAATGTAGTCATTAAAGAGGAACCAGCAGATGACTATGACTATGAATCAAATATTTGCATACAAGGTATAACTGTGAAACAGGAAGACACAGATGAAGAAACTGATGAGTATTCCAACACTGATGATGATGATCCCATTGTACAGAAACACCTCATGAGACGACGTGAAACAGATGGAACCGACGGAGAATTCAGGTCTAGGAAGCGTACACTGACCAGTCCTTCAGGTGTTGCCAAAGCAAAAATGTTAAAACTGGATAGTGGTAAGATGCCTGTGGTTTATTTAGAACCTTGTGCAGTCACAAAGAGCACAGTGAAGATATCTGAGCTGCCACAGACCATGCTTTCCTCTTGCAAGAAAGAGAAATCACCTTTGAATGCAATCCTGGACACTTTGCCTGTGTGTTTTGAAAATCACAAAGACTCTTACTCAGGCACTGTCACTGAGGAGTTAGTTATGAAAAAAGAATCTCCTGGGAGTAGAATGTCACAGAAATACTCTTCAGTTGGAGAGGCACAGTGGGCTCTATCCAAATCACCTAATCTTAATCTCAGGGGTTCAGTAAATTGTGACTTTTCAGACAAATTGATCTGTAGCAGAAGAAGGTCTGGTATACTGAAGAATCCTGTGTCCCTCAAAGGCTCTGGTAACAATCAAACCACCCTATCATCAGTTACAACTAAAAGAGGAAGGCCACGCAAACTGAAAATTTCCAAGGCTGGTCGACCACCTAAAGGTATAGGGAAAACTGTAATAACGAGCAAGAACACCTCACTGGGGCCTGGGAGTATCGTTCCAGATGTTAAACCAGACCTTGAAGACGTTGACGGTGTCCTTTTTGTGTCCTTTGCATCAAAGGTAAAACCTCACTGTTGTGAGTAAAATTGAAAAGCTTTTTTAATAATGTCTTATTTTTAAGATCTTTTTGCTTGCAATCTGGAGGTATATTTTGTTTTAAACTGAGTTTGGAGATTTGTGGCCTCTTTCCAAATCTGTCCTTGTACTGTACCTATGTTACTCATAACATTTCCTTACTTTTTGGCAGCTTAGGGAAAAGTAGTGGTATCTAGAGTTCTGTATAAAAGAACTCATACTTGTTTATTAATCAGTCTCAAGTTTTGAATAACTAGTGAAAATTCGATGTGTCCTAGTTTGCATTTAAGTGTTTTAAGGTATCTTACACTTACTCAAGCCTCTTTATGTATCTAGGAAGCTCTTGACATTAACACTGTTGATAGAACTGGAGGAGAAGAGTCACAGAATCTTCAGGCTCGTCTCCTGACTACAAGTGATCCAGGTACATTTTTCTATTTTTTTGTGAGTGACTCTTCCCTGCAATAAGAGAATTTAAAAAGACACTCTGAAAAATTAATAATTAGGTCAATTTTTTTGCATGATAAATTTTTTTAATATGTTCTCTCTTTTTTATTTTTTGAGCAGATTGTCAAGCAAAAATACATGTGCTGGAAAAGGAATTGATGGAAGAGCTGAAGACCTTGAGGCATAAACAAGTAATACATCCTAGCCTTCAGGAAGGTAAGCAGGTGGAGTACATGCTGTTGCACCCGGTTGGTTATTATACTTAATCATACTGAGCTGATGATTTCCTACTGGTTGCGATACTGTATATGCCTAATCCATCTGGGATTTAGATTTTCATTTTCACACATTCTTGTTGCAAACTAGAAAATGTGAAGGTGGCAATAGATGGATCATGAATCTCCAACAGGAGAGCAGGAGTCTGCATGTTATGTGACTCTTGCAGAAGTCACTGAGCCTTCAGACTTCAGACAGTGCCTGTCTTGTAATGAGCTAAATCTGGTTGAGAGCAGATGGAGTTTGTTTTACTCTTTCATTAAAATAAATATTTCTTGATACTAGAGGAGCTAGAGATCCAGCAACAGTTAACTAAGACTGCATTTGCTATATTTGAGTCCATATTTCTTTGAGTCCTTGTAGACCCAGGTCCGCTAGCCACATAGAGGGGCCAAGCAAGGTACTTTTATTTTGTGATCTTTTGTTTATATACAATATTATTCTGAGTTAGATGGGAGAAAGTCAAGGATCTGCAGAGCAGAACTTAATCTTCTTTCTACTGATGATGTTGAAAGACTTCAGCAATAGTAGTCCTGAGACCAATGACGTTAACATAGTCATCAGAGCAGGTGATGAAATTACTGATCACAGTGGAAGTGTTGTACCTCACGCTTCTGAGGTTCTGGCCCTGAATTTTTCAAGCGTGTAACTGTAATACTGTAGGGACTGAGACTCCAAATACTGATACTCTGATGTGAGCTGTTCTGACTCCTCAAAGAACTTCTTTAGTGGAGAACATGGGATTATCTTGAGTGCTTTATGTATGAGATATGATGACTAGTAGCCTGTCATTATTTGCAATCATTTGAAGGGATGTCTTCACCTCTTGCTAGCGTGGAGATGACATTTCTGTCTTTAAACTTTGCAAAATGGGCATAAGAAGGGGATAGAGAGTTCTTAGATCTGTGACCTAGATGTGGTGAGAATAAAACAAGATAACCCATCTCTAGCCAAGTTATACCTTGGTGATAGAGCATCAGTGTTGGCAGTTGTATCATGAAAATGGAGTTTTCCCTTGCCATGATTCCAGAAACAGGCATCCCTGTTGTCTGGTGACCTCACTGGCCAACCTCCCCTCACAGGCCCCTGTGTGTTGTTGTGCATTACATTACCACCATGTTTTTAAAAATGGGGGCAAAACCCTTTTGTGGTCAGCTGCTGGGAGTGCTAGCTACAGCACTAAACAAATGTTACGGTAACATTAAGCCTTCTTGTAGACTTCTTTGATAGTATCTTTACCCAAGAAAAGTATCATAAAATTATAGTATGTTGGCAACCATGTGATACGTTGGCAACTACAAAACTAGCGAGGGCTGTTTTACTCATGAGATGATCCTGCAGCTGAGAATGTGTACAACCCACATGCTTTTCCTCCAGCTTCTGGAGTGGTGTGAAGTGTGTAGTTGAGAAGCTTAAGATTCTTTTTGAGATTCACTGATGAAATGTTGGAGCTGTACCTGAACCCCACAATTGCTGTTGATTTTTGAAGTTTAAAACATGATGATTGAGGCTGTCTAGATCTTAGAAGCACCATTACTGCAGACTTCATTAAGAAGGAAATCCAACTTAAGCATGTTAGAAGGAAAGCTTCTGCTGGAGTACTGCAATGCTATATGGGATGCCTCTTCTGTCTTAGCTAATTTGGATCTCGTATTATATTCCTGAAAATTGAAGGCACTGTTGCCATACATCGTATTTCAGATTTGTCAACCGCCACTGATGGAAAAGAGAAAGTTCTTAAGGCTCTTCATTTGCTACTATTTGACTGCAGCAACTGAAATGTAGCAATATTGTGGAGGTGACAGAAAGCAGTAAAGGTGATAGTTCGCCTGTCATGTAGGGGGATGTCTGTAGTGACATAATACTTAATTGTTACCATCTCTTCTCTTCTGGCTGCCTGTGTGCATTTCATGTTGCTCTTGGAATCATCCTCTTGTTTTTTGTCTGGGTGATCCTAAACTGAAATAATAGATACTGTGCATGGGTGATGTTCTCTTTTTTTTGAGTATTAAACAAAGATAGGCTTGATTTTGGAGGTGACAGAATGGAGTGTCAAGAAAAATAAACTCTGTACGCTTTTCCATTTTATTTGAAATAGAGTTTGAAAATAAATAGATGGCATCTTGACATTTGGCAGTTGACACGTTTTTATACAAAATGCCAGACTGACTTGCTTGCTTCTCATTTTCCCTATGTAGATATGAAAATTATATCTCACTAGACTGCCTTTGATAACAGTATCTGTTTAAACACCCATGTTTGAGATCTGTTCCATGTTTCCAGGCTGCCTGTAATCTGGTCACTGTGTTGCCACTTATTAAAATAAATGTGTATCACCAACACTGAGATATCTGTGCAAATACTGCTCTATGTTTCTTGAACCTTGTCAAGTCGTACATGATCAGTTTCAAAGCATTTAATTTATTAATTTTAGACATATTGGCAACAGGAGCAACATTTGTAGGTTTCTATAGCTAAAAACCAAAATAGATGTTCTCAACTCCCAACTATGAGCTGAATTTGATTGACAACAGTAATTTTTGGAATTCAGTGTGACAATATCTTCTGGTGCAAAGTGAAATTTCCTAGCTTCTGCTTTTCTCAGCATTTCTGAATCTATATTTGTTTTGTCATGGATAAAGATAGCTTTTGTAACCAAGTAAATCTTTCAATTTGAGTATTTGGGGGCAGTTAATGAGGGAACATGTTGTAGGCAGTTAAGTATTTATGGGGGCATCACCAACATGGATTGTTTAGTTTCCTTATGGCCACTTTTTCCTCTGCTTCAGGGGAAAAATAAGTGTTTTATTGCAAAGTGCTAAGTCCAGGGAAAAAAATTAACTACTGAGACTGGGATCATTTGATGAACTAAGTTCTGATATCAGTCTAAATACAAGTTTTTATCATAACAAACATACACACATTCTTCAGAGCTAAAATGTGCTTTGTTCTTCTCTCTTACTGCTGGTTGAAACTGATGTGTGTGTGGTGTATGTTCTTGCACAACATTAGCTTTCAGTACAGAAGGGAATGTAAGTACCACTGGCAGGGTTGATAATTTAGGTAGTGATATGAAATGTCAGTCAGCTTTGTTGGGTTCAGAAAATAAGTCTAGTCTTCAAAGATGTAGACAGTGCTGACTTCTTCAAAAAAACAGGCAGAAGCTTTTATTGTGTGGTTTATTACAACATTAGCACTGTGGTTAATAAATTTCTTTGAAAACTTAGGTAGTAATCAAGATAACTATGAAAAGAAATTCAGTCTTTTTTCCCCTCAATTTCCCATTGCATAAAATGCTCTTTAATCCATACCTGCTGTAAATCCAATATAAGTAACAGTTATAGGTGCTAATGCTGGATGAATGGCAGGTGAATGCTAGAAAAACCTGTGTATAACTCAGTGGTTTGTCTTTTAGTAAATAGCTTGACTTTCTTCTAGTGGGATTGAAGTTGAATTCTGTGGACCCAACAATGAGCATCGACTTGAAATATTTGGGTGTGCAGCTTCCTCTTTCCTACTCAAATTACTCCTTGTGGAGCTATCCAGGAACCAATCCCAATTCTCCAGGTGGGTAGAATATGAATTTGATGAAATCCAGAGTATTACCATTTTATTATCTATGATGAGAAGGAGAGAATGGCCATTTAGTTCAGCTTAATATCTTAAAGAGATTAAAGTGGTATTAAAAGGGCAAAATATGAGAACTTCTTTGAATCATTATGTGGTTACTGGCCAAAGAGCCCTGAGTAATTGTGGCTGGATTGTCTTCAGCCTTCCTGTTTCGTGATGGCTGTGATACTTAGTTTATTTTATACTGACCTTTCAAATTGCTCAGAAAAAGCCTAAGCGATCTAAATTTGTCTAATGTTGCTCACATGCAAAAAAAAAAAAATTGTCTTTTAGAGAGCTGAATATTAGAATTTTCCAGAAGAACTTGCGATGCCACTTGGGAGCTACCCTGTAACTTCTTAATAATTATTTGTTACAAAAGTGCTGACTGATTGTGCTTTTCTAAACTTACTTGGTATCCAAACAAGTGCATTTCTCGTTATACTGTGACTGTGATTCTAATACTGTTGATAGGCACTGTTTTTAATGATGGATGAACTATATCTTAGTTTATATGTTTATCTTTTTTCTGCTTAACTTTTCTTCCCACTGTAGTATTCTGATTACTGTGCCTTTCTTAATCTGCTGCTTTTGGGAGCTGGTGGTCACAGACATTGAATCTCAATTTTGTTTACACTGCAAGAGAGGAAGATTCAGTTCAGAAGACCTCTGTCAGCTTGGTGTCAAATGCAATTATTTCTAGCTTAGCAATACCTGAAATGGTCACACAGATCCCTGTTTGTATTTTTACATTCTAACTTAGCTCTCAAAACTGATGGATAACTTGTGAGAGATGTCACTGTTTGCTTTTTGTGGTTATTTACTGTCCCTGCCCCTAATTGATACTCATCTCAATTTAACAGAATACCAAATATTAAATGAAGTTTCTACAGGTCTTATAAAAGTCATTGGCTCAATGCAGGGGGAAGAATCAAATTACTTGTCTTACTGAATGCGGCTGTAGAATCAGATCAAAACTGCCTGTTCCATTTTAGCCTGCTAATTAGTTGATTGGCCCACTAGACTTTTGGAATCAACTGCTTGCACCATTGTTAAGGAGACTAAAACTGAAAATACAGGAGAAGACACTTTTTGTATGGGATAACAGCTGCATGATCATACAGGAGAACTCTACAGGAATCTTGTATTTGTTAGTATTCTGTTAATTGAAGAAAAAAAAAGTAAAAGTGAAAATCAAGTTGCTTCAGATTTTTTCATTTTCTACTGTTCATCTATTCCTGAAAAGGGAAAAGCAATAGAATCAAACTTGGTTCATAAATTGAAGCTAGCTTTCTTCTTTTCCAGATACTGGATTTCCTTTTGTTTCCAGGACAGGAAAAACAAATGATTTCACAAAAATCAAAGGCTGGCGAGGGAAGCTTCATGGTGCTTCTAGAAATGAAGGTAAAAAAAAAAAGTAAACTGAGAGAAATCAGTGTACATATTTCCAACATGTGACCTTTTTCTTGACCATCCATATATCTTGCATTTTGGTATTTGTGTGTGTCTTGACAAGAAATTTTTTTTTATGTATTGAAACTGTTACGATTAAAGAATTTTTTAGTTCTGGTTCCATAGTCAGAATGGAGGTGCATGAGGGAAGAGAGAAATGTGCTCTGAGTAAGATAAAAATACATGTCTTCTGTTCTATTCAGAAGGCTTGAGTGAAGATGAAAGCTCTAATAGTTTTGGGTTTGTTTATCAGTTTTGAGTTTACATGAAAGTATGGTAATTCCAGAATTAGGTTGCCTCAGGGACCCTAATGAACTAGAGTAATTTTCATTTATATTGATGTATTTTTAACTCTAGTTAGAGCAGGTATTCCTGACATACTTGATTACTTCACCATACTTTAGGGAGAAATGGATCATTGGCAATATGCCAAGTTTTTACTTTATATTTAGCTTAAATATTTATATTGTAACTTCTGCACTTTTATGGGATATTCCAGATATATTGCGGTGTACCAGGTAGTTCAGGTGTTTAGGACAAGCAAAGTAAGAATAGAAACATGGAAGCCTGTTGAAGGCTTGTTTTTGTGAGTGCTGTGTGGTGTCTGGCTGAAACGAAGCTCATTTCCCCACAGCAGCCCTCACAGTGCTGTGCTCTGCATTAGTAGCTGGGAAGGTGTTGATAACACACCAGTGTTTTGGCTACTGCTGAGCAGTGCTGGCACAGCACCAAGGCTGCCTCTCCAACATTCCCCCCTTGGCAGTAGGCTGGTGGATGGGCACGATCTTGTGAGGGGACATAGAACTCATAATGATCAAAGGGATATTCCATACTGTTTATCTACTCAACTATAAAAACTTAAGAGAAAGGAGAAAGAGTGGGGGCAATTGTTATTTATGATGTTTGTCTTCTGGAGTAACTGATGCTTGTACTGAAGCCCTGTTTCCCAGGAAGTGCCTGGACATCACCTGATGATGGGGGGTAGAGAATAAATCTTGTGTTTTCCTTTGCTTCCACACACAGCTTTGCTTTGTTAAATTGCTTTTATCTTGACCTATTAGGTTTTTTGCAGCTTACTTTCAATCCCCCACTCTGCTGAGAAGGGAAGGGATGAAGTGGCTTGGTGGGCACCTGGAGTCCAGCCAAAGGTCAACCAACAAAAACAGTGGTTCAGACCGCTGGTTGTGTTTCAGAGTGGATTTTATTTGGTGTACCTGCATTTTTTAAAAGATATATTTATCTATTCTATAGTGTTTAATTATTATAACATTTGTCAGTGTGTTTTTCCAGGGCTTAAAGTACTCTTTATTTATTTAGGTGGAAGTTCGGAAGGTTCACTGAAGAATCGCTCAGCATTCTGTAGTGACAAGCTGGATGAATACCTGGAAAATGAAGGGAAATTAATGGAAACAAGTATGGGGTTCTCTTCTAACGCTCCCACTTCTCCTGTGGTGTATCAGCTTCCCACTAAGAGCACTAGCTATGTGCGAACACTCGACAGTGTTTTAAAGAAGCAGTCCACTGTAATTCCATCAACATCTTTCACGTTCAAGCCTGTTCCTCCATCATCTACCTCTAGGAGGACAAAGACTCAAACCAGACAGACATCTACGAGAGTAAGGTCATCTTACAAGCCTATTCTGCCTTCACCTTTTCCTGCAAAGCAGAAACAGAACTCATCAGTGTCAGGGGAAAAGGCTTCTAAGTCTGCTAGCAGTTTGAGTAACCAGGCAGATGGTTTTGTGCTGCCAGCTGCGGATGAAAGTACATTTCCAAAACAGATTAGTTTGCGTCAAGCACCACAACATCAACAAGCAGCTCGTCCACCAGGTTTGTCTAAATCTCAAGTGAAGTTAATGGACTTGGAAGACTGTGCTCTCTGGGATGGGAAACCACGTACCTATATTACAGAAGAGCGAGCAGACATCTCTTTGGCAACCCTGCTTACAGCTCAGGTAGATCTGTAATTGTTTCTTTCCTTTCTGTACTGTTGCTTTTTTTAATCTGCCCATTTACTGGTGTTGCATAGACATGCAGAAAAATAAGACTGAAGCTGCTAAGGAGCGTGACAAAGCATGAGGTTACTTTGTGGTGTAGTCTTGACATGAAAGTTGAGGAGTGCTGACTTAGCAGTACGTGAAAATACTAATTGTGATAATAGCATGGTGATACAAATGATGAATAATTTGAGTTCTCTAAAATTTTCACCATTAAAAATTCTGTTAATACAGTTGTTCAGTAACTCCGTTTCCTTGCTCTTTGTCACTTTTATTTTTTCAGTGGAGCTAACTGCAAGACAATCATGGTCATGTAACTTGGTTGTCACATGATAACTTCTTTTGCTTTTTCCCCATCTTACTTATTACCAAGATGGTTTTGCTGTTTCAGATTGACTCTCAGAAGACTTCAGATTCAAACTCCCCTCTGTTTTGGGGGGTTTTCTTAGGTATAGATGCCAAATTTTCTATGTAAACAGTGTAGTTGGAAGGGTTATTCTAAGTGAAGTTTGAATAGCATTTTGCATATGCTTGATTTAATTTTAGTAAAGTATGCCTCCTACTAAAATTTGAGGTTTCTGTTTCTTTAAAACCTTTTTTTAGGCGTCTCTTAAAAACAAACCCATCCACAAAATAATAAGACGACGAGCACCTCCTTGCAATAATGATTTCTGTCGACTGGGCTGTGTATGTGCCAGTCTAGCGCTGGAGAAACGTCAGCCTACCCACTGCCGCAGGCCAGACTGTATGTTTGGTTGTACTTGCTTGAAGAGAAGAGTCTTGCTGGTGAAGGGAGGATCAAAACATAAGAAAATGATGAAAAAGGCTGTACGTGGAAATCTTGTGCTGTATGGATCACAAGGACAACAGCAAGAGGATGAAGATGTGGAAGAAGAGGGTAATGGGGAAGAAGAAGAGCTGAAGCAGAAAGATAAGAAGAGGAGAAAAAGAGTAGAATACAGTGAGTATTGGTGGGAAATATATATATGCTTTTATATAACTGACAAGCAGGAAATAACACTTTTTTTTTTTTTTTTTAATTCTTACTTACCTGGTCAGCATTTTGGGCACTATGTAGTTGTTTATTGCAATTAAATAGCTGGAGTTTCTTTTTGGTAATTTAAGCTCTTGCTCAAATCTCCAAATATATCTAAAGACTATGAATATGAGATAATTACTGCTATCACTGTTGGCAGTATTCATTGTGATAAGGCTGTTATCTTTCCCTGTTACCAGGTGAGTATCTAGAGCTGTATTTTCAGTTGCCATATATAGCTACATAGTTCATTGGCTTCATTGAAAATACAGTGATTTATGGTTGTTTCAGACCTGGCCTAAGGAATGCTCAGGAAACAAATTGGTAGAAATTGTCTGCGAATTTATATTTTTGTTTTATTGCTAGTATTACCTTTAGCAAATGCTGAAAGTGAGCATAGTGTTCTCTGGTGTTCTCCCAGAATAAAATATTTTGTCCAAAGAGCTGTGGTATACAAGTCTAGGGGTTTTTTTTGTGTTTTGTAATTTTTCAGTATACAGCATCAGTGAAGGTCACTAATTTTCAGTGCCTTTGTGTATCTGCTATCACAGTTCAAGTGAGCAATGATTAGTGTAGAATCATTTGATTATCATTTCCTCTTTCTTGTGGACAAATCCGAGTCACTTTTGGCTATAATTTGAGGCAAGAAAAACAACCAGTAGTATGTCTGGCAGTATGAACTAGTGATTGCTGCATGGCTGGATCTCAAGCTCAAACAAAAAATTCTGATACTGTGGTTTTAGATGAAGGTTCATTTGTAAGTTATGTTTGGTTTTATTCTTTTTTTCAGCTATCTGTGACTCAGAACCAGAACAACCTGTTAGGAATTGTCCATTGTGGGTGAAAGTAGAAGGTGAAATAGATCCAGAGCCAATTTACGTCCCAACACCATCTGTTATCGAACCAGTTAAATCTACGGTACTGCCCAACCCAGAGGTCTCGCTCTCTAGTAAGAACAGATCTTCCAGTGGAATAAAACCAGGCAGAGTGTATACTCCTAAACCCAATCCAGTGGTAAGAGAGGAAGAGATGCATGTTTTTCTTTGTATTGAAAATTAAAACAAAATGCTATCAAAAACTTCTGTGCTAGGTAATTTTAGAGAAATTTGAGGTGAAAGCCTGACTGCCCATAAGTATGTTGATAAGCAAGAATTAATTGATTGCATATAAATCTTTAACTATGTCCATTTATGTTGAGAATTTACTGTAGCAATATGCAGATGGTGAAAGGTGATTATAATTCACTAATAACCTCATTTAAAAATGCAGTAATATATGGTATTTTTGTCAAAATGACTGCTAGTCCTGTAATGTGTATGTGAGTTATTAGCTACATAGTGTAGCCTTCTAAGTAATTATTACTTGCAAAAGAAGTTGGGATACAGACACACAGTGTTCAGTGAAGTTCTGGGTATTTTTTCTGTTCTTTCTTGTGGTTTCACTGCCGATGTTGGAAGAATCTATCTTTGCCTCTCCCCTCACTTTAGTATCTAACAAAAGCAACAACAGCAGTATAGTTTAGTTACATCTGAAGGACAGAGGTATCAGAGTTGCTATATAATATATACCAGATAGTGTTGCAAATACATGACATGATTTCTTTCCCCACTTAAAAGAATACCTGAATGGGTTTGAGTTTTTTGGGGTGGTGTAGTAGACTGGGTTATGTGATACTAAGGCGGCAGATTTAGCTTTAAATGCTAGACTTTTCTAGCAAAGTTGTTTTTTGAATATACTGTGCATCTAGAATGGAGAGGTGTAGGTTTGTTTGGTTTGTTTTTTTTTTTTTAGATTCGAGAGGAGGACAAGGATCCTGTCTACTTGTACTTTGAAAGTTTGATGACGTGTGCAAGGGTGCGAGTATATGAATACAAAAGAGAGGAGAAAAAGCAGCAAAAAGACAAAAGTGATTCACAGAGTTGTAGTGTAAAGGTAAGAAGTCACACTGTTACTAGCATGTATCATAAAACAGGCAAAAATATTGAAAATGTTGAAGTAATTATTTCCCCAGAAACTCCTACATGACACAAGGGCTAAACTTGCATTTGGTAGTGGTAGGGCTGTGGATCCCAGAGCCTACTACCAGTGCTAGTAGACTTATCCTGTTACTGTGACATACATTATCTTGTATGGAAAGGAAATTCCTGGCTGCCAAGTGCACTGTCACATAAGGCTTTAATGTGCGCTGTTAAAAGAGCTGTTCTAAGACTGTAATGTTGTCAAACACAGCATATGTTTTATGATTCAGGGTGAATTAGTTAATTTTTTGATGTGACTTTTAGTGTGAAAGTGAGATATATAAGATGAATATTTTTCTTGCATTTCCTTCCTCCAGCAGGAGCGTGAACCGGAGCTTCAGCCCCCTCAGAAGCCAACCTGTGAGGTACACAAAGACACTAATAAAACAGGAGGTAAGAGCTGAGTCTTAAGTATAATTCAACCACTTTGTAAGTTACATGTTTTTGTGGGATTTTTAAGAAAAGTTACAGCTACTGATAAAAAGTCCATTTGCTGAGGGAGTTTTTACATTTGTCAATAAAAATCTAATGATGTGCTTACAGTTTCCTGTTTTCTTAAACAGCTGTGTATGTGTGGGTCACATGGGAGATATGAGCGTTAAAATGAGACATATACTGGAGGCATTGTGTCATCCACTAATGAAATATAGCTACCTTTTTGAGCTGATTTTTTTTTCACTGTTTAATGTATACAACAGCACACTCTACATTTAAGCATGGGAATGGAAAAATAATACAACTAGTTGAAAATGCTGGTGCATTGGTAGGTGAAATTAAATGGCCAGGACCCAGGGCTCAACATCCTTACAGTTTTGCAACAAGGGACATTTTATCTCTAATGACAACAAAAGGTCGTGCTTGTGTTTACCTTCTGCAAAACGCAGTTCTGCTAGCATCGTGTTTGCCCCTTGTGCTATTATAGGACAGTGGTCCTTTTCTGACTCCAAGAGAAAAGTGCCATCTCTTGAATAACCAGTGATGCCCTCTACTGTATGTTGGTGGTGTTTGTATTGAAACTACCCAGCTTTGTTTAGCTTGTGATTCAATGGAATACAACCTGACGTGGTATGGCTGCAGGGAATGAACCATGAGAAATAGTTACATTAGTTTTGCTGTGAGTTTTTGCTTGCTTGTGGAGCTCTGCAAGGGGAAGTGATGCTTTGAATAGTTCTTTTACTTGTTGCCCTGCAGATGAGCTGAGGCAAGGGTGGAGATGTGGGCAGAATGAAACTGTTTGACTATCCAGGTGATTAAAATATCATAGTATTGCAGAAACCTATTTCAATTCTTTCTCAGAGAAAAGCTGGTGTTCTTCCCGTAGTGAGGGGGACTCTTTCTCCACCTCCTATGTTCATCACACCCCTCAAGGTGAACCAACCAAACTTTTTGAGATTATCTCTGACTGCAACTTGGAGGAAGATCACAATAAGATCTTGACCATCTTATCACAGCATATCAACAGTAACGTGCCACAGTGCCTCAAAGTGGGTAGCTTCTTTATTGAATTGGCTTCGGAACACAAGGCCCAGGATGAGAACCACCCTCCTGTCAGCTCCTCCAGAGTGAAAATTTCAGTGCCGTCCTCCCAGGACAAGGATGAGAAGCCTGAGATACCTGTCTTGAAGACTCCTGATAGCGCAGTGTCGTCGTGCAGTAACTCAGAAAGTGTAAAGGTCATGCGGGCAGACCCAATGGACAAACTGCGGGAGAAGTTGCATTGGGGCAAAGGCTTGCCTTTTTATACAGGAGTTTCTCCTGCAGGAAAGCTGGTTGTCTACAAATGCAAAGCTAATATGAGCCCCTCAGGCTTGATTCAGGTGGGTCCCTCTGCCTTTACTGTGGACACTAGATGCAGTTTCATCCAGTATCCCAGAACTCCATGAAGGGAAGAACACTCTTTTATTTGTCTACCTAGTCTTTTGCCTGTCCAGACAAGAATTCTTAGTATCTGGTGGCATTCTTCCCTCTCCATAAACTTGTCCCTTAAGAAATCTGATTGGAATTCTGATGGTTTAGCTTGTCTTTTTTGCTATCTTGGTCTTGCTGACCCAAGTATGGAATCTTTCTCAAGATCTTTTTGGTGCTTTGAAAACCCTCTGAAGATGCATTTGACAGATAATACTTCTAAATGAGTGACTGATAGAGTCCACAAGAAGAACATTTTCTGAGGAAGTATACACTGGGACAAAACTTGAAAATGAAAATGTAAACGTTAAATTGCTTTTTGCTGCAGCTTACTGTTAATCTTCATTAATAGCCTGCATCCTCATTATAGAATTTATGTTTAACATCAGGAGAAATCATAATCCTAAATTCAAAGTGGGTCTTGCCCTGCAGTTCTGTTCTGTGTTGCCGACTTGGTGTTAAAAAGTGGTGGTAGGAACTCTAGGGCTAGGATGAAGATCTTTTCCTTCATAGGTATTTATGATTATAGTAAAATCACTTTCAGGGAAGGCATATGAATTAGAAAATGAGAGTAAAACATTTTCATGATACTTTGCAGATATGGCACTCTCAGAAAGAGAAGTGAGCAGAGAGAATAAATTTAGGAGGAGATTTCTTTTATAAATAGAAGTTGATCAATAGAAAGAGTCTGGACCTTATTTTGTAGTATGTTAAATATATTTGGCTTTTAGAAGGTATTATTGAACAACCTGAAACTAAAGTGCAACACTAACAAAACTTCCTGTTGTCCAGTACGCATAAAGCCTGACATTCAAAAAGATATTCTGTTTTTCTCCTCTGCAGTCAGTTACCACTACAACTTTGAATTTGAAGTTAGTCAGCTCATCATATTTAAATTTCAGTATCAAATGACAGTATGGATAAGAAAAAAAAGCTGATAAAGCTTTTACAAGCTCTTCAGAGTTTTGTCTCAATGTATATATCATCAGTATTTTTCTTTTGTGATGCTAGGACTTAATTAGGTTTGAGAATTTTATCCAAAATTGTCCTTGAATTCGGGAACCCGTTTTTATTCAGGACTGTATCATAAGTAAGGGACAGGAAAAACAGATTCTAGCTTCACTCTATCTAATTTCACTGATTTCACGTTTCTTGGACTCTGTAGGTTTATGTGAGAGTCTGAGTAGCATTTAAATTCTGTTTTACAAAGACATAACAAGAGTTTGAAGTTCTCCCGGGCAGTAAAGAAATGAGGAATTCCCATTCTGAATTGCAATGTTTTTTTGAAAAGACATTTAGAAGTCCCATGGAGTGAAACACCTCTCCAGAAGTGGTGAATTAGCGTTCTTTTCACAAAATTTCCCTTTTCCACTTTTTTCAGGTTAATGATAAAAGGTATCCTCAGGCCAAACTGCTTTTGGGACAGATGGGGGCATTGCATCCTGCCAATCGGCTAGCAGCTTATATCACAGGCAGGCTGCAGCCCACAGTACTTGATATCGCTGCCCTCAGTACTGTGATCTCCAAGGTAGCATCCAGTGCTAAAACACCTGCTTCTGGGACACCATCAGTCCAGGGCCCCACAACATCAACTCCTAAAACTACATCTTCCACCAGCACTACTTCAACCCCCACTGTGACGACTCTGAAAACCCATGTCCCAGCACAGAGACAGATAGGTAGGTTGGAACTTATTACTGTGTTTTAAATTGCGTGAAGCTGAAGTACAGAGTGAGTGTACGGCATTAATGTTGATTTCTATGCAACAGTGCATACTGCCTTTGGCTGCATTGCCTACCTAAACTGCCTCTGCAGTAAATAACCTCTTTAAAGCAGAAAGTTTGATTTGACTTCAGGGTAAGATTACAGATGTTGACTGTTAGTTGTTTTATTATTGCTACTAGAGCGTGTTTTCAAGAGACAAAAAAGAGTGGATGGAGACATGCTAAATGTTAATTTGGATTTTTGTTTGGGTAGTTTTGTTACTATCATTTTTAATTGTGTTTCGTCAAAACACAGATTTAACTTAAAGTAGAGTATCGCTCTAATACGTGGTTCTTTGCTGTTAGATTTTCTGCTGATGTTTCATTCATAATTCTTGTGACCACCAAAGATATGTGAAGCCGCAGTGAAAGACAAGATGGTCCAAATCTGGATTAGCAAAACAACAAGTGTGCAGCCAATAACCACGCCAGCCTCTAATCTCATTGGATTTCACAAGCTAAACAGAGTCGGATTTAGTCAGCACCTTGAGTTTGGGGGGATAAAAAAAAAAAAAAAAGCATTGGAAGATGCATGGTGTACTTGTATCTGAGTTGATACTGAAATGGTTACTTCAGGATGGCAAGAGGAAGTTGGGCAACTTCCTCAAAAAAATCTAGTCCCCACCCACATATTCCCACACTTTAAATGAAGATTTGAAGAAGCTTTGCAAGAGAAAAGGATGTTACCTGTGTCCTGGCTAAACTGTAGTTTCTGAGTGATTATTTTGTTTCTTTCTGTCTAAATTTTCATTGCCACATCAATGGTTGTGTTGTTTTTCTTGTCCTGTAATAAAACTTGTTGTTTTCTGTGTTTATGCAATACGAAAGACTACATTTCATTGATGGGTGAAGTCATTGATGCATATATGATTTAAGTGTTTTGGCACAGTCTGGGTTAAAAATGGTATATGCATAAATAACTACAATGTTTAAGTTGGGCTTGCTACATAATCTATGTGCTGTTGTACTTATCTGTAGACATCTAGTGGTGTAGATGCAGTGGTCTGATCCCTTGGAGACCAAGGGATGAGATAAAGGATCTTCCCACCAGGCATTACTTTCCACTAATTATTTTCCATTAAGTCCTCAGTTGCATGAATGTCACTGCAATTAGAAGGGAACATGGCAAACTCTATCACCCTCCTGTCACTTTCCTCCATACCTGTGTAAGATGAATACAGTAGAAGGGGGATGAAAATCAAGAAGCGTTAAAAACGGGAAGACCACACAAGCTGTTACAGGAAGAATTTGAGGTTTAGAAGACAGTTCAAGGTCATTATTTCACTTAGGTGTTTGTTCTCCTTTACTGTAGTTAAAATTGTCCATAGTTTCACAATGAAGAACAATCCTTCAAGACCTGATTCTTTTGCATGTCCAGGAAGAAATGCAATAAAAAGCTACAGAAGTTGAATAAGGCAGATATATTTCCAACATGTAAGGCATATTCAGGACTGCCATAATGGTTTCAATTTAATTATAAGGTACAAAGAAACTGGAGGCTCAAATTCATGCTGAAATTACAATTGTAGCACCTCGTGAAAGGCAAAGAGGAAATCTATTAAAATTTTGACCTGCAAGTTTTTATTTGCAGCTGCCCGACCCTCACCTGGTGGTGTGTTTGCCCAGTTTGTGATAAACAAAGCGGGAACTCTACAGCAGAAGATTCCTGGAGTGAGCGCACGCCAGCCTGCGTCAGGGCCACGGTTGCTCAATATCAAGCCTGCACCAATCAAGGTTGCTCCTGTTGTTCCTTCAACACCGTCTCCAGCTCAGTGCATAGTCTCTCCTGGGGTCACTACAGCCACCACCACTTCTCCAGTTACTATGGAAAGTACCAGCATAGCAGCATCTACTGTGACCACTCCTAGCCAGACAAAAGCTAGTGAACCTGCCTGCTCTCCTGCAATTACAGTCACAGCTGCTCCTGCAACACCTGGAATCAACACCTGTACTACTCCCTCATCCACCACTTCTACTGCTACTGTAAACATAACAACAACAGGGATTGTTGCAGCAGTAGCAACTACGTCGTTCCCTAAAACTGTAGTGACACCACCAACTATTACTTGTCCTGTTGTCACAACATCCACTTCTACAGTTGTACTAACAACAGCTGCAGCAGCTACACCTGTGGTGACCACACTAACTTCCTCTGCTGTCTCTGTTCCGATGATACTATCAGGAGTTAATTCAAGTCCTCCACAGAATCCAAAAAGAGGTAATGCCTAGGTGCTTTGGGTTATTACTGCAAACACTTCGTTTTCTAGTTCTGCCTCTTTCATAGCTGTAATACAGTCTGCAACTGGACTAAATTTATATATGGATTCACTTGTCTCACCACTCTTTCCAAAACAGGATAAGAAATAAAATCCCTTACATTGTTTTTTTGCATTCCAGCCTGAGCTGGTAGACAAGGGAAAAAAATGTAAGTATCTGGTCAGTGACTGCTCTGAAGTGAGCTGAAAGTCTCACATTCATTGCTTGGCCCATAGAAATGTATAGCAGAGTTATGACTGCTAGAAATTCATGGTTGGCATTGAGTCCAAGATGTAGGTATGGAATTATTCTCCTGTGTCATGACTGAGAAATGTTAGTGGAAGTACATGGGAAAAAAAAAAAACCTGTTCTGGTGTGTTTGGTTCTATGTATTCTGCGAATAAAGAAAAAAGTGCTTTCAAACAAATTTAAAAGAGACCCAGGTGTCAAATATTAGTGCTAGTATTTAGTGAGATCAGTGCTGATTTGTTGGCTGCTCTCTTTAACTGATTTTTGTACAACCTTTTAAATGTTTCAGAAGATGCTACTCCACAAGCTGCAAGTAATACTCCCCCAAAGGTATCTCCTGGAACAGACAAACGTGTCGGACCTCGATTGTTGCTGATCCCAGTGCATCAGACACCTTCTGCTTTGCGGCCGCTAAACAACACGCAGCTTGCGCAGAGGCAGAGGATGGTCCTTCAGCCTCTCAGGAGCCCTGGTGCTGTGAACCTGTTCAGACACCCTAATGGGCAGATCATTCAGCTTGTTCCCCTGCAGCAGGTTCGAACTGCAGGTGCCCAGCCCAGTGTGCAACCAGTGATGCTCCGCAATCCAGGTACAAATCCAGTGTTTCTTTCTTTCTTGACTGGTGTGTTACTTGGAAATGTAGTAAATGCCTCTGTGATGCTCCTTTCCCCTGCTGGAAGTAATTGAACAGAGTTTAATTTGGTTCTGCCTGAGTAGTTGAAGAACACAGTGTAATTATTCAGATGCAATACAATTTAAATACCATGCGTCTAAAATGCAGCAAGTGCAGTTAATAGCTAACTCACCAACATTTAGGAGTTGTGTGCAGCAAGTAAAAGGGTCTCTGTGTGTGTATGGCAATGGAGTCACTGTACTGTCACAACTTGAAAGAAACTGTTGATCTGGTGATTCAAAAATAATTCTTGTTGGAGATTCTCTTAAAAAGAATGAGCTGTTACCCATGTTTCACTGAATGTACTGCTCTGCTTTTGTTAGGTTTCCAGGTTTGTTAGCATGTTTACAGAAGATACTCAGATGAAATGTGAAACTACAGTACAAAATTGCCAGAGTTTTTTCCTCCTTAAGAGTGTGAGAAGAGAAATAAGTGTGATTTTCAGCTGTTTCTCTGGTACACAGTTGAAGGCAGGGTTGGAGGAGTTAGAAATTGCAGGTATCTGACAGAAAATAGGTAGAATGCCTATTGAGCATGCTATTGTATGTATTTGTAAGTTATAAACAAAATGCACTTTAAATGCATGTTTACAGTAGGACTTTTTTTTCTGTTCTCCCTTTATCAAAAAGCATCTTGAAGAAAGGGAGATAGAGTGGTGTGGAAGGGAGAGGTGAGAGCAAGCACAGCAGATAAAACTGGAGAGAAGAGAAAATAATGCTGTGCCTTAGTTGAGGTTTGAGCATGAGATTTAGCAAAGAATCAGTCAAAAAGTTCATTTAATTCCTTTCTGATTCGGGGCTTTTGCTGAAACTACTTGCCCATGGTAGTATTTTTTTACTTCTTGTTTTATGGAGTATTGAAATGGTGCAGAAGAGTTCATTAAGGTGAAAAAGATTGTGTAATTTTGACACAGTTTTTCCATGTAGAAGTCTTTTTCTGGGGGGGGAGGAGGGAAGATTTTAGTTTTTTTCTTTTTTTTTTTACAAAATCTCTCTTTCCCTGTTTTGCAATAAATGGGAAAGTAAAATGCAGAGAACTTTCAATGCAGTGCCTTTTCTGATTAAAAAGCTTAACGATAAAGCTTACAATTAAGTCTGGTCATTTTAGAGTGGCCACCTCATGTGTTTTGCTGTGATGCTCCTTAAAAAATTTCAAGTTTATATCTCTCTATGCAGGACCAACTCCTTCACTGAGAACTTGTGATCAAATAGCTGATTACACTGTGATCCTTGAGAACGCTGTCTGCTTCTAGTACAGCATCAAATACTAAAACTGAAAGAAAAAAGTTTATTTGAGAAAGTATGAGTTGCTGTTTTGTTTCCCTCACAGGATCTGTTGTAGGAATCCGGTTGCCTGCACCTTCTAAGCCTCCTGAGTCACCTGTGTCTCCCACTTCCTCTGTGTCTTCCACTTCTCATGCCACAAATTCAGCTGTACAAACTACAGTACCCAAGTTATCCCCTCCATCTAACCCAGCCACTCAAACATCTTCTCTTCTTCCTTCAGTAACAAGTTTTGTGTCACAGGCAGGCACTCTGACTCTGAGGATCTCTTCCTCTGCTGCTAGCAACATCACAAATCAAACAGCCTCTGAGTCAAAAGTAACCTGCAGCTCAGGTGGTCTGCCAGCTACCACCGCTAATTTCATACCTTTACAGTCTGGTAGTTTTGCTTTACTTCAGCTCCCAGGACAGAAGACTGTGCCAAACTCCATTCTTCACCATTTTGCATCTCTTCAGAGGAAGAGGAATTACAGGAAAATATGCAAGAAGGAGGATTCGAGTGCTGCTCAGCAGAAGGAGAATGAGAAGGCCCCACACTCAGATGGCACTGAAGTTTCAGAGTCTGAGGTCACAGTTTCAGATGGGAAACAAGAAGAAACTGAGTCTATTAACCAGTTAAATACTGCTGAAGAGTCAGCATCTGGCACAGTCACACCTAGTGGTGATAGAAATTCCACTGCATTAGGGGTAGTGGAGAACTCAAAGGTGCTAGAGAGTTCTTGTGATAATAGCTTTTCTTCTCAGCATGATGTTTCTGCAGATGTTGTATCATCTGACCATTCGTACATCAGTGAGAAACCAAATGGTGAAGAAGAAAAAGGGTCATCTGAGGAGAAAGAGGATTCTGTCAGTTCTGAAACTGCAGTGGAGGCTGTTTCAATTAATTCTGAAACTCTTTGTGGGTCATCAGATCAGACTTCAGTTGCTCCTCTGGATAATGCACATCCACAGAGTCTTGAGAATCGGGAAACTGCCCTGTTGAAGAACCATGAGCATGAACAAATAAATGCTGAACAGGAAGAGAAACCAGTAAAAGAGCAGGAAGGAAATGCACAGACACAGATGAAGGAAGGCAAGAAAGCAAATTCTGGGCAGTCACAGAGTCAACCAGAGCAAGATACACAGCTGGAGAACAAGGACAAACAAAGAGGGACTGAACTGTCTCAGAACAAACAAAAATGCCAGGATGAAGCTGCACAACCAGATACGGAAAGGAAGGAGTACAAGGGCTCTACAAAAGCAGAAAGCACAGGAGAGAAAACAGGAAGTAAGTCTGAATTCAGTTCTGCAAAAGAGCAGGATAACACTTCAGGAGAAGAACATACAGTCAATACTGAGGAAGCCAAAGGAAACCTAGGTAGGCAGGAAGGCAGTAACAACAAAGAACAAAAGGCTTTTAATTCTCCAGAAGAAATAAAAACGGGTCATGATATTGTAACACATGTCAACAGTTCTTGGAGCAAAATATCTAGCATTGTACCCCCTTTAGAAAACAGAAGTGAGGTGGGTAACAGAGCTGATACATCAGAGGAAAGTGACTTCGTGACGCCACCAGAACAGAGGGCACACAGAAAGGGTTACATGCCCACCATTGATATAACTGCTGATGACATGGAAGAGGATGAGGAGGAAGATGAAGAGGAGGAAGAAGATGATGAAAAAACTGATGATTCTGCTGATGAGATGCTGGATGGTGCTTCTGACTTCCCAAGTGAAGAGGAAATAGATGTTGAAAAAGTGGTAAGCATTTAACTATTTATGAAAGGATTTTTTTTTTTTTTAATTGACCGACTAACATGTAATAACCCATGGATTTCAAAGGGTGTGATGTTTGTGTTTTGGACTTCAGTTTCTTTAGAAACTCTAAATCGGGGTTCCAAGTGGGAATGTCTTTTATTTCTTCTAAGTTGCATGCTTTTTTATAAGTGGCAGTGTAGTGACCTTTTAGAAATTTTAGAATTTTTCAGATAACAGGAGTTATATGAGCAATCTGTAATAGAACTGTTGCAGGTTGTCTTCCTCCAGTATTTACTCAAGTAACTTGGTTCCTTGTAATATGACTTATGATCCAAAAATGTAGCGGGTGATCTAGTATTTCTGTTATTTTAAGCTGCTTCCCTCTACTTAGTTTTTGTAGCCTTAGTTAACATTTATTTCTGGAAGGAATATTTGAATCCCTCCTTAAGTTCCTTTTGAAATTTAGTAATACATTTAAATAGTATATGGAAGCTGTCATTCCCTATTTGATAGAAAACAAATTACTCCAAAAGTCAGAGATTAAGGTAAAGCTTTGTGGTTAGTGTAGTTAAGATACATTTATGTTTTAATGCTCATAGAATTTCCGTCAAATTTAACAAAAAAAAATTCAAATGAAGCAATCCAGTGGTAACTCCTTAATACATTTTTTATATATCACTGTATGACTTAAAAAGTGCATTATTACTTATAATTTATCAAGTTGTGGTTTTGTAAGTCAGTCAAATGGACATAATAAATAAGATAACCCTTTTTTGGGATGAAATACAAATGGAGTGAGAAAGCTGAAACTTAAATAACTCAAGTAACAGAAAAAGAGGACAGATTATGTTAGTTTCTTCAGGAATTTGAAAGTATAGAATTCTTTTAGCCCTTTTGTGTTATTGTAGTCCTCTTGCAGTTGAAAATCTAATTAGAGTTCTTTGTCTTCTAACCACACAGCTGGTACAAACAGGTCCAGAAGATTCCTAAAACACCTGGGCAATAACTTGGTACAGGTACTACAGGAGCCAGCTGGGAAAGGTGCCCTCCTCCCTTGATCCCTTACTCTAGAGTGCAGTGGCAATTGGTGGTCATCTTGGCCACAGAAGCCGTGAAACAATCAAGTTTAAAATCTTTCATGACAGGAGGAAAAGTGCTAGCAAAACTTCAACCCCGGGTATGAGGAGAGCAGACTTCAGGCTGCTCAGGCAACAAGTTAGTAAGGCCCCCAAGGAAAATGCTTTTGAAGGTGCTAGAGTCCATCGGTGCTGATCACTTTTTAAGTATCACCTCCTAAGAGCACACGATCAGGCAATTCCAAAATCCAAAGTCAGGAAGACAACGCAGAAGGTCAGTTTGGTTAAGCAGGTATCTTCTGGAGCTAAGGTGAAAAAAGAAAGGTGTGGCCAGGGTAGACAAGGTCAGGTGACATGTGAAGACTACAGGGGTGTTGCTCACCACTGCAGGGAGAAAATCTTTGCAACCGTAGATCAACTGGAGTTGAAGCTGGGCAGTACTGTGGGGGACAATAAACAGTTTTTTAAATATGCTGATGGCAGAAGGCAGACCATAAATAACATTGGCCCGTTACAGGATGAGAATGGTCACCTCACAAACAGGGACATAGACAAGGCAGAGGTGTTTGATGTTTTCTTTGTTTACAATACTGATGATGAGCCCCAGAACCCTGAGCTGGGTGACCGTGACTGCAAGAATGTTAAACTCCCTGCCAACCTTGAACTTGTGCAGGATTTGCTGCTCCAGTTGGATCCCTGTAAGTCTATGGGGTCTGATGGGATTCATTTGAGGGTACTCAGAGAGCTGGCTGATGCCATCACAAGACCTCTTTCAATGTTTTTTTGAATGGTCTTGGGAATATAGAGAGGTCCCAGTCAACTGGAAGCTGGCAAACGTTGTTGCAGTTTTTAAGAAGGGCAGGAGGAGTGACCCTGGTTACCACAGGCCTGTCAGTATCACTTCAGTGACTGGTAAAATTATGGAGAAGATTATTTAGGGAATTACTGAAAAACACTCAAGAGGCAATGCTGTAATCAGTCAGAACCAGCATGGCTTCATGAGAGGAAAAGCCTGCTTATCAAAGCTGATTTTCTTCTATGACAAAGTTACCCACCTACTTGACCAAGGAAAGCCAGTTGGTGTAATCTGTGTGGATTTCAGTAAAGCTTTTGATACTGTCTCTCACAGGATCCTTCTGGACAAAATGTGCAGCACATTATCCACAATATCCACACAGCTGGATAAACACATCATGCAGTGGGTGAGCACTTGGCTCACGGGTCAAGCACAGAGAGTAACAGTGAATGGGGGAACATCAGACTGGTGACCTGTTGCTAGTGGGGTTCTGCAGGGTTCCATTTTGGGCTCTGTGCTTTTCAACATCTTCATAAATTACTTGGATGCAGGACTTGAAGGCATAGGAAGTAAGTTTGCCAAGGACATTAAATTGGGAGTAGCTGTTGACTCCCTCAAAGGTAGAGGGGCCCTGCAGAGAGACCTCGACAATCAGAGGACTGGGCAATCACTAACCATTGGAAGTGCAACAAGGGAAAGTGCTGGATTCTGCATCTGGGGTGGGGCAACCCTGGATGTTCGTACAGGCTGGGGAATGAGATGCTGGAAAGCAGTGCTGTGGAAAGGGACCTGGGGGCCTTGGTTGATGGCAAGTTGAATCTGAGTCAGCAGTGCCCTGGCAGCCAGGAGGGCCAACTGTGTCCTGGGGGGCATCAGGCAAAGCATCACCAGCCAGTCAAGGGAGGGGACTGTCCTGCTCTGCTCTGCACTGGTACAGCCTCACCTTGAATATCGTGTGTAGTTTTGGGCACTGCAATGTAAGAAAGGTATTAAGCTCTTGGAGAGCATCCAAAGGAAGGCAAGAGAGATGGTGAAAGGTCTGTAGGGGAAGCCGTATGAGGAGCAGCTGAGATCACTTGGTCTGTTCATTCTAGAGAAGAGGAGACTGAGGGGAGACGTCATTGCAGTCTACAACTCCTTGTGAGGGGAAGAGTGGGGGCAGGCACTGATCTCTTCTCTGTGGTGACCAGTGAAAGGACTTGATGAAATGGCGTAAAGCTGTGTCAGGGGAGGTTTAGGTTGGATGTTAGGAAAATGTTCTTCACTCAGAATGTGGTCGTGCACTGGAACAGGCTCCCCATGGAAGTGGTCACAGTACCAAGCCTGAGAGAGTTCAAGATGCATTTGGACAATACTCTCAGACACATGTAGTTGTTGATAAACCAACAATAATATTTAGGTCACGGAGTAGTCTTTTATCAAGGTTAATGTTTTAAAACTGTATTTTCTTCTGTCCTGCAAAAGGATGATGAAACAAAAAAGTAATTATTAGAGATTGTAAGAAGTGTTTGTTTTGGAAGAAACTGACTGGGCAGGTTTTGACTAATAAGGTTTGGGAAGCCATCTAAAGGTATGTCTTCACCACAAGCTCACACAAACACAAGTAAGCTAGCCTTGGTTATAGAGCAGTAAAGCTGAGGAATGAAATCTCAAAGGACTGTAAAAACCTATCTGGAATTTGGGTTTGTTAGTCTGTACTACCTGCAGGTTGAGTTAGCATGCCAATGCCTAATGGAGACTTCAGTTTTGAATCTCAATGTGTGTTATTTTTCACTGGGATGTACTCTTAGTGTAGTGCTTACAAGACAGGTGGAGCTACAATTGTTTGTCAGACTGGGTGAAGTCAGATCGTGTAAACAAGCTAGTAGAGAAAGTTTATTCCTTTCATTAAGCTAGTGGAAACATGGAAGCAGAGAGTACATGCATGTCCACTAAGAGTTTTGTTTAGTGGAAATACTTATGACAGCTCTTTCTCTACTAATTTGGAATGTGTTAGTTGCTCAGGAAATGGCCATTTAAAACCTCAGAAAACTGTGAGAAACTGTCAAGAGTCAGGATGATTGCAGTAGCTGTTACTTTCTTATTTAGTACATTATTCTACACTGGTTCTCATTGTAAAGACTTAATTGTTCTTAATTTTGTGTATTAGTGCCCTTTCTATTACCTACTTACCTTGTGCTGACTTGGAGTCTGACTTTAGAGACTCTTACAGTCTCCTCCTCTGCTCAACAGAAAGAGAGATGCTTCCTGAGATGGTATATTTGCCCTTTTGCTTCTCCTACCCTGAACTGCATCAAGAGAGGCTTAGGAGGGTTAATCATTCTGGATTTGGTAATATGAATAAACCTTCTGAGAGTATCTGTAGAAGCAAACTAATCGGTATCAGGACTTGTCGTCTGAACAAATTCAAGTGTGATGGTCGGGGAGATGATGTTAAACTCTTTAACCCCAAGGCATGATGATTGCACACGAAGTTCCTGTTGAGAAGGACTGCTTGGCCTGGGCTAAGTCACAGGCTGTGTCTCCTAATTGTTCACATGCGTTCTTGTTGGCCTAAGCCAAAACCACACCAGGGGTTGTTCTGGTATTTTAATGCAACAAATAAGAGTCCCTCAGTTTAGCGTACGAAACACAGTTTTTATGTCTGGCAAGTTACTGTATTTTAAGTGTTATTTAAAAGTGATTTTCCATCATTCTTGTTCTGAGGTGAACATTGAAATAATAAGGAACTATTATGAGTGATTATAAAATAGTGGTTTAATAAAAAGTGAAAGTGACATATTTTGTGGACAATCGAATTTCTAATAATCTCTTGCATGTTCTCAGCTTTTAGTCCAGAAATTACGCATTTGCTTGGGTAATGTCTAATGACATCGGTTGTCACTAATCTCCTTTCTCAGCACTGTCTCTGAGGATCCTCTACCATGAGGCAATTCGCTCTTTAGGAACCAGCAATGGGGGTTTGGGCTGCCAGGAACAGACAGAGAGGAATCAGAGGAGAGAGCTTAGAAATGCATAATGAAAAGCAGAGAGGGAAAAGAGCTGTCATTTCCATACTAACTTTAGAACTTCTTTTGTAGAGTGGGGTTGCTCCTCTTGTGTCTTCATTCCTTGGGGTATTTTGCCCTTAAAAGCTCAAAGGCATTTAAAAGCTATGTAACTACAGGAAGTAGTTTAGAAAGACTGAAAATGGTGTGGAAAAACTGGTGCTAGAAAGGTAGGGCTTCCACAAACATCTTCAAAAATTATGCTAGGCTGTGGATAGGGTTCAGCCTAGGACAGATTGGCAGTACTTACATAGGAATAGCTTTTCCTGATGTCAGAACTTAAGTGAAATTCTGCCAATCTTCATGATTCTGATACTTTTCCTGTTAGGGATTCAGGGGTAGAGAAAAAAGATTTACCAACCCAGAAGCATTTTTCCATTTGGGGTTAGATGTAAAAATGAAAAAACTTATTGTTTTGCATATATTCACAATTAGAGTGCGTAAACTTAAAGATGTGAAGTTCTTGGTGATCAGCAGTGTTTAATTCTTTTTTTGCCCATCTTTCATGAAAAAGTTGCCACATCTTGGGTTTTGAATACCATTTTTCTAATATGATAGCATGTAGAAAGTTCCAATTCTAGAAGAGCTCTAGCTGGATAATTACTATCATCCCTTCAATTAGCCCAGTGTAACTTATTAGCACTCAAAAGCTTTACCTTGACAGTGTTTCTGTGGTAAGCTAATTTTTCCTCGTTTTTTTTTTTTTTTTCCCCTTACTCTGGATTGTATCATCTTTTGAACTACCCTGCATGACCAACTTCCCTGCAGTGTAATGATACCCAAATGTATTTTAGACAGAGTAGTTCTGTTCACTGAAGAAAAACAGTATGCGTCTCTTGCATGTAGAGGTCACAGAAATTAATTTGTATAAAGTGGAAAAGCTTAGAGAAAGTATCAGAAGGCTTTCAGCATAAAGGTGGCTTTATGAATGACCCAGGAGAGCAAGTAGGATTGAGAAGTGCTCTTTGTATAAAGAAATAGATCTGTGTTGCCTTGTACCTCTTTTACGTGCAATATTTTCAATATAACGGCAAGTATCTGATCTGTGATTTAAACAGTATCTTTATTTGAATAGTTTTTGTTTAGCCAGTTTTTTTTAGAACGCTGGGTTAATGATACTTTTCGTTTTCTTGTCAGACTCTCAGGAGGATTAAAAAAGGCTGTGCAAGCAGCTATGCTACAGGTTTACGTCATTTGCTGTAGTTCTACAGAAGGTCTGTGTCTGGGAAATATTGCAATTTTGGTATCTTAGAATCACATAATCATTAAGGTTGGAAAAGACGTTCAGTATCACCGAGTCCAACCTTTGAGTGAATATCACCTTGCCAACTAGACCATGGCACCGAGTGTCACATCCCATTGTTCCTGGAACACCTCCAGGGATGGTGACTCTACCACTCCCCTGGGTAGCCCATTACAACACGTGACAAAACTTTCTATGAAGAAATTCTTCCCAATGTTCAACCTGAACCTCCCCTGGCTCAGCTGGAGGCCATTTCCTTTCATTTTGTCACTTGTTACCTGGGAGAAGGGACCTCTGTCTACAACCTCCTTTCAGGTAGTTGTAGACAGAGGTAAGGTCTCCCCTGGGCCTCCTTTTCTCCAGGCTAAACAACTTGGCTCTCTCAGCTGCTCCTCCTAAGACTTGTGCTCCAGATCCTTTATGAGGTTTGTTGCCCTTCTCTGGACATGCTCCAGCCCCTCAATGTCCTTTGCCTAGTGAGGGGCCCAAAAGTAGACACAGGATTTGAAGTGTGGCCTCACCAGTGCTGAGTGCGGGGAGATCATCACTGCCCTGGTCCTACTGGCCACACTATTCTTGATACAGGCCAGGATGCCATTGGCTTCCGTGGCCCCCTGGGCACGCTGCTGGCTCATGCTCAGCCACTTTGGCCAGCACCCCTATGTCCTTTTCTACTGGACCTCTTTCCAGCCACTCTGCTCCCAGCTTTTAGAGATGCCTGGGGTTGTTGTGGCCCAAGGGCAAGGCCTGGCTTCCAACTTCTTTTCTTCTGCTCTCCCTGCCTTCCATGCTTACCAGCTAGTAGACTTTCATTTCAGATTTGAGCTTGTATTCTTCTTCTCAGCTGAGGAATTTTTGGAGCAAGCATGAGAAGGAGTTGTTGAAAAATTGCTGGCTGTTTGCATAAGCGATATTCTTCAAGTGAGATTTTTATATAGTAGAACATAGGTTTTTCTAGGACTTGGTAAGCATACAGATCCACTTCACAAATGTGAAACAACGCTGGCTACTGTTTGCAGGCAGTGTTGAAATACCTATGCTGAAATGCAACATAGTCTTAACTCAGTCACAATTTCAGTAGCTCCTGCATGTATGTTCTGGATCTAGACTGCAAGCAGTATTGTTTGACTTCATCAGTGTCCCAGGGACATGGTATCTCCTTAGTTTCATTCTCTTGCTTGGGGAGCAGTGATAATATGTAGCTCCTGACCAGTATGTCAAGTTCCAAGTTATGTCCTGCTTCCTTGGTAAAGGCAAGTCATTTTCTCTGTTATTAGCACCAGGTGGTCCCCGTGCTAAGAAGTGCTATGTGGGAAAATATTTACAAGATGGACCAAATGAGGATTTTGTGGGCTTTATTGCAGAGAGAGACATTATTTTCTTAAGTGCCTGCCAGTGCCACCACCATACTTTTAGAGTCAGATGAGAATTTCTTTTGCCTTCAGGCTGCTCTTTGTACTCATAGAAAAACTGTCATGGCATAACTGCTCTGAGGGAAAGCTGCAAGAAACTCCAGAAGTTAGCAGTAGTAAAAAAAAAATTACTTCCTTCCCAAATGCAGAACTCACCAGAGATTAGAACTGCTTTTCTGGGGAGGGAAGAATGGTGCCTTATAAGTCAGCATGTGTGGAAAGAAAGAGTTCCCTAAAGCTAGTAATTTCTCATTTAAGGTCACTCTCCTTGCTCTTCTCTTTCTTTTTTGAAAGATGTGACTTTTTGCAAGCACAGAGATAGTAAGTAATGTGTGAGTATGCATAGCAGCTTGTAGAAGTAAGGATGCTTCTCCATTCAGATCTAGGAGCTATAGCTTGTAAAGCTGCTTTGCTTTATTTCAGCAGTAATATCTTGAATACTTCACAGTATGGAAAGAAGTGTCAGCTTTTCTGCAAGTGAGTAGTTTAGGAGTTTATACCTCTTTCTGCATTGAATCTCTACTGCCAACACTTTGTAGGACTCCTCATGGCGTGAATGAATGGTGATGCAAGACTTGGAATATTTAAGAGTGGTTTAATGGGGGAAAGGATTCTGCATCTTAAAAGACTGGGAGAATCTACAGGCACTCTTGCATACGTATGTGTATGTATGTAGACACTAAAATAAATACACTGTATACGCACGCACACTTTTATATATGCATACATTCCCTTGGTGTTTTTTGTGATTAACTATTTGCATCAATTTCAGGTAAGTATTCAGTTCAGAGAAGGAGATTGCAGCTCCACAAAAGGAAAGAAAAGAAGCACAAAGAGAATGAAGGAAGGAAAGTCAGAAGGAAATAAGAGGAGGAGGGCAAGTTTGGGATAGTTCGGGGAACTGGGTGAAATAAAGTAAAGAATGGAAGTGTAATTACATTTTCTTGCTTGAGGATAAAGAGTTCTTCGTTCTGTAATCAGACCAAAGATTATAATATAAAAAACTTCAGTAAAAACTGCAATACAAAAAAATTGGCTGAATAGGCATGTTTTCTTGGGGGGGAGGAGTATCACCTGGTACTGCAAATGGCCACAAGATAGATATTTAACTCCTGTACTTGGTACAGCACTGCAGTTGTTCTGTGTCTTCACAGATGGTAGCAAGTTTTCTTGGTCAGGCAAGCATGGAGAAAAAGTATTCTTCAGAATATTGTAAATATTTAAAATAATGATTGGGCAGCATTTGGAAGGAGCCAAATCATTTAAGCAGTTTACTCTATGACCCGAAGAAGCTTGATTGTATGATATTCTGACTTTTGCTGTCTTAAGTATGAGAGACTATTATTAAGGTGATAACTATCTCAACTTTTCTAAAGAAAATAGTTAATTAGATAGAATCTACAGTAGTGGATTGTGTAAAGGAAGTTTAATCTTACTTGAAAATGGAGGCAGGAAAGCTCTGCCATGTAAAAGCTTTTATCTCACACATAGTAAAAGAATAAATGATAGAGGTGGGTTCTGCCTTTGCCAAAATTCATTTTACAGAATTGCTAGTGGGAGGAATTCCTGGAGGCAACATTTAAAATAACCACCTGCTTAGCACTTTTTATTGGCCAGTGGAGATGTTGATTCTTTAATGGTTCTAAATGTTATAATGTAATCTCATTTGAGACTGAAGTGAAACTGTGTTGGCCGGAGCGCCATTGCTAAGTAGATACTCATTTTAAAAAAACAAAACAAAAACTGTTCCAGGATGCGTGTGAATACAGAGAGGATGACGAGCAGGTGGACATTGAGACCGTGGAGGAGCTTTCAGAGAAGATTAACATTGCCCGTCTGAAGGCCACAGCTGCTAAAATCGAACCTTCCAAACAGAAGTAAGCATCCTTGGAGAGCACTGCATTCAGTTGTGTATTTTATTGATGAGCTGACATCCAATGAACCCAGTAAGCAACAGGTTTAATGTGATGACAAGATAAAGCAAGGTTTCTGTCAGGCCTTCCTGAGCACTGGGGGCTTCCCGGTGTCTGTGAGGATGGTGCTGTCAGAACTAAGGGTAGTTTCAAGGTGAATCTTAGCCCTTTTTTTTCCCCTCTAGTTAATTTGTTTAAGGGGATGTGTTATCTAGTTATGTAAAATTATTGAGTGAATCGCCTTCCTTCCTGCAGACTGAATATGAGCGGGGTCATCATTGTTTTAAACGTGATTTTGCAAGCTCTGTTTATTCTTGCTGGTGGAATTTAGGCAGGAACAGTCATTGGGTTAATCCCTGACTCTGTAAATGAAGGCCTTGTCTTTTGGACCATTGCCCAGGCAAAGAAAGTACTTTCTTATTGACATATAGTCTGCTACGGTTGGATAGCTTGGCTTTACTTTTTGGTTGTTTGTTTTTGTTAATGTTGCTGCCCTTGCATTTATAGTGACAAATGCAAAGTAAAAACATGGCTTACTTGAGGTATGTAATAATAGTCATGGCTGTTTCTCAGTTGCACCAAACAAATTAATGGAGAATGTTTCATTTAATAGTTCTTTTCATTTGAAGAACTTTTTTGTAGAAACTTTGAAAAAACTGTTTATGCTGTATACCTCACAGATAGTTCCCTTCCCCCCCTACCTCCTTTTAAAGATGCAGCTCCACTTTTATCCTTAGATGGTGACTTTGCTTTAAATTGTGAAGATCTTTCAGTGATAAACAGATATCACGATTTGTAAAAAATATTTTTAAATGTGTGTGTTTTTTTGTTTTCTTGCAGCTCCTGAGATATGAGGAAGCTGTTGTTATTATATATTAGGATAGTAACAAATGTGAGGATTTTGATGGTGGTTCTTGGTGGGGGAAGGATTGCTCCGCCATCTATATTAAAATCTGTTTTCTTAAAAAATGTAACTTACCAAAACATAATTTAAAAAATTACTTTATACAGCTAACAGTCACAGGCTGAATTTATTCTCTTTGGCATATAGTGAAATACTTTGTCTTTAGCACTGTAAGATAATTGCACAGCTTTTTAGAACAGTTCAATTATTTCCAGGATAATGGCATTGGAGATAAGAGTTCACTTTCTTGAGAAAGTTCAACATTATCCTGCTTTCATGCAGTTATACAAAGAAAAGTTAATTTCAAGGCACCAAAATGAGCAATTCTGGACTGTTGGAATGTAGTTAATGAGAATAGAGTATATGAGATGAGTAGTGTTGGGAAAAACTTTTTACCTTTCTTCCAGATACCATCCTCCTAATTCTTCGGATGACACATTATCAGAAAAACATGCGAAGGTATATTTTGCTCTTCTCTTTCCTTTTGGTATCACATCTCCATTTTAAAGATAAATTTTCATCTCAGGGGCAACTCTTAATGTGATTTATCTGCCTTCCAGATACTTGTGATTAAATGCAAGAAACCAAATGTGTTTATGCAGGGAGGGTGCTCAGTCCATGTCTCATTAAAGCAAAAGGACTGCTGCTGGCATCAGTGGGCTTCAGATTCAGCTTTATCCATGGGAGAAATATCTGCATTTAATTTATGACTGTGTTTGCTTAGGTTTTGTGTTCTTGACATAAGCAATTTTTACATCACGCTAAAACTAATAAAGAAGAAATACTTTCATGTATAAGAAAACAGTATGTGGGATTATATAGACATAGCCTTGGGTGCAGGATTTCTGAAAACAAGAGTTTAAACAATATGTATTTAGGCAAGTTAAAGAGTCCTTTCAAACCAAAACTCATTGCAATCCTTCAGAATTTTCTGCTGTATTTGAGGGTGGCTTTGAAGCCAGCTTTGCTAACTGTCCGTAGTAACTATCTGTGATATATTTGATGTCAGCTCTGGAGCTACCTGCTGCAGTGGGGTGGGGCTTTGGGGTGTGGTGTGAACCTGGTGTATGTCTTACCTAAAGCAGACTGGTGTGTAAGCCTTTGCCTGAGACAAGGTGGGTTCCAGGTTGCTCTGCTTGTCTCACCTTTTCCACGAATCCTCCTCTCTGCCCTTATATTTACGTTGTAAGGCCCTCCCTTCAGAGGAACCTGATGCCCAACACAGGGGCAGATGCAGCTGTACTGTGCTCAAGTCTGTCTGTGAGGACAAAATGGATACTGAGAGACAGGTGTCAGGAGACAGTCTTCAGATTCCTTCTAAGGCCAGCAGGGTGAGGTTTGAAGCAGACCTAAAATTATCCAAAAACCTGCATTAATTTCTTCCCCGTTAAATAAATAGCATAATTCTACAAAACCCGTAAGAGTGCCGATGAAACAAACTTTCAAATCCATAGAGTTTAGTAATTTTGCTTGTTGTCTGACAGTGTTTCTAGAAATTTGAGCAAATTCAAAACCAGAGCCTGTTTGCCACGTTCTGTAACTTGGTGGATGTCTGGGATAAGTGTCAGTGCTGTGTTCAACATTCTTACTTAAATGTCTCTTGACCCCAACCCATATGAACCTATGAAAGATAAAGGAAATCAAAGTAGTTTAACTCTAGGGAAGAATTCAAGTCTCCTGTATTTGGTGTGATTATTTCATTTGTTAGTATTTTGACAAGCACACAACGAAAAATATTTGGCTCAAACACATGCGATTTTGCTGTAATCCTGTGGTTTATCTAAGTAGCCTTGTATAGCAAAAAATAAAAGCTTATAAATAGAAGGGACTCATGATCTTTTCCTTCAGGGTTGATGTAATTTTGTTGGTCACTTCTTTGGTCAGCATTTCATTTCTTACTGCGTGTGCTTCTGACTCTGAACTTTCATGAAGACGCAGTAGCAGGATAGCATGACGTGGAATCTTCAGGTGTCAGTAGAAATGTTGTAAAACTTGCATGCATTTGAACGTTGTTTGCCATTACGTTGCCTTTTTTATTTAACCTGGTCAATCTGATTACTTCTCCTGCAGAAACATCAGACCTGGAAAAGAAAGCTGAAGTCTCAGGCAGAAGCCTTTGCTCATTACCGCCAGACACACACAGCAAATGAACGTCGGCGACGCAATGAAATGAGAGGTCTCTTTGACAAGTTGAAGAAAGTTCTGGGGTTGCAGAACCTTCCCAAGGTCTCCAAATGCTACATTCTCAAGCAGGTAAGTATTTTGAAGCTTAAGTGGGGAAGAGAATCATTTAATCTGGACAGAGTAATTACGCTAGTATGACCTCACCAAGTGAGTCCCTGTGAATAGAAAACTTCTGTCCCCCTGCAGGACAATATCTGAAAGAATCTGTATTCCTAAAAGCTTAATCTTGATGACACAGACCCATGGTATTAGATTAGCCCTCTCCTTGTATTCCTTGTGAATAATGAAAGTTTAAGTCTTAATTCCTTAACAGTTTACTATGTACATCAGGGAATTTTGAAACCCATTGAAGGCTTATGTTTTTAATGCTGGAGAAGATAGCATTCCATTAGGTATCATACTAACACTAAAAACTTAATTGTAAAGATGTAAATGACAGGAAACAAAAATATAAGCTGTATATATATAATTATGCTTATCATCTGTAACTAGAAACTCGGGGATAAAGTCGGGATTTTTTCTTAAAAATTGTTGAACTTTGGAGGAGGGACAAATAAGATGTTTATCACTCTTCAGCCTGCATTTAGAGAAAGCTGGCATTCCATGGTACTTCACAAACTTTCTCTGAGTCCTGTTTTCTTGGGATTACAAAAATGTCTAATAACTTTTGTAAAGATTTCTGGGAAGGAAAATTATTTAATTATTTTTTATGTCACTGGTTTATAAATCAGTTCCCTCATACTTTTCTAGGCCTTTGAAGAAATCCAAGGACTGACAGATCAGGCAGATAAGTTTATTGCACAGAAGAGCTTACTGACACGCAGACGTGATTGTCTGATTCGAAAAGTATCCACGCTTTCAGGTGAGACTAGTTTTGGATACAAACTAGCTGTAATAGTGAAAGGAAACACTTTTAGGAGTGGGAATGGATGGAGTAATCTGTGGATCCAGGTGTGTCATTAGTTCACTTATAATTTAGACTCATTACAAAACAAAGATGTGCTAAGCCCTGACTCAGCGATAGCCTCTTCATGCTGATAAGCACTTCTTTTGTTTTCCATCATGCTCAAAGGAAGTGTGCTTTGAGCCACTGTCCTGGGTTTCTTTGGAAGAGTGGGAGTGACAAGTGGTGGTGTCAGTTCATTCTGTCATAAGTCAGTTCCTGAAATGGTTTTTGTGCTCAGTCCTTCACAATTGTACACAGCTGTCTTTGGTCAGTACCAAAACTGATTCCTTTCATAGCTTTGCAAGTAACTTTCCTTGTACTGCTTTTCCAAGAACCAGTGCTGGTAGTGTCTAGGAGGCAGCAGCTTGTCCGTAGAACAAAACTGCAGTAGAGTCTAAGCTGCTGCTCATCCAGGCATTTCAAACCAAAACTATGTTGTACTTACTGTGTTTTTCTGTCTCGTTTGGAGGTGTAGAAATGCTGTGACACATCTTCAGCCAGTGCCAAAATGTGTGAACAAACAAAATATTATTCCTGTAACCTTCTTACAGTCTGGGAATATAAACAGGAGAATACCCATAAAGTAGAAATGGAAGATACTTAAGTCTAGTGTGTTTATGTGACCAGTTCATGTATATTTGAGGTACTTGACAAAGAAAAAAAAAGTAAAAAGTATTTTAGGGAAGTCTAGTAATACAGAAATGTATGAGAGGCCTTTTGGGCAGGGAATGAAAGCAAGTAACTTCACAAAGTAGTTATCTGATCTTTTGCATTCCTAGTGAAGTACCTCAAATTTGATGAGGAAAAAGTCCTCTCTCAGGAGAGTTAGTTCAATATAGACATAAATACTAAGCAGAAAACAAGCTAGTATAGTTACTTCAACTTCGGTCATATTAAACCGTGTGCATCTGCAGAAAACAAATATAAAATTTGTGTGTTTATCCAAGGTTAAAATTTTCATGGCAAGGGTAAACTGTATGTGAATTTGAATAACAGGGTCCATTAGTCCAAGAAATTTCATCCTAGGTAAAGGTAACATTTTATCCACTGGTCGTTCATACATCATTAGAGACATGGGAGGATTTTTCGTAGCTTGTGGGTGTTTTTAAATAGTACTTGTTCAGCAAGAGCTTGTTCTTGTCCAAGCTGATTTCTGCTTATTAAAGTGACAAATTCTGAAATGTATTGAAGTTTCTGAAGGAAAAAATGATACTGGAATAAATAGGTAATTGCTTCCCTCTGATACTAAATATGCTATTTACTTGATGGGGATGGTGGTTATCTGTTATATAGTAATTGTATGGTGTCAACGGATTTTCAATTTTGTCTTCAGTGGTTTGGTTTTGGAAAAAGTTTGAAGATAGGCTGACTCTGTGATAATTTTTCTGTAGGAAAGACAGAGGAGGTTGTCCTCAAGAAGCTGGAATATATTTATGCCAAACAAAAAGCAATAGAAGCACAAAAAAAAAAGAAAGAACCCGAGCCAGAGAAATCTGCTGCAACCTCAACTGCTAGCACACAGCAAGAAGGATCCTCTGCTCCCCATAGAGAGCCGACCCAGATAGCAATGACAAATAGAAGAGGCAAGCCATTGATACTCGCCAGAAGAGGAGTCCGTGCCACAGGTGGGCTAAAAGGGATGTATGTTCTGCATAAGGGGTAGACAGACATTGAAGCAGCACCCCCTGCTGGGAGGGCAAAATACCAGGGGGCTTGTGCAGGCAGCCTCGCTCTTGGAACAGACTTGTGTATAGGACCAGGAAGTTTCCATATGATAGGTGTGGAAACCATTTGCTTTCAGTAAGAATGAGACCAACTCTACTGAGATCTTCAGATAAACATTAATGTTTGTCGAGTCCTGGGGAAGTTTGGCGTCAAAATTCAGATGTGATGATAGAACTTCCTTGTTTTCTTTGGACTGAACCAAGTTCCCTTTGTAATTTCAGCCAGACTGCTCTGGTATTTGATCTGAATGCCAGTCTGGAGAGTTAGGATTGTTACACTACATGAAGAGAGAGTTCAAACTGTCTCTAGCTGTGTAGGTGCAGTTCCTGGAGCCTGCATAGCTTCTGTAGCGGCTTTTATTCTGGGCTTTGTAAACCTTGTGGAGTTGCTTCCACAGCTGTACTTTATGCTGGATTGCAGGATGCTGTTTGCCATCAAGGGTGCTCTGCCAGAATAAATCAGTGTTTTACGTACTTCCTTTTTTACAGAGGACTCCTCAGCCTCTCTTACCCTAACTGCTGCAAGCGTCGTGATGACTCCACAGGGGCAGGTGCTTACACTGAAGAGCCCCCTGGTCTCAGGACAGGTAGCAGCTGTTCCTTCCACGCTGTTGCAAGCTGAGTTAAATCCTCGAGCTGTCGGTAATACCATGACAGCACAGCCAGGTATGATCATGTGAGAACATGTTAATGAATATCAGTATAATGCTGTTCATGGATGTGCATAGCAGTTTACAAAGTAATGTGTTACTTAATTTTTGCTTTAATTTTTCGGGGTTTTTTACAACATAACTGACTGATGTACAACCTGGCTCTTATAAGAGAGATTTGATGAAATTAATTCAAACTATCAATTTATCAACAGGTAAGTAAAACGTGTTACATTTTTGCTGTTCACAAATTAGATAAATGTAGGGAAGAATTCCTAATTGCATAACCAGTCTGTATTTCTATTTTTATACTTTAAGGTATTATTATAATAAGTAAAGCCTTATAATAAGTGAAGTCTTACCTAGAAGTGCACGGCTCTTATTTTCCAGGCTTAACTGAGTATCTGAAAGGCTCTTGTTTCCACCTCACCCCTCTTCCCCTTTCCTTGCATAAGGTATTACTTCTGTGATGATTCAGCTGCCAGGATCAACAGTTCCTGTCCAAGTAAAAGGAATCCTTACTAACTCTGCCATTCCCATTACACTGTCAACTGTTGCTGGAAATGCAGTGCCCTCAACAGCGGTATCAGCTACAGTGCCCCATTCAGGTAAGCTCTTTGTTTTCATGGATCTCTGTGCTTGCATGCAGGGTACATTATCCTTGCAAAACTGAAGGTAAATTGTTTTCTCACTAGGAGGTTATGATAAGTATTATTGTCTGGGTATTCAAAGAAAATCACTATTAAATGTTTCGAACTGTTTGGAGGGGCCTCTAGGGGATTACAGATGAGAGGTTTTTAACTTTCCTTCACCTCACTGAGCTTCTTTGCCCTCAGCAAAGTCAGAATAAATGGAGACTGAAATGTCTCCCTAGTGTAATGCATCCTCCTGGGGAAGCTGCAGTGCAGAGTGGTGGTGTGGCTGCTGAAAATCTCTGCCCATCCAGGCTCTTACTCTGGCACAACCCCTTCCCATACCTTGCCAGCTCTGCTGCCTGTGGGATGGCTGTTTTTCAAGACCCCATACTGGTAGTGGATCTAGGCATGGGTAGGTTCTTGCCAGCAGCGTGCTGCTCGCTGTCTGTTGTGTTTAAATCAAGCCACCCACTTTCTGCTTCACTGTAGTCGTTTGGTCACAGTGAAAAAGGAAAGTTCATTTCAGATTTGGAGCTGGGAAAAATCCGAGTGCTATTAACAGGGAACTGCTTGGAGACAGAAAATAAGTAATTGTTTAGTCCCTGAAATTCCTCTGTAGTGCACAAAACCACTACTGCAAGATATGAGCATAAAAGCAAAGCATGAAAACAGTAAGGGGGAAAATTGTCGTTCTGTTTTCCTTGTGCATCACCATCAGAACTCTAAGCATTACAGTTAGTTGCATTGTGCCAGGCTATTGAAAGACAGGACTGGGCAGGAAGTGCTGTGGAGCTTCCTCTTGTTCTACAAGTTGAAAATTAAGCAGCTGTGTTAAAGCTTCACTTGACCAAACCTATGTAATCACTTTAAATTGTGAATGGCAGTTTACTTGAGGAAGACCCGAGAGTGAGCAAATAATATTTAACTAGGAATTACCTTGCAGTTAACGTGTATCCTGATGGATGCTGCTTTATGTGATTTTGCAGAAAGTGAAGATTCATTCATGATGCCAAAGATTGTTAATGTAACATCACTGGCTGCTGAGGCAAGCATGAACCTAAACCTGAACCGAAACAAAAATTCCAATATAACAACAGCTGCAGGTACCCCAGCTTCTGAGAAATCTTTGGCTGTAGCCCCTCTTGAAACTAGGAAGAGTGATAGCATCCTTTCAGAAGAAACAGCCAAACCATGTCCAGGAGACAGTGGTGGAGATGGAAGAAATGCCACAGGTCCCACAAAAGTTTTCTTTGAAAATAAAGATGGCCTTCCACAACTCCGGAACATACCACGTGCAAGAGAACCTTCAGAGTCGTTCGGCAAAAAGCTCTGCATTGGTGAGTTTGTAGGAAGTCAAGCCAGGAGGAAAGACAGTGATCCTGGAGGAGAAAGATTAAAATCTAAAGAATTGCCATTCCATAAGCTGCAGATCAAAGATTCCAGGTTAGAAATGGAATTGAGGAAAGTAGCATCTGCAATGGAGGAAGCAGACCTGGATACAAGTGAGATACTGAGCAGTATTGAGGAGAGCGATGACACTGATGAAACCCTCACTTCGCTGCTCAATGAGATCGCCTTCCTCAATCAGCAGCTGAATGACGACGCTTCAACTATGTCAGAACTGCCCACCACTCTCAACTCAGATTTCTCTCGTAAAGATACAGAAGCTCGTCGGGGAACAGCCAGTGATCTCTCTTCTGCAGATGGGTCTTCCTTCCAGTTTGGCCATTTGGGAGGCAGTTTTAAGGACCTTTCTGAAGTTCCAGAGGGTGGTGGCTCTTTAAGCCCTCTCCTGCTGCACCTGGAAGATGATGACCTTAGTGATGGGGACAAGACCTCTGGGGAGCCTTCAGCTGAAGCAGATGTCTTAAAGATAGTGATAGGTGCTGAAATGAAGAATCCACTTTCCAATCTCTCTGTAACCAGTGGTGGGAATGGCAAAACCGTAACAACCTTGTCAGATACCACTAATGTGACTCCACCAGTTTTGCAGATGAAAACTAATCCGGAAGCCAGTAACGCTGAAACTTCATGGAGGCCCATGCCCAAGCTGGCACCACTGGGTTTGAAAGTGGCAAGTCTGCCAGTGGACTCAGAAGGGCAGAGTAATAAAGTGATGCCCTTATTGGCACCTGTAGTTGCAAAACTGGCACCTAGTGGGGTAAAAACTTCATTACCTGCAACCCTTCAAGAAGGACAGGATAACAAAGTGATGCCCACGTTAGCACCTGTGGCTACGAAATTGAATACTACTGGGACTTTGCCTTCAAATTCAGCAGGCAAATAAACGAAGGTGTTTTTTATCAGAGACTGGAATGGAGATGTGGGGCAGTGTGAGCCGGTGTCATTGTTCAGCAGCCTCCATTGTTGGCAACACTTGTTTTCTGTATGGCATTAACACTCTGTTCATCTGAGGGGCAGGCCCCAAACTGAGAAATAAGTGTTATGAAACTTTAAGCATGTTGATGTATTTTTACCTCACTGTTTTGTTCTGGGTGTTCTCCTTCCCCTTCTCAAAAACAAATAAGATGATCTATAACCATTGCTGGGCACATGGTATCCTCCCAAAATTGGGTCCTTCACAGAAATAGTTTTTCGAAGGACTGAGAAACTGAGGCTGTTGAAAGAGATTTTTTTTTTTTTCCCTCTCCCCAGTAGGGAGGCAGCTTACTTGTTGGGAAAAAAATCTGGATTACTTGTTTTTATACCAGGTAAATTATCTATGCAGAAATGGCATTGTTCACATTTGCTGGTTTTAGTATTTGCAGAATATGATAAAAGTGCAGAAATCAGGTTGTGGTTACTCTCAAAGTTTTTAAGTGAAAGGGAAATCTGAGACTGTGCAGAGGACTGAAGTGCAAAGGATTTTTTTCTTTGGTGCTAGATAGTTCTCTAGCAGATATTTTTTTTAGGAGCTTATGCACAGAAAATTTTAATAAATGTCTATAACTCTCACTGCTTGGGGAAGAAAAATATATTTCCCAGTGTAATTAGAAGTAGGACGGTATGTTAACTTTAATAAAACTGTCCTCACTTTCTCCTCCTGCTCCCGGACAAGTACTCCCTCCTTTAAAGATTAGGGCATCTGTAAGGAAAAATTACAGAGAGTTGAAAGAAAGTGTGGGCACCCCATTGCTGCGTCTTTAAATACATTTCTGAAGTAGCTTGAGTGTTTTCGCAGTTCCTGGTTTTTTTCCTTCTGTCATTCTTCAAGATGTATGTGGTGGCTAGGAGTGTTGATAACCAAGTGTTGCTTTGGAAAAATACAGAACACTTTCAGGACTGTTGTAGCTTAGCATAAGTGAGCAAGGTGTATATGTGAATGTATATATGAAAATATGTGTATAGCTTTCCAAACCTTTCATTTCTTTATGAATTCAGGAAAGGTACTCAGAGGTTTCTCACTGCATTTGCACAAGCTGTGTATAGCAAAAAAAGTCAACAAAAATGCTCATTACCAGGGAAATAGGGCAGTATTGAATCACGAGATGTATTTTTTATTCTTCTCTACCACTGCTTACTCAATAACCTGTAGATGCTCTTCACTGCTCAACTGTTGGATGTGAAGGGCCTGCAGACTGTAAAGATATTTATATTTTTGTACACAGTTTCTGTTTTCATAATTTTCTTGACAAATGAAGTTTTCAGCCTAGGAGAGAGGATTTGTTAATGAGTGTAAACACAATCTTTTCCTATCAGGTTTGTAAATATAAGTTGTGGTATGCTTGGGGGGCTTCTTAACTGCTCCAAAAAGGTAAAAAGTATTGCCATGAAAATTGAAAATTATACAGAATTTGATGGTGCATTTTGCATTATGTTTAGGAAGGTAATTCCATGTCTTACTGTTCCAGCAACAGCAGCTGGGATCCCCCCCCCCCACCCTCCAAATGCCCCATCTTTGGTGATGCAGTAATACAGGAATTTCATCTTCCCAGCACTGAGGTTGTGCAGGTGTTGTGAGTGATGTTCTTCCACAGTTAGGGAGCAGTGTTTGTACACAGAGCAAACATGTGCCCTGTTCAGTAAGCTGCGTTTTCCGGATCCATGTCTGCATTAGATCCATCAGGGAATACACGTATCCTGGGTGTTTCCTCATCTCTTTAGTAGCTTATATAGGAGAACTTATAGGAGAAAAGCCGTTCAAGCATTTGAAGCATAAAGTTACTCCAGAGACTACATAAAAAAGGTTCTTCACCTGGCCATTCTAAACAGTGTGTTAGAAAGCAGTTACATACAACTCTCTGTTGCCTTTTGCATATTTAATAATATTTGGTGCAAGTCCTGCATTAGTGATTTGGAAAAGAGAGTTTAGGTCATTATGAGAGTCCTGCAGGGTCTTACAGTTGTCACTGAATGCCTTAGGAAAGGGGATTTACAATCCCAGGAAGTACTTCGACATACATTGCTTATTATTAAGGAATTTTAACCTTATTTTAAACCAATAGAAATCTGGAGTAACTAAAGTAGTTTACTAGCACTACATCAGACTTAAATGTTATTTATTGGGGAATCTGGTTCTGAGCATTTCCAATAGGCTGAAGTTGCTTATTTTTTTACTTGTGGCAGTTTGTTTTGCCAGTAAATTTTATTCTTCCTGTATGAGAAAGAGCAACCAGACCTGTGCTGTGATTCCTTTTAAATTCCTAATCACTGACCCTTCTCTCTGTACCTCACTGTTTTATGGTTCCAAATAGCTAATTTTAGTTAGCACACAGAATTGTGTGCTTTCTGTGGGACGGAGAAGACTGTAACTTACCATGAGAATTGATCAAACATGATCTAAAATAAATGCTGTACTTTTGAGGATGTTCTGTCCATTATCATGTAGTGTGAAATTCCTGGATGTATTTACTGCTTGGCGTTGGGCAGTAAGAAATTTTACTGCAATAAAAATGTACTGTGTAAAGGTGACAGCAAAAATTTTTGGCCCCTGAATGTGATTACTAAATGAACTAAAGAGAGCCCCCCAGTTTTGCTGCAAAAGTTGGTAGTTGGTGCAGTTCCAAGAAGGATCTGTGACGGGTTCTTCCGGTCAACAAAACATGTTCGAAATGCTCTCGGTTTTTGCTCATTTCACTCTCATGTATTTTTTGCTATGAATGTTTTGCTATGAATTTAAATGATGACTTTCTTTTGCTCTTCCCTTGAGCTCCCAAACCTTTTAAAAATTATACATGCTGTCATTTGTGGCAATAATCATAGAATATGACATCTACTGAGAAGATTCTGGAATCAAGAGAACAAAGGAAACCCCTGCAAGGCGCACGCTCTCACTAGACCAAGAGACCTGGAGATTTTCTTTGTTTTTTACACATCTGTAAATAGACTGGAATGTTTTTAAGAATATAATGAAATGTCAGATTTAGCTTTTTTCCTTTTATATATTAAAATATATCTTTCCCTTTTTTTTGCTTTTGAAAAATTGATATTTTTGTAGAAATCTAACAGTACAAGACTCTTAACTGTATGTGAGGGACAAAGTGTAAAACTAAAATAAACCAATCAAGGTCGACTAGAAACTGGCTTTGAAAGTTTGTTATAGGGAGGGAGAGGGAGCAGAAATGATGTGGTGGCATGTGCTGTTGGTGACACGTGGCACTGGACCTGAGCAAGCGACACACACAAATGCTCTGAGGCAGAAGTTCTGGCAGCACAAACATCTGTGTTTTGGTTCAAATGATCAGACAACTTGGAGGAGATCTCTCCCTTTAGTCTTGAGCAGTGTGCAGGAAATATCATCATTTGTAAGAAGGGATTTTGACTTGCTGAGTGCAGAAAAGGTACTGAAGGGCTTTATTTTCACCGAGGTGCATCCTGAGCAGGAAGCCAAGAGGCCTAATGTTTGATCATGGTGCAAAAAGAAAAAAAAAAAAACAACAGTTGAAAGATTAAATGCACATAAAAGCACTCTCCAGATGCCTTCCCTCAACCCCAAACTTGGTTTTATCCTTTGTATCTGTTTCCTTTAGAGAAGTTCAATACCAGAGCTGTCCTAATGGGAACAGGTCTGTAGATCTGCCTTCAAATGAAGTGTTAGAGGAGAGGCTTTGTAAGAAAAAATAGATAAAAATGCTTGTAATGAGTTGCTGTCTATTGCTTTTATATCCATTAAATGAGAGATAATGCACTTGGAAATGTGTTTAGGGGGAGGTGTTTTGAGTTTTTTTTATTTTCTGTTCTCTAGTAAACATCTTTAAATGAGCAAGTTACAGACTTGAGGTTCTGAGGTACAGGCCTGAGCAGAGATACTGCAGAATTTATTGTTTTTTAAAGAGGAAGATCAGATCTCACAGGAGAGAATGAATAAAAATAGGTGACAGAGTCAATGTGTTTTTGAAAACTTCTGATGAAACCCTTCAGGAAGGCCTCATCCCACTACTTCTTGTTTTAAGGGGTAAAGTTACTTCTTGGAATATAAAGGAATATAAGCATAAGGTACATCCAGTCAGGCTTGCAATGAAAAAAGCTTTCCAGTAGTCTCATGATCTGTGCTGGGGACCTGTGTTCTCCAGCATATTCATTGTGTTCTTGGAAATACAGATGATGGTACAAATAATCTCTGTCGACTATGAAAAGTTACAGGGAGCTTTGCAGTAACTGATTCTAAAGCCAGGTTTGAGTCCATAAATTCAACCCAGATATAAGCAGGAGCAGTTTGTCCATAATTAGCCATGAATGGAATCTAAGTTAATTACTATTATTTGGGGTCATGGTGCTGGAGGAATTGTGATGCCATTTGTTGTCACTTAAACTCAGTGTCTATTTGCCTTTTTAACTGCTGCTGCAGAATAAGAAGGCATCATTGCACCACTGTATACTTGCTTCTTCCTGTTAATTTGGATTTTGTGTTGCCTCAGATGGCAACAACCCTTGTTGTCCATCATGTGTCTCTTGGTTTTTGGAGGCCCGTGACAGGTGAGAGCTTTTTTGAAGGTGTCCTCTTCACTCTGAAACAGAATTCTACTGCTAGAAAGATTTAGTCTCCACTTGTCTGAAAGTCTTTTCTGATGAAGATAAAAGCCTCAGTCTGTCCTCCTCACCAGCCACCTGGGCCTCACAGGCTGCCAGCACAAACCTCCCGTAGAGTATTTCAAGCAACTGGAAAGTCTTTTGCCCCAGGCTTCCAGCACATTCGCAGTGTCCCACAGCTTCCAGCACATTCATCAGTGCAAGCACATCCTGTTGCCAGTGAGGCCTCTGGGACCTACGGCTGTGTCAGGAATCCACTTGTGCATCCATCCAGCAGCCTGAGGTGTGTGACCTGTGTTGGTGCAGGGATGCCCCTGCTGTCTCCTGTTTCAGTGGGGCTGCTCTCTAACAGCCCCTTGCTGGCAGCAGGGTTCCTGTGATACGAAGCACAAGCAAAGACCTCTCCTTGCTTTAATGATTCCATAACTGGAACCACTTACCTGATTCATCTGGCTCTTGTGAGGGTTTCAGTTTCTGTAGAACCGTCAGTGTACAGGACTCTGGTTCCTCAAGGTTACAGCTATTGGCCCTGGCTCTCCTCTGGTGAAGAGCAGATGCTGGAAATCAAAGTGGAGGTGACATTTTAACCATCTGTCCCTGCACACTCCTCAGCTCTCAGCATGGCAGTAACAGCCAGCTGGACCAGGATCCCTGCCTGTGTGAGATGTGGATGTGAAGGGGGTGTCTCTCAGTGGGCAGCCATGCATATCTGGCCCCAGTCAGAGCTGCATGGGTGTGAACAGGGATCAGTTTGTCCTCTGCCAGCTCTGAGGAGGAGGAGAGGGGCTTTTCTGCCTGCTTTTGACTTCCTTTCCCTTCCCTGGCTAGCCCAGGGCTCCTTGTAGTTCCCCCGCGCAGCGCAGAGCGGTGCCCCTGGGAAGCGCTGCGGCGTGCTGTGCCTCGTGGGCTGGAACCAGGCAATTAAAGAGCAGCTAAAAAAAGATACACAGCAAACATAAGCTGTGTGCCATTTTTAGTGGCTTTCAGCAGCGATTAACTCCTTAGGCAACAGCTGTATGAAACAACTTGCCTGGCTCTTCCTGGTCTTTCCCTCTGAACAAATCTGTGGCCTGCTGGGGCAGATCTGCTCACTGCCGAGCAGGGAGCCCCGCAGGACTGCAGCTCTGCCCGGGCTTCTCCAGTGCACGGAGCTGTAGGGGCACTAAGTTTTTAGGCAAGGTCTGTAGGCTGGCATGGGTTTGCAGAGCTTATGTTAGCAATGGGCTCCAGTTTGCAGCTGAGGCTCCTCAGCACTGCAAGGAAATAAAACACTTTAGGCTGCTGAGGTGCCACTGGACCTGGAAAATGGACTTCGGATCCTTGGACCTTGGGATCTAGTGATCTTTCATGTTACTAGACAAAAAATGTAAAATAACCCCAGTGTTATTAGCGGTCATCTTGAAAAAAGGGGCCAGAGTTTGTTTTCTAAATTGTGCTGGATCCAACCTACAGAAAAAACTAAAAGGGGGGATGAATGCATTACAAGCTCGCTGGTTTATGGAATAGCACAATGTGTTTTCAGCCCATGGGGATGGGATGATTGATGACCCCTGCCCTTCCCCTGGATCTTCTGCAGTGTTAAAATATGATCAAGACTTGGTTGATTTGTAGCTACTTGACTGTTCTGTTTAACAAGAAGCCCATTAATTAGCAGGACAGTAAGAGCTTTACAGGTGTTTTCAGAACAGCATACTGCTGTTCCACTGAAGGACTGAGAACGGCTGTCGCAGCAGCACGTGCTGCCGTAGCCTCCAGTTCAACGCCTGGCCAGGATTTCCTGCAGCAGTAAGAGGAGAAGGGCGGGTCTGTGCTGGAGCTGACGGGGTAGTTTGGCAGAAGCAACTGAGGAAGCTGCTGCCAGCTCTTGCACCACCCATCCCTTGCTGCCTCCATGGTACCCTGTGTGCCAGACCCCCTGGCAGGAGCTGCACAAGTTGCTCTCAACCTGAGGATCAGGTGCTCCTCTTTCTCCCCTTCTTCCATCGGTCCTTCTGCCTGCTCGGGCCTGGACCTCTGAGCCCCATCCTCTGCATGAAGAAAACGGGCTCAGACCCTGCTGCTTCCCACACTCCACCCTGGCCTGCCAGGACACACACACACAGCTGGGCACCTCAAAGCCCAGGCCTGTGGCTACGCTTCTGACACTAAGTCAGCTGCTAAACATATACTGAGTTTTCTCTTCTGAGAGCAAGACTGGGGCAGTCTCCCAGTGGCAGGGCTACAGCAGAGCCCTGCTGGTCCTGGTGAGTATTCTGGTTTCCTTCAGGAGCTGCCTAGTATGCCTTATTCTGCAGCAAGCAAATGCACATCACCCCCATTCGCATCGGCACAGTCAGAGCTCACCTGAGCAGCAGTGTAACACCAATCCCTCTGCTCCCTTCTGCTTTCCTCTGGCTTTCTCTGCCCTCTGCATGGCTGAGGATTTGCCAGATGTACTCTTTTATTCACATGCACCCTAAGGTGTCTTAAAACGGTGGTAAAATTTTTGAAGGGATCCTGGAGTTCCTTACTAGGTTGCTTTTCTTCTGAACGAAAAGGCCCAGTGGAGACAAGGTGTCTGGTTTCTTTGGGTAAACAGCAGCTAAAGGTGCCTCTTCCTGCAGGAGCTTCTTGTTGCTTGGCACAGATGAAGCTGTGCTGTCCTTGGCCATGAGCCCTTGGCCCCCACCCCTTCCCCATGGGGGCACAACTCTCAGTTAGACAGCTTTGTCTATCCCTGCCTAAGCCTGAGGCATAGACAGCACTGAGCTTTGAAAAGGTGTGAGCTAATGCTGTGCCTTATTTCTGAGACATGCTGGGCCTGGACTTTACTATAAAACATTATGTAGCCAAAGTAAAACATGATTTGATCAACCATTAGTGTCCCTTTGGGGCCTGGCTGGAGTCATGTTTTGTAAGCTCAGCCTTGTAAAGGTAGCAGAGCCTGGACAAGGCTCCCTGTGTCGAGTCAGCCCTGTGTGGGAGCAGGATGCAAGGGTGGAGGGAAGGCTGGTGGGAGCCCCCACAGCACAAGCCCCTTGGATGCAAGGGGAGGGCAGCTGCTGGCTTGGTTGAGGTTCACTGGGTTTGGGCCATGTGGGAGGTGGTGGTGGGGCCCACTGACCCCTACTAGGTCCCCTCTGATAAGGGGACAGGTTATGGGGCTGGATAAATTAATATGGGCCAAGCTTCAGCAGACTTAAAACACGTGAACATTTCCACATAGGAGATGGATAACACAGCAGTAGGATTTTCCTGTTCTGGTTATCTTGATACCTTTTCTAATGATGTAGATCTTATGTGATCATGTTTTAACTTGCGTTAAGGTGACTGGCTGCAAAAGCATGACAGAAAAAGGAAGTGCTGGCAAATCTTTTGCTATAATAATGATTAACTTCTGTTCCCCAACCAGTGGTCTCACTTCTAGGTTACAATGACTCTTTGGTTTTAAAAAATGGCTCAGGCGGACTTGCAGCTCGTGACTGCTTTTGCGAAGCTTTGAGTTTACTTCCTCAGCTTTTGAATGTCCATGGCAAAAAAAATCTCACCCCACAAATGTTTTGTGGTTCTGATATATGGGGCAATCAACTTGAACCGGGAAGCTTAGTCTTCAGGAAGAAATTTTAATAAATGGCTCCCACCAGGCAAGCTGAACTGATGGCAGCCACAGTGGGAATTGTTACTACTGTGCTCCAGTGTAGACAAGGCCTCATTGTCTGGCTATGACGGGGAAAATGTCCGGTTTCACAAACTTTGCTGAGCAAGGGAGAAAATAATTATATTCCAGATCGGCTTACAAGGGGCACATTCATGTTTGAAAGAAAACCTGATTTTCATAGGCTGAAGAAGAGAACCGTAACTGCCAAAGGGAAAAGCCAGCGGCTTTGGTGACCTATTAAAATTGCATCAAGTCAGAAGTTATTCCTGGCTACAGGTGGGTCCCAGGGGGCTGGATCCTTGCCTCTGGCTGAGAGGCAGGCAGTGCAAGTGGAAAGCAGTCCTCTGCCTCTGGAGCTGCTCTGTGAGCTGCCGGCACCCGGGCATGGCAGAAGCAAAGCCCCTGCTGTGGCTGGAGAGGGAGCCGTCGGTGCAGCTGCGTCGTGCTCGGGCCCTGACACCCTCGTGTCTCCGAGCTCCTGAACGGGCATTTGCTGGGGCAGAAGCTGTGGTGGTAGAGTCGCGCATCCCCATCCTCTGCCTGCCGACTCAGGAGGCGGCAGGGACCTTGGAGCAGGTCAAGGCAGTGCCGTGTGCCTCCCATAAGTCACAAACCCGTGTGGGCTCCCCGGCACTGCTCGCCTGAGGGGAGATGCCATGTCACAGGAGCGCCACTGCCTCAAAATTGCCTATTTTCAACTCCCAGTTACTGCAGTTGAGATTTCATTTGCAGTATTTGAGCAAAACATTGGAAGCATTTTGCTTCATGTGCTTTTACTTAGAAGACCACAGGGCAAATGGTGAAGGAATACATTTTACATCCCTGGGCTGGCTGTGCTGAGCCCCATGCAGCCGGCCCAGGCTGCTGACTGGCTGCCTCCCACCAGCACTGGGAGTATTTGCTGAAGCCATTTTGGTTGTCTTCCCAAGGGGAAGGATGTAATTATCTTCTTTTTGCAAGATTGCATGTAATTTTTTCATCTCTATCTTAGGAAAAAAAACCTGAAATGAAGCAGAAAGGAACTGTGCAACAAGCTGATAACCTATTAATTCTTCCATCAGATTGAAAGCAAAGCTTGAATAAATCTAGTACTATAAAGCTTGGATTTTTGTGAGCATTTCTCTTAGGGAAGTGTGCACTCTCGTCTTTGCAGGAAGCTGCAACACCAGCATAAACCCAGTTTGTTGTCATGGCAATGTCAGTAGTTGCTTTCTCTGTATGCCAAACCATAGGGACTCATAGAATCATAGGAAAATTTAGGTGGGAAGGGCCCTCTGGAGATCTATAGTCCACTCTCCTGCCTAGGCACGGTCATTAATGAGATCAAACCAGGCTGATCAGGTCTTACTCCATCCAGGACTTAAAAATCTTAAGGGATGGACATGGTACCTCCTCCCTGGGCAACACTTCTAGGTGTTATTACCAGCCTTCTAGCCTTCCTAATTCCATCATTCTGAGAATAATATTTGGGTTTCCTGTGTCCTCAAAGGAGGAGTGTCCCTTCCACTTTGGTTTCTTTCTCTGACTGCAGGGTTGCTGCACCTTGCTTCATTGCTTATAAACATACTAGCTCAGGCCACACCACTATCTTGCATTCTCTTATCTGCTGAGGTTTTTGATGACATGGTGATAAACTTATCACCGTGACATCTGAAGAGTTTCTCCTGTGAACTTAAGATCTGGCTATACTTTTATATATACCTCTCAGTCAGCCAGATGACTAATGGGCTGTGTTTTCTTGTACGTGACATTTGTTTTCAGCCCACGTTGGCATTGCTTTAGGAAAACAGCCCTAGTCAGACCGGTATCCACACATTAGCAATGGGAACAAACGTATCCATCCATACAATTTAAATGTGCGCTTGACTGCTCTTCGGATACACTTAAAAGCACACAAATCTTACCATTAATCTCCGTCCTTCCTATTTGTTGTCATCTATGTAAAGTGCGCTGTACTAAAGAAAGGAGAGAACACGTGTGTTTGTGTGTGTCCTTGTCCTGAAGGGCACTCACTTGCCAATTCTCTTTTGACTGGATTGTTTTGTGAGTTTTGTGTTTCACTCTTCTCCTGCTGGTATCGTATTTAGTATACCATGCCCTGTCCAAGGACCAACTGCTGTCCAAGGTTTGTCTGGTTTAATTGAGTTATGGTTGCCATGGGCAGTGGAAAGGTCAGATTTCACTCTGCATGGTGAATTCTGCAAGCCGAGAAGGAGGAGGAAACCTGGTTCTCAAAGTCTGTGTCAAGGAGCCAGGCATTGAACAGACAGGGGTTTTGAAAAAAGGGGTGTATGGTAATCTGTACCCTACTTCCCAAGGAAATGAAGCTGGGGCTATGTACCAAATTTAGGCTTATTGGAAAACCCCAGCTCCACAACCAAGTGCCACAGCTCTTTTTGTGCCTATCTCCATGCCATCTCCTGCTTAGTGGACAGAGTCTCCTCTGGGACAGAAATGTGCTTCACCTCTCACCAAATTCCTGTTCCAAATTCCTATTCCAAATTCCTCCTACCAAATTCCTCTCAGAGAGTCTCTCTAGGGAACCGAGCACAGGCAAAGGGACTGATATCAACTGTGCACTTCTAGGTAGGGCTGGACAGGATACCAGCAATGGGTCAGGAAAAACACAAATAGATGCAGTGCCAGCATTTCTGTTATTGGGTTTCCAAACAACATGACATTAGTTTGCATTTCATCCCTTGGGCCTCCTGTCAGCGTCTCTGGGGTGAGAGGGTGGAGCTTGGCACCCAGCAATGCCACAGTGCTAAGCTCTCCTCTACCTGCCCTGTAACAACCCCTGGGGACTTGGCACTGACCTGTGTACCAGTGTGACATACAGACCCTGATGCAGCCCTGTGTGCAAAAGGGGGATGTAGAGATGGACACCCCAGTGGGAAGTAGCAGAACATCTCTATGGGAGGATCTGGGACACAGCAGGAAGTTTTGGAAAAAAACTCTCTTGCAAAGTTTTGTTTTGATGTTTGCTTTTGACTTTTGAGGATGTAAAAGGCAAAAAGCAGTGCAAGGAAAGGGAACATTAGTGAGATGTCACCCTCTAGGCAGGACTTAATAAGAACAGATGGGGAAACTGAGGCAAAAGGTAGTGCCTGAAACCTGGGCAGCTGAGTGTTGCCCAACAACATGAGAGTGTGATAACTTGCATGCTCTGATGCATTTGATTTTCCAGCATTTATACCTCAGACCTCATGACAGGAGAGGACAATTAGAACATCATCAATGTGGTAAGTGTGATTGTGGGAGACATAGTGAGCAGCTGTGAAAACTGATACAAATGGGTGGATTTCATGGTTTGCAATATAACACTTTGACATCACTTGTGATCAGAGGGACTCACATATTTGCTTGCTCACTTGCAGTTTTGCTCTAGTTATTTAATTTTACTAACAGTAGAAATAATGAAAGGCATCTGTGGAGGCCAGACAGCTGTACAACACAGTCAAGCTGTAAGATCTGTCATGCTGTCTTTTTCTCAGAGCAAACCCCAAAGCTGGCTGAGTTCTGGATTACACTGTCAGCTTGCTGAGGGTCATCAGGAGTAAGACTAACTCCAGAAGATATTCATGCCACAGTGTTCTTATTAATTACTGCTCTCTGGAAACATAAGGCAGGGGATGAAGGAGAATGAAACAAACAGGCTTATTTAGGTCAATTACAAAAGTACGGGCTAATTGCAAACAAAGTGGTAAAACAGAAGCAGCAGAGGCTCAGAGGAAAACAATGTCACCAGTGACCTACATACTCCTGGGGAGTGGGGGGAGGATAGACAGCAGGCTATCGGGAATGCACAGCTCAGCATCAGAGGGGTTGGCATACATCTCTTCTTTCAGGTCCCTGGGCCAGAGACAGCCTGTGCCTGAATGCTGTCTGTGCAGTCCACGCAGAGCTGGCCTAAACACATAAGAACACTCAGGGAAACAGCAGCTGAGTGGTGCAGTGGCATTGTTCCCACGTGATGTTTAGCCCCACAGAAAGCTGCAAGACCTCTTCCCCGAGCCTCAGGGCAGACCTCGAAAATGACATTGCAGAATAGTCCTGGAGTGAAGATGGTATAGTTTGTTTGCTCTTGGTTGTGCTGCCAGAGGGAAGACAAGTGAAGGGCAGTCTGTTGCTTAGACACATGCTGGAAAACCTATCTTGCGATCTCTTTCGATCCTTTTCTGAAGGATTTCTGCCTAACCTAGGCTGGCCCAACATAACATAGCCCAACCCAACTTTTCTACAGGAAACAGGCCCCTGAGTGACCTTAGAGCAGTCAAGCAGCAGCTTTCAGCCTCTGCTCAGTGCGCCCTTGCAGGTACTTTTAAGACATTTGTGGAAAGCAGCTGTTCTCAACTACCTTTCACCAACCCCTTAAACCCACCGCCAACAGACTGAAGTGTGTAGGTGTCTGCATCCCCACTCACTGCAAAATGTTTATGGGCCCCAAACTGGGAAAAGTATAAAGAGACCTTTATCATTCCTCACAGAGTTCAATGGTAATTTCATCCTGTGCTTCATACCTCCAGAGAGCAGTAATTAGGGAGAACAATGGAACACAAATAACTCCTACAAAAGGGAACAAGGATTTGGCATCCCTTATTTAAGTACCAGCTCAGTCAAATGCTTTCCTATCATGTGGTTTTCAGCTCTGGACTCCCCTTGCAAGCCGGATCCTCTGTATCCAACATTCAATCTCTGTATGCCTGCCAGCCTTGGCGCCTGGCCAGTCAATGGGAGACAGCCCTCTCCCATCTGCATGGCTCTGCTCTTGCCTCTACCCATGTCTAAGGTCCCAGCTAACTGCTCCCTAAAAACAACGGAGCTCATGCAAGACTGCAGTTCCACTGTGGGCTTTTGAGACTGTCAAACCATTTGGTCCTGCATGTATATGGGGCCAGACTCTGTTGGACCTAAGCTGAAAGAAACTCCCATGGATTAGCCTGGGTAACATGTCATGGCTTATCTGACCAGCCAACGCTGTGATGGTGGGGAGTTCACCATTCCCAGGCAGTGTCCAGGCTGAGTTTTGCCTCAGTACTTGCTGTGTATCCCCCCTCACAGCCTCTGTGTAGCCAGCAGGAAGCACAACACGCCTACATTCAGCACTTCTGCACGGCATTCTGATCACCTGCCACTGAAAAATGGACAACAAAGACAGGTCCTGATTCAGGTGAGAATTTGATAGGGTTATAACACCTCTTCCCTCCCTCCATAAGCTAGCTAATGCACATATGTGTGGGCCAGGCCATAGTTAGTGATAGGATAGCTGTTCACACGTAGTTGAGAAGCTGGAACAGAAGCAGTGGGAGCTGTGGCATTGTCCCCCGGGATCCGCTGGCCCCTGCAGTGCCCTGATAAGCTTGTCTGCCCCTGCAGCATCCAGGTGCTGGTGAGGCTCTCGCCAGGACCATTCACCTCACGTGCTCCTGAGGTGCTGTGGGAAGTCCAACAGCTATTCCTCCAGGCCCCAATCACCGGGCCCAGATTCTTTTTTTATCAATCACATCTGCCACCTGACAGCAGGCTTGCAAACATACCTCATTGCACATCAGATGCACACGTGCCTCGGGCATCAGGTGAGTCAGAACACAGCCTTGGTTTGACAGCTGAATGGAAACTTGTTTGCACTTTGCTAATTATGTTAAAAATAGTTTTAAATGGGGGCATGGTTTTTGTTGATCCCTTGAAATGTGGGAGTGAGACATAAGTGGACTAGTTCACCTGTTGTGATACCAGAGTCAAAATTTAAATGGATTTGTAATTTTTTCCTTCAGTTTAGGGCACATTCTGCTAATTTAGAAAAAAAAAGTGAGTGTAGCTGTGCCTGGGATTTGCAAGAACATCTGTGCACCTTTTGTGTTATTACAGAAACTATCCATCCGTGGTGGATACAAGGATTTTCTAAGCAGTAACTTCCTATCTTCAGCTGGACTTTCTATACTACATATTTTGTTTGTTCTCCCCATGCTTTCTCTTTATCAGCACAATTTCCTGGCAGCCAGCTGAATGGCATTCATGCATGTATATTTTTCTTTTTTTAAAGCACAGCTGGGATCTGTGATATAAGCATATTCTTCCTGGATGCACTGTGAACCATAGATGTCTACATGACTTTTCCATGGGAACACATGAAGGTTCTGTGTAACTGCTGGCTGGAATCTAAACATTTCAAGTCAGGTACCAGGAGCCTGATAAAGAGACCCAGGCTACAGCTGGAAACACTTTCCAGAAACTCATTCTGCTTATCCCTTGTAGCTGTGGCAATAAATGGGAGAGAGGAAGGGACAAAGCTCACTGCAGGAAAACAAGTCGACAAAAGCAACTAACTCTGTTTTGGTTTCATCACCTGACATGCTGTATGTTGAACTTTGGAGACCTCATGTGTCTGAAACACAAGAGCATTTTGCCAGGGCAAACTCATATCTAATTAAGAGGTAAAAATGAAATTATTAAGCTCACAGTCATTTTCATAGTTGGAGAAAAATTAAATGTAAAATGCCCTCTATATACTGCATAGTATCTGCTTTTTTTCCCTTAGCCTCTGCCTGTCTAGTTTCTCTTGTAGTTATTTTTATTCTGGACTAGACCAAAGATGTTAATCTTTCCTCCTCCACCCTCTCTCCACATCTGAGTGCCTGCTGTTCACTGTTCTAACAAGTCAACAGGTGGAAAAAGGTATAATGACCCTGCTGAATCAACATCCTGTGAGGCTAGCCCTGTGAGGCTTAGGATAGTCATTATCCTAACTGGAAAGCAGCACTATGGTCCTCTGGAAGTGTGGGGTAGGCAACTCTTACAGAACATTCTTACCAAATGCTCTTCTTTCAAGACTTTCAAAGCTTGTGGGAAAAATGTGTTCTCTGCTCTGTGCTTGGCCTGAAAGCTGCTCAGGAATATAGCAAGGAGGGTGTGGAGCAAAATGTCTGGCCCTACTATACCTGCAGACACATGTGAAGCAAGGTCAGCCCACGCTCTAAGCTGTGTGGAAGCTATGAATCTGCATGGGAGTGATGCAGATCCCTGACTAACTCACCTGGTCTCTGAGCTGGCCTCAATTGCTCATGCTGGCTGCCACAACTTCCAGTCTGGAGCTCCCTCTAGTACCAAGAAAGCAGGTCAGCTCCAGCATATCGGTGACTGAAAACAATAAAATTCTTTCTAAGATCTGTTTCTCTGACTAAGAAAACATTTTTAAACAGGCAAAAACCAAGTTGATCAAACCACCACCCAAGGGCATGGCTGCAGTGTTGTATCAACTCATTAGGGTTTCAGAGGCACAGGGCAGCACCTTGCTGCCCCTGTCACACAGTGCTTGGGCAACACTCAGATGACCCAGTGATGGGACTACATCTGCTCTCAGCATGTCACGGCTGTCTGGAGAGACACATCATGCTCCCTGCCTGGCCACAGGCAGTGAGAAGAGCTTCGAGTGTAAGGAGAACAAGTTCAAGTAAATGTTTAATATCACACTGAGAAGATTCACGTATCACTTCTGGTCTGTTGCTTTGTGTCTTCTTTAATCATGGTATTTTTAACTAGGAAAATCGTTTTGTTTAAAATCACTTCCTTAATGTTCCTTTTGCTTGAAGAACGTTACAGAACTATTGCAAGATGCTATTTCTTAGATAAGCACAGAGGATTTCTGCAACAGAGAAAAAACATTTCCAGATACTTCATTACCTAATGCTTAAATATATGGCATTTAATTTACTGAGGCATCTGTTCTCTCTTGTTATTTAAGGCATCCCTCAGAAGACTACTTTAAGAACACATCAGTCAAAACTAAACGCTGGAAATACCAAAGAAAAATTATATAATTTATTCATGGTACATTGTCCTTTCTGTCAAGGAAGAATTCATGACCTCTAGAGTGAAGCTGAGAGCCTTTGCTTATCACTAACTGATCTCTGTCCAGGTGCTGCCCTGTGGAGATGGGCCCTACAGGAACAAGCCTTGTTCTGAAGTAAAGGCAATCTATGGCAATAGAGAGGAGGCAATAGTGGCACAACAAAAGGAACAGCAGCAATCGGTGAGGTGGGTGAGCACATGGACAAGCACACGCCCCAGCACAAGCCACATGTGTGAACCTTTAACGAGCTTCGACAGAAGCAGCAGTGAGTGACTGGCCAGCAGATTAGCAGCTTGACTGCTTCCGTGGGAGAGCTTATTTTGGACACCACGAGCAAGAGCAATATCAGGAGGCATGTCATGGAGCAGCAGGTTTACTGATTGTTTCTAGACATGTGACTGGATGAAAAGCAGTTTCTCCATTTCAAGTGGCTTGGTATTTATTGGAGGATAGCACTGGCAGAACAGAAGCCATGCAGGTGGGTTAACATCATCTACTCTGGTTTCACCCAAGCTAAGGCTCTAGTAGTGGTTGAGTCAGTGCAAGGGTTTTTCCCTAACTTTTCATAAATTTGATATTATAATGCAAAAATTGGGCCCTTCTAATGATGAGGCAGACGTGTGGTAAGACTTGTACTGCAGTACCTGGAGGAAGCTGGTGATTCCTGCCTGTTTCCCTTTTGTATTATGGAAATCAAAGGAAAAAAGAGCAAGTCTTTGTATTCATAAAACTATACAAAAAGTTTCTTTAAAAATCACTATCAAGATCTTTCTCTTTAGGATGAACTGAAGAAACTGTGACATTTCAGCCTCCTTCAAAAATAACTAGAAAGATAGTACGCTTTAGTCTGAAAATCAGAAACATCCGTTCCCTGTCCCAGTTCCTTTTCACTGAATTTAGAAGTCCAATGATATTTCAGAGTTAGTCTGTCTCTTCAGTCGATTCACAGACACAAAGAATTGTAATCACAAATCACATAATGCTGTGCTCAGCTTTCAGCAAAAGAGGAACAATTCTAGTTGCATTTAAACAGTGTCTCCCAAGCACACATTTCAGCTGTTCCTTGTTTTCATAGACATCCCTCAGTTCTTTCTCAAACGTATGCATGTTTCTCCCAAATGTGATGACTCTGATGTTTTACTGTTGAACAGCATAAATGTAAGAACTATCGACTATATTTTTCCCCCCTGTGCAGTGCCAAGTCCCAGTCCTGTACAGGCTGGTGCACATTTTCAACTCCATGTCCATGGTGAGTAGTTCCACACACTAGAATTGATAGTCTGGATAAAGCTAAGCACATGTGTAAATCTTCATAGAAGAGGGATTTTATTTTTGCAGCAGCAGCAGCAGCTCCAGTTTCCTTCATTAATTTTTCCTCACTCCTAGCAACAAGGCACTGTTATTGAGCAATAGGACAACAGGGTTGGTAGGAATGGACAATATTCACATTTTCTAAAAGAATCTTTTTCTTATGTACCACTTCTTGGGTTGCAGGCCATGTCTGGGGCTGAAAGCTAAGATTCCTAAATGATTCCATGATTCTACACTTTTATTCCTAGCTCCATGGACTTCAACTCCTTTTATTTTTAAAACAATTGCAACATTAACAACTGTTGCAATTTTATTGTAAATCTCGCAAAATTTGATACTTTTGGAAAGCCACAGTTCCTGGAACCTTGCGATTTTTGATGCAGCGACAAGCACGGATTTCTCTGTGGCATGTGCGTATCAAAACAAAAGCCTATCAAAGGTTAGAAATGGACATTTTAAATTCGCTTCCTGCACTGTTACTGTGACATGACTGGAGCTGATAGAGATTAGAATGATGTCCTGTTATGCCTCTGGGTGTTTTTATCTATATATGCAGGTTCCTGACCAGTCAAACCTTAAGATCTTAGTGCTGCTAAGCCCTTGTGCCTGCTCAGAACCCCATTTGGAATGCAAACAACCTTTTCCTGAAATTCAGGCAGTGCAGGTTCACACAGTCACAAGCTGTGATGGTGGCAGAGTGCCGGCCACAGTGGGGAAGACCATATTCCATGCAGATTGTCTGCCATGGTAAATCTGTGCCTGAACTTCAGCAAATTTTCATGGACTGTATATTTTGAGGATCATCTCCAATTGCTATGAATACTCTGGGTTTGAATTAGTGACTGAAGATGGGGCAATCACCAAAGATGGGAAAGGGAGCAGGGTACCCACAAAGGAAATAGGGAGGATAGAGGACAGATTGCAATAAAGGGCAGAGCACATTAAGGAATAGGGAGCTAGCAGGACTTTTCCACCCTAAGAAATGCTGGTTTCCTTTCTGCCCTTTAGGGCTTTGGTGTGACCAGTGTGGACACACACAGTCTCTTTGAACTCAGAGAGAGCACTACGTCCTAAATGTATGCCCTCTGACAACAATTGGTGGCTTGTGAAATCTGGCTCCCCATCTCTCTCCTGTGGTTTGTAGCTGCCATGGCATGGTAGGACAGCTGTCTGTCTTCCCATTTGAGAAGCACAGGAATAAGCGTAGTGGCTTCTGAACTCTTCCATGGGGAACAGATATTAGAAGGCTCCAGGGCAAAGCCTTCTTGGTAGCCTGATGTATGTTTGCTTCTAAGGTCTCATCTGCTATGAACCAATACACTAATGGCCAAGTTTCTGACTCCATGGGCATCTTGATGTGATAATGGGCTGCCAGACTCCTAGCAAAAACTTTGAAGGGCCAAGGAAAGAAGGAGTTCCAGGACCTCATCATAGTGAGAACCTATGGGAACCTATGCACGCCGTTGTAGGGCCGTGGAGTCCCATGGTCATTCAGGAATACCCAGCTCAGCTGCTTATGGATTTGGCTTTGCCGGCAGTCTCCACACCAGCTAGCTCTGGGAACACTGTAGCCCCAGTAAAAGATCCACACAAATGTGAAGTGTTAGAAGATGTGTCTCACCCAAGCCAGGCTGCCCTCGGGTGAGGCAACACTCAGTAACTTTTTCATCTCCATAGTGACATGCAGGACCCACATCTTTCCAGAGGCACCCTGAGCACTGTTGCTCTGCAGAAGACCCAGGCACAGTGTGATGACCCACCCTTCAGGGGAAGGAATTACCCAAGATTCATAAATGCTCGTGGTTGAAAGGAACAACAGAAGTCAGAGGGTCTGCAAACAACGCGGTCGATTTGTAGACCAAGTAATTTGCTTCAACAGTTCAACCTGTTTGAAAGACCAGGATGGGTCAAATAATACCTGGTGGTGTCCTACATTTTGTGTCATGTATGGGCCAGTTTCCCAAATTTCCAGTGTCACTGTCCAAGGGATGCTCGATGTTTGCTTAGCTGTTGTTGGTCGTATCAGGGCAAGTGTAGTTTCGTTATTTTTGGGAACTACTAGATTAAGTTTGAATGTTAGGGCAACCTGGGTTCCATTTTGTCAGAAACACGCTACGGCAACAGGTTCAACCAGGGTAAAGGTGGACTGGGGGACAGGGGGCGGCGGTGGAGGGGGGGCACAACCACGGGCCCTGAGGGGCGGCGGGCACAGCAGGACAGGTCCTTAACGTGCCCCAACCTTCCTCCGGGTCTCACTTGGCTCTTGTGTGGAAGACGTGCCCCCAGGTCGAGGAGCTCGACCAACGCCGGCCGCCTGCCTGCCCTCCCTCCAGCCCCCTCCTCCCCCCCAACATACACACACCCACACACACACCCACACACACACCCACACACCCACCCGCCTTCTAAGCCACCCTCGGCCCGAACACCGATCCCTCCGCCAGCGCCGCCCGTCTCCCTCCGCCGCCCCCGGCGCCGCGGTGTGGCCCGCGCGGGCCGCCGTAGCGCTGCCGGGCAGGGCCGGAGAGCGGCGGGCCGGGCGGGCGCTCGTGCCGTGCGCTGCCGGGGCTCGGCGGGCGGCTCCGGCCGCGGCCCCCCGCGCCTCCCCGGCACCCCGCACTGCGGAACCGCCCCCTCGCTGCTGCAGCCGCCGCCGAGAGTACAACCCCCGCCCCGCCCGCGGGGGCGGCCCGCGCCGCGGCCCCTCCTCGGGGCAGGCCGGCTGCATGGGCAGGAGCTGCGGGCACCGTGGGCGCCGCGCTCGCCGCTCCGGGGCGCCAGGTAGGAGAGGATCAGCGATGTGAGGTGGGCTGGGGCGGGGGAGGAGGCGCGGCCCCTCGCCCGCAGTGCTGCCGCCGCAGGGAGGGGGCTGGCGGCTGTGCCGGCTTGGACGTGTCTCTCTGCCTCTCCTCTCTCCCCCCTTCTCTCTCTCCCTCTCTCCCTCCCTCTCTCTCTGTCTCTCTTTCCCCCCCGCCCCCATTTTGCACGGAAGCCGGGAGGATATCTCACTGCAGGCTCTCACTGCATCTCTCTTCCCCCCCCACCCCCGACCCCCCGGCCAGCGTCGGCGCTCCGGGAAAGGTGAAGGTTTTGGCCGGGGGTCTGTAATCGTTGGCAGCAGCTCTAGTGCCTCCATGATCCACCTCATAAATGGGGGGCGGGGGGTTAGGGAATATTATATGCCTTTATTATCTGGTATCGCACACTATATATTTGTGTGCACTTAAAGCGGAGATAAATTTGCGAGAGTTAAAAACTCCGTCGTGTGTATTCTCGGGGCCCTTCTGCAACTCGGCGTTTAATAATCGAGTATACTATTGTGCTTTCCAGCTTGACTGTGAAACATAAGGCGAAATGGATGAGTATGGAGCAAAAGCAGGAGGCTGGATAGACTGCCTTAATGGACTCCAGTGGTGGGAATTTGTGTCTTTGTCAAAAGATGATGCTGAAGTGTAAAACATCTAAATTTTGGATTTGGGAACTGTTTTAGGTGTGCTAATTGATACTGAATGGATGATAATTTATGTGGAAGTCTCTGAGAATAGTAATGCTGCATCCATCCTTATCATAAGCTCTCATGTTTATGTTTCTTGCAAAGACTGAGGCTAGAATTTATTGTGAGTGTTGTATTGACCCACGGGTGCATCTTTCAGTTTAGATTACTGCTGATTTGATCCTCTGGAATCTGCGAAAGGAAAGTTTGCCAGCCTCTCTGAATAGCTTTGCAGAGTAACAGGAGCGGAGTTCCTGAGCAGAATCGCTGAGAGATATGTGAACCAGTGTGAGCAAGGCTGAGGACATCAGTATTTCTGCCTCAAACTTGGGCTCATTCCCCAGGCACAGTCTGTGTGTGGGGTGAATACCCTTGTGGCACCTGGAGATGATGTCGGTCGAAGGGTCTACGATAACGAGTCGGATCAAAAATCTACTTCGCTCACCTTCCATTAAACTGAGGAGAAGCAAGCCTGGGAACAAGCGAGAGGATATAGGCAGCAAGGTGAGTGCTGTGTGGTGCAACTAGCGTGGTTTAATTTTGTTGTCTTAAGTTTCAATCTGTACTGATAATGCTGCTTTGGGAGACCTGGTGTAACTGTAGAATGATACCGGGACACTGATCTGTGACTGGTATGTCTTTTAGTTGGGATCTTTGCTGTGCTGCAGACCCTTGCTAAAACCCGTGTTTCTCTTCTGAAACTCTTTTTGCTTGTGTGTTATGTACCTAGTCTGTATCAGAAAGCTTTTGGGATTTCCCACACTGTGGTGTGGAGAGCTGTCACGGATGACTGATAGGAGAAATACGATGCTGCCTCTTTCTCCATGTTACCAACTACTAACCTGCATTACTGGCAGCTAGGGATACAGAAACTGTTCTGTGTAAGCAACTGCTCTCCCCCTGCAAAGGATATTCTGTGAGCATGTGGGAGGGGAAGGATGATCTGAAAGATGAAGGATGTCTTGGAGGTGTCTGTTCTATTGGGGTCTGCGTTCCACAGGCCTGGATTTTCTTTCTTCTGTGTTCAGCTGTGCACCTTGGACCACCTTCCTTGGGGATATCTTCTATGGGATATAAATGGTTCTACCAGAAAAATCCATCATTCTTGGTGTTGTGAGTAATTCCTGACAGACAGTCACTCACTGGGAATTGACTGGTGTCATGAGGAAAGACTTAAACCCAGGTTCAGGGAGAACAGGAGCTGGGTGGCATTGTCTTGTGTTGACAAAGCACCTGTGAGTCAGGGCATCTTGTTCTGTCCCTGCCACCTGTAACCCTGGGCAAATCACTCAGCCTTTGTGTAGCTCTCTCTCTCCATAAATAGAAAGCTTAATCCCTCCCCTTTTGAGAAGACTCCCTAATAAATAAGAAGTGCTTGTAATCCATGTCTGCAAAGTGCATTTGTTGGTCTCAACACAGTAATGCTTCAAAATTTATCTGTTGAAGAGTGCGTGTAAAACTTCAGGGGAAATAAATGACACTGTACCTTTCCCCAGCATGAAATCCTGTTGTCAGAACTCTGGTTCAGGTCAAAGTTTCCCTTAGATGGCTCTTTAATACCAAGGAACTCAATATTCTTGTCTTGCCATGCAAGAGCAAAACCTGCATGGCTTCCTCAAAGTTGTCTAGAGGAGAGCCCTTAGTGCTTGTGTGTGACCTCGGCGTGTGCATGCATGCTGTGTTTAATGCAGCCTGTGGACTGCCAGTGAAATGGGCTTTCTAGCCGTTGCTGGAGAGTGGTTGGTTGGTCTGTATTCTGCAGAGATTTTTCTTGGAAGAGACAAAAGCCACCCATACCCCCCAAGTATGGTGGGAATTGGATTCTGGCTCTGTGGTCTGCACACTCCTTTTCAGGGCCAGGACCTTCTGCTACACACTCTGGGTATGCTCTGGTACGTGTTTCATTTTGTTTTCCTTACATGTGCCTTTTGGAAGAGCTCCATTTTATCCCTTGTGCTGCCTCCCAGTGTGCTGTCAGGGCTGCCTGAGCCCCTGGAGATGTCATGGATTCATTCCGCACCATCAAATTAGAGTTTCAGGGCTAGATTTTGTATACCTTACTAATAAGAGCAGTTAGTCAGTGAGATGCAAAGGAACTGCTGGGGAGTTTGCTGATAGAATCAATTTGTCATTATGGGGACAAAGGTGCTGGTGTTGGTTTTATAAAGTAATCTGCTCTGAATTAGCTCAAATGAGTTACGCTCTGCCTTCAGTGGGACAGGCAAAGGAGCAGGCAGGGCAAAAAGGAGTGGGACCTTTACCAAAGATCTGACATATGTGGGTATCCCTCTGTAATGTGTGTGTTCCTCTGCTTTCCAAGGTGAGAAGCAGCTCTACTTTTCTAAAACAGCAGGAAACAGATCTCAGTATGCTATTTGGTGTGAGTGTAAATCCTTGGGACTAAAACTGAGCGTCATATGCTCCTGAGGAATCTTTTCTGGAGGATTTTTTCAGGCATCTTTGTCTCTTGGACTTTTTGAGAAATGAATACTCCAAGAGAGGTGTGTAATTGGTCACATGAAAGCATGGAAGGGCCTACGAAGTTGGTCATCTCTGCTGAATGCTGCTTGGTTATGTAGGATGGAGCTTTTATTGAAATGAGCCACTTAATTTAAGATGGACAAACATCCTCAGTGGCACTGGCTAGGCTTCCATGCGCTGATTTTCCCCTCCAGTGAAAAGTGTCCCTGGTGTCCTACTCTTTCCTTTGTCAGTGTGAGGCTTGCCGGGCTGTCTCTGTGGTTGGGGACAGACCCCTTATGCAGTCTGTCAGGTTGAAGAGAAGGCCTGTGAAAACTGCCTCCTTTCAGCGAAGCAGCTGTGTAGTGCTGGGCTGGACGTGGGCAGACTGTGGGAGGCTGGCTCTGCAGAGACCTGTTTGTGCATTGCTGTGAAAGGGGGAGTGTGGGTATATAGAGATATTTTGCATGATGGCTGTGCAGGACATGCAGTGTGTTACTTGGGAGCTGTACAAGAAAGAACTTGTTTTGTGACTTTTATTAGGACTTATTTCTTGCTGTAATTAATGCGTGGTTTTACTGTACAGCTCCAGGAGATCTCTACAGGAGTAAAACTAAGGAGCTAATCATGGGTATTAAAAATGAAAAAACAACCAAACAAAAAAAATGGGTCTGGAGGAGGAATGGAAGCTCTTTAAGTAAAACTTTTTGATAAATTGGATGAAGTGTTTGGCTTTTTTGCTGCTTTTTGAAAATAGCTTTTTTTTTTTTTTTTAATGGGAATCCTGATTTTTGCTGATGCCTGACTAGTTTTATGTGTAGACTTTTTTTTTCTGTCTTCTGATGTTCATGGCTTGAATCCAGTTTTTCTGTCCTCTCCAGATCTCTGGTTTTTTGTGTTGAACCAATATAGACATAGAGTACTGTGACTTAAGACTAGGCCTGTTGACTGCTGGGATTTGTAACGTGTCAGTGTGGCGGTTGGAATCTAAAATTTCCTCAGATAAGTTGGTTGGCCTGCATTCAATTTCTAGAGGATTACTGGCCGTGCCAGAAAGCTGGCCATGCATCTGGTCACCGTGCTTGTGATTCCAGGAGAGACATGGGGTTAAAAACTGTGCACTGAGTGCCTCTGAATCACCCTGCGTGAGCGGCACTATCAGGAGAGTGGGGAAGCTAAGGGTTAAAATGTCCTGGTTGCTGTAGTGCCCTTCGACTTGACTACACAAATCTCCCTCTGCTCACAGAAGTAATGTACCTAAGCAGGTACAGTTCGTGCAGAGGCTATTTATATTGTTGAGCTCTGCACTTGTAAATATAAACCTCTTTTTAACTGGTAAAGCTATGCCCTTTTTGTGGTGGGGAGGGGAACAGTGTATGTGTTCGGGTATCCTCAGTCAAACCAGATTACGAATGTCAGCTTAGAAACAAATTGCTACAAAACCTGCTACAGGCTTTCCCTAAAACGGTAAGCCAGCGAATCAAAGAAACATATTTGGAATTTATGCTTGTTTCTTTGATCTCTCCTGTTTTTTCTAAGCCAGAAATATTTCAAGTTGCCAGTTTAAAAGAGTGCTTTGACTAAAACCTGACATTCCTCAGCAGGAAGTCATTCAGAACAGGAACTATTGTATTGTGGTCTCCCCCTTCTCCAAGGCAAGTGAACATGTGCAGCTGGAGTGGCTGTTCCTGCCATATGATACTGGGTTGGACTGGGTGGCTCTGCAGAACCTTTTTGAGAGCTTTTTTTCTGAAAATGAGCCCTGACTAAGTTGCTCCTAGTGGGACAGGGTTTCTTGTCCTCCTTTGGTGAGGCATGGTTTGTTATTGCCAGCCAGCAGAAACAAGTATGTGTACCTCTGTGTCCTGCCAGTGAGCTTTCACAGATTTACGAGGGAAGCAGATCCGTGGAAGCTTGAGACCCCTTGTGTCTTATTGTGCCCCTTGTGTTCCCAGTGCAGTTCTCCAACTTCTTAATCCCCCGAGAAGCTGCGGGGTTCGGCTAAGACCACAAGCTGTTCTGGACACTGGAGAGTGGAGTAATGTTTCTGGCCTGACTGTAGCTTCCTGCCTTCAGTCCACAGTCCTTTTTGTTTGAAAATATCGTGACTTTCAATATGATTCAGTTTAGACTTAACTAGATCAGCTGAGAATTGCTGAACCTGAACTGTAACAGAACCAAAAACCACACAAGTTTAGTTCACTGATATAAATGCATAAAAAATCATCACTTCATATTAAATCATGTAAGGTGGAGCTGAGGCTTGTTGCAGAGTGGAATTCTTTGTAAGTCTTTGGGACAAATCTGATCCTGCAGCAGCAGAGCCTCCTGAATTCCTCGTGGGCAACATTTCCCAGGGAGCTGGATATGGGGCTGAGCAGCCTGACTGTGTGGGTGAGTTACAGAGCAGCCTGTCTGATGCTGTCATAAGCTTTTATTTTGGCAGGATTTGGAAGGGTCTTTTACATAATGATGGCACTTTTGAGGAGCTGTTCAGTGCAGCATTGCTCCATTGGCCTTCTTCATTCCACTGCAGTCTGAGAAGTGCTCAGTCCACCATCCCTGGGACCAGTGCAGCTCAGGGGCACAGCTGAGGGGATGCATCTAACCCTTGTCTGGCTGGCTGCTGCTGTGCCTGTTCTGTTCATCATCCATGAATGTTGCTTGGCCCCAGTTGATAGCTTGGGATCTTTCTCACAGCTCTGCACTGCATAATGTAAACACACCCAATTGCTTCAACAGCTTAGGGCCTGCTGTCCAGAGATAGGAGGGATTTCATGTCTGTCTCTGGTCAGACTTATAACAGTGTCCCTTAAAGCAGAGGACAAAGGCTGTGTGGCTTCTCCATAGCCAGACCTGCATTTCAGTATCTGTGGATAGTCAGTGGAACAATGGAGAGTGTCACAGCTCAGGGGGTGAATCCTTCCCTCCTGGTCTGCTCTGGTCCCCCTTACTCCATCCTCAAATATGTTGCGCTCAAGATGACTCTGTGTTTGTTTGACACACAGGGTTTCCTTGTTTCATTCTTCACTCTATGAATGTTATGCCTTGTCCTGAAAATACAGGGAGATCTGGCTAGCTCTCCTGGTCTGAACATGAGTTGTAAATGTGACTTACATACACAGAGCATATCAAAGCCAGTTTTTGTGCTGGTGAACTGCAGTACCAATGGCTTTTGGTTATTGGAGGATGGTGGATATAAAAGTGTATAACAACATATTTGATTTTGTAGTCTGTAACTGTATACGTGAACCACTGTGATCCTTCTTGCCAATCTTGAAACAAGATTGCTAGGAAGATCCACCCTTCTAGCCACCCCTAAATCATGTGCTGTCTTTATTGCGAAAGACAGCGGGAAAATCTCTTCATGGCAGGGGAAGTGTGGTGGTGCGTAAACAGCACAAACCAGGTCATTTGCCTACTGGGTTTAAATGGTTCTTGTTTCCCCTGGGTGGTCATACCCTGCTTACCTAGATGGTCTTTTAGAGCTGCTGGGGTATTGGCTTGCATGTTGTTCTTCATCTCCCTCAGATGAGTTGGGTATTCTGGGGAGGCATGTGAGATTTAGCTACCCTGTCTGGAGATGCTTGTAGGCAGGTTTTACGCTGTCCTGCTGTGCTGGATAAGCTGTACACCTACAGACTCCCTTTTGCTTGTGGGCTGTTCTGTGGTGGGCTGTGAAGCATGTGGTGTTTGCCAAAGACCTGGCTGGGATAGGAAAGTGGCAGAGGTCAGGGCTGGTCAGAGGTGTTGCAGGTGGTACATTTGCTGCTTACTAGTCAGAGCTGTTGTTCACTATGGTGCAGGGGGGGCTGGTGGAGAAAGGCATCTTCAGACACAGTGGAAAGAGTCCCCCTTCAGAGTGTACCATCTGTTTCACTAGCTGTGTGCTTGGTCCTACCTGTGGTGTATTACCTCACTTGTTTCAGGAGGGCAGAACAGTTAAGTGATGGTTGGAAGTCAGGCCAGGCTAGGCCATAATCTGCTTTTGTGTCTTCAAGGATCTGCAAGCACCTATAAAAAGACTTGTGTGTTGTTTTACTCTCCTTTTGTCTAGTGGAAAGTAACTGCAGGGCACCACCTCCTTTTGTGGCTGAGAAAGTGGTGGTCAGCATTTTGAAGGCTTGGCAACTTGGAGTAGATATTTTGTTTCCTGTTGATCAAGTCATAGGGAGAAGTTGCTTGATTAGCTTTGGTACAGTTTTCTCTGTGAGTGTGAAAGCAACACTGTGTATACTAGCTAGTCTTTGGCTTTTTAAAAAGGTCTCGTCTTGATCTTTGGTGCCAGGAGCGGCACTTGCATGGCACTCAAACAGAGCTTAGGCCTGACATTAATGCTGAATGATCCCAGCTAAGATTTGAATAACTATCACCAAGGCCAGCTTCAGTTACTCCAGGCTTCTGTTTGTGCCTGATGTACCTGCCTTCACACAGCTGGAAGTTTCTGAAGACTGCAGTACATGTGTAGCAGGGTTATGGGATGCTTCCTGCTCAGGTTTCCAGCTCCAGATGAGGGTTGGTCCCTGTACCCGAAACCCTGCGGGCTCTGCTGAGGCTGCACCCACAAAAGCAACCAAAGTTCAACCAAAATTGTAGTAGCACCAAAGGCTGGCTACTACAATTCAGAAAAACCTTCTACTATTTCCTTTCACCACAGCCTTGCCCTGAGCATGTGCCTGTGTGTTGTGCAAGGAAAATACAACTGAGGGCTGTAGCTCTTGTAATCAGCTGTGCTGTGTGATCTGTATTCAAAAATATTGGTGTCAAGGCGAGTCTTTGCTAGTATTTGTATGTTCATAGACATGGTTCCAAACTCCCACAGGAAGACTGAGGCTGACCTAAACACCGAATCTTGATCTTCTAAGGCCGAATCTTAGCCTTTGTCACAAGGCTCAGCCTTTTGCAGATTACCAGGGATGTTTATCACCTCTCCCATGTGAGGAGGACTTGTGTTCATTTAAGATGATTTGCTTAAAAGTCCCCAAACTGTTGTTGTAAGTGCTAACTTCGTTCCATTGTCACTAGTGATTTCAGTGGCTCTGGTGATGATGACTTTCCAGCAGGCTCAAGCAGATTAAGCACCATAAGAATTAGAGCTGTGGAAACCCCAGTAAGCTTTGTAAATTTGCTTGTGTCCCAGGAGACCAGTACTGTTGTTAGTTACTGCGAGGAAACTGATTGAAAATAGTATTGTAGAAGACTATGAACTGCTGGTGTATTCAGAGTTTCCAAGTCAATAGCAATAAAAGCTAGACCTGCTTGTTCTCCCAAATACAGTATTAAAATTCACAATTGGTTAGGAAGGCTAATGTGATATAACAACTAATAGGAGATTTCTTACTTAATGAAATTTTTAGCAGTGACATTCCTTCCTTACAGGGGTACTTCTTTAATTTCTGCATCTCCCAGATACTTTGCACAATTAGGCTGAAATTTCCCCCATCATGGATACAAAAGAGACTTCTTCCTCTGGAGGAAAGTAGATTATAAGAGGTTGCTCAGTATTAGAGTCATAACATTAACAAATGGCTTGAGAGCTGGCAGATGGAGAAGTTTCTGAAAGAAGGAGAAAGCAACATCATTGTAGTGTCAATGGATTCAAGGTTATAGACTTGTAAAGCTCTCTGCTCCTGTTCTCTCCCAAATAGGCAGTGCAAAAAACAGTGCTGCCTGTTCAGAAACCCCTCCCTGTCGACAGGCAGGCCCAGCATAGGGCAATTGTTTGAAGTGCCAGTATTAAAGTGTTAGCTACTCTCCTGTGCTCAACAGTGGTAGCCTTTGAGCTCTCCCAAGGGCTTTGAAATTGGTTGCTCACCTTTGAGTAGTGCATAAGGGGCTGCTTGCCTTTGAAGTCTTGTTTGCTTTCATTTACAAAACAAAAAAAGATAAAAAACCCCCACCATTGCTCAGACCAGGCTTTGCACAAAAGGAGCTTGAATTCATTGCTCAGTCCCTAATGCAATCTAGATGCTAGAGTTGCTAAAACATTGAATAGGACTGAGGATGAAAGGAGTGTGTGCAAGACCTGCCTCTTTATTTGGTGACAGCTCCTGGTGTTCAGAACATGCTGTGCTCTGTGCTTCAACCATGGCCATGCTGTGGGGCCATGACTGGGACCGTAAGGGGATAGGGATGGTGTCGGGGGTCTCCTGAGTGGGCATGAGTCAGGGTGTGCTTGGCTAAGCACTTGCCTAATGCTAGAAACAATTTACAAGCTGAGCTCCGACAGCTGGTGACGCTGCATCAGAAGAGTCTCTTGAATGATCCTATCCCTCGAAGAAACAAACTGTACCAGTGAAAGGGCTTCTCTCTGCCAGTTACATTGCATCAATATTACCTTTTTTTCAAGAGTTTTGTGTGGGCTAAGAGTGATGTTTTTCATGCTCCTAACCATTGCTTCTCTGCTGCTGAACTGTATAAAGAAAGAGTGAACCTTGAAACAACTGTGGGTTTTTTTGTAATTTTTTTTAATACAGTTAAAGGTTTTGGGTTCTGTGCTCCACTCCTCAAGCTGTGTTTGAGCCTTTTTTTTCCCTCAGTGTAAAACAGACAGGATACTTTTCCACTTACTGCAAAGTGTCCCTGCATCCAGGGCTTTAAAACAGCTGCATAACTCTTTGTGTTTGGCTTATCTCCCAGTTTTGAACTAGATATAGTGGTCGTAAGTGCAGTTGTTTCAAACCTGTTTTGGGGGTGTCATCCTCCTTGAGCAGCTGGATCCAAAAGCATTGCTGACTGTAAACTGGAACTGACAAATTTGGGATCTGCTTTTTTTGCTTAAGCCCATCTTGTCCCAACTTATCTAATTTTCTTGGACTGAATCATGGCCAGACATGCTTTAAAAATGGTTCTGTGTATCTTACCCAACTGTGAGGGCTAGCTAGTGGGGAGTGTTTGCCCAGCTTGCACCCCAAACCCTACTGTGGGAGTGGTGGTTGAAGGGAATGGGGATGACATAAAGTGCTCTTAATGAAATGTATTAACAAATATTTCTGATGAGTCTGTGGTGGCCCTCAATGAATGTAGCTGTTTCTAAAAGCCTGACCTGCTTTTGAGGCTGAAATTGGGATTCCACCTTCCTCTGCACCAGGAGGATAATCCTCCTCCCTGATAATCCATGGCTTGTGCTGTCTCTTCAGGCTTCTCAAGCTAAGCTGTTGAGATGCATTTACACGCAATCAGCTGTGTGAATAACTGATGTTGGGGGAGGATGAGGGTGAGGAACTCTGGGAGAGAGGCAGCTTTCTTCGCCTTCCTCACTACTGACAACTTTGGCTGTAACTTCTGAAAGAGCAGGTCTCCTGCATCCCTGTTGTGGTGGGTGGCCTATGGATACTTGCTTTGTGAAGTTCTTGGCCCATTTTCTGTGGCAGGGCAGCAAGTAAGCTTTTTGATGTCCAAGACCTACGATAAATAGTTTTTTGATGGAGCCATGAGTGGAAAACTGAGTGTAGTGGTGGAGGAGAAGATACAGCACCTGGACTCTTCTCTGCTGGACTGTCTCTGCTGTGTGTTGGAGCTGCTCTAGGTCCTTGGAATGAGCGTTTCTGCACAGGAGCGTCAGCGTGTAAACGTGGCCGTTAATAAAATGGCCAGGGGGCTGATTTATGGAACAGCCTGCCGAAGGAAGAGCAAGTGGGGCCTCCAACACCCGGGATGCAGTTACATGGTCTGGCCCACCTGCTCGCTGCTTGCTGGGAACTTCACAGCTTCTACCCTGGCTTCTTCCAGGTGCTGTGGCCTCCCGTGGCCATAGAGATGCTGGGGCGCACTTGTGGAGGGGCATCCTGACTCTACCTCCAGTGCTGTGGGTACCTGGTGCCTGGGGAGGCCCTGCACTGCCTGGGGGACTGTGACTCTGGATAAGCCCGTGCTGCTTAGTTTAAACACATGTTTGGAAAAAAGCAGACAAACCAAGCTCCTAGTCTAGACAAACCCTCTATAATATGCTCAGAGTCTGCATTGTCTTCAGACAGTGCGGGGATCTTTGTGTTGGAACTCTGGAGACCAAGGTTCCAGGCTAACCAGCAAGGTTGGGAGAGACCACCAGGTTGCCCTGAGCAGTAACACTGCCCTCTGTGGTGGAGGATATGGTGCATGAGATGCGCTGGGCAGCTTTCAACTCTGCATCTCCACCAAAGGAACTGAATTGTGTCATTAGTTTTTACGAAAATTAGCCTCTTTGGTGAAAGAAAAGTGTTTTACAGGCACCTGGGGAACTCTGAGGCCACCGGGAGTTAAGAAATACTGCTCACTGTGGAGAGTCCTGTGATGTTCCACTAGGAAAAGGAGAGTGCTTGCTGTGATAAAGCATTTAATTTTGCTGTCAGTGCTTTCCAGAGGTTTAAAACAATCGGGAACACTCATCACCTACTGCCTAGAAGTTTGTTAGCAGGCAACAGAATCTCTCTCTACTCCTGTTTTTTTCTGGCACTTAAGCCTTTTGTACTGGGAGGAGCAACCCAGCTGTCCTTAGTCAGCAGCCCTGGCTGAGGAAGGGAGGAGGCTGTGTAAGGAGTGCTGTAACTGTCCAGACAGAGGGAAGCTGGTATTGCTGCCCGGGGTTCTGTGGAAGGGAGCTGTGGGCCTGAAGCATGTTTGTGTAGCATTTGGAATTAGTTTAGTTGAGAAGCTCTCATGCTGAGGAGATGGCAGAACTGTAAATCATCAGTGATCGATGTAGCTGCAGAAGCAGTTAGGGCAGAAGGAAGGGCTTAGAAGCAAAATCCATTATAAAATGTCAAAGTGGGTGGTTTCCCTTGCTGGGGAGGGAGTCTTCTCTCCAGGCAGCAGAGGGAACACTGCCTATGCAATGTGGCCATCCCTCTGGAAGAGGAATTTGCATCCAGGTCTGCTGCCTGGGTTCTGTCCCATGTCCTGCTCTCCTGCTCTCTAGAGTGATTTCATTTGGATGCTTTTCTCAGATCCCCAGAAAGGAAAGTACTGTAAACAGCTGCCAAGCAGGATTTTGCGTTGTAGAGCATACTTAAATGCTGGGGCCTGGTTAGTTGATGGTATGTTTCTATTTTTCTGTGTGTGTATGTTTTTAATAGGAAGAACATATTCCGTTCTGGTTGAGTGTATGTTGCTTTTCTTAGAGTGCCTGTTAGTACAGTAACTCAGAGCCCACTCTTTTCCCCTGCTTATAAAATGACACTGGTATTGTGTTTCAGCTATAATGTACACAGTCTTGCACAACTCTTCATAACATCTTTAAAGTCGTGATGACCTTGAAGGTTTTAAAAGAAAACTGAATGCAAACTCTGGCACCATTTCTGTGGATACTTAAGCATGTGCTTAATTTTGCATGAGGTAGCATGAGTGTGAGTAGTTCCATTTCACCCAATGGATGCAAAGGTAAGTGCCTCTGTGGCTGATTGCAGGATCAGAGTCTATATGTGATGATTCATTTAATTCCCATAACTGTATCTGTGTGTATACCTTATATGTATATCATGCAGTTGTCTTCATGTTGCTTTGACCAGCTCCACTGCACCTTGTCCATTAATCCATGTTTCCTGAATGTGTTGCTAACCAGTCCTGGGAAGCCCAGAACAGAGGCTGTTTCTCTTTCCATGTTTCACACCCAAAATAAATAGTTCACCAGAGAAATTCCATTTTTATTTTGTACTCCTGTCATCATCCCCAAAATTGGCTTCCCATTTTCTTCCCACTTAGAAGCTCCCTGACAGAACCTCCTCTGATCCAAACAAAATGCTGACCTGACATGTTCAGGAAGGGCAGTTTCGTCTCTGAACTTACAAACAGGTTTATGCAGGAATAAAGCTGGGTTATTTATACCCCAGGGGAAGAGACGCCTGTCTCTGCAGAGGCCTGAGATGGTGGTCATTAACTTTTCCAAATCACATAACCAAAGGTGCCATGCTTTTCTAGATACTTCTGAAGTGTTGATTATACTTTCCTGCTCTTTAAAGTCTAGTGCTATTAGATTCAGGCATAAGAAAAGGATAGCTTCTTTTAAGAATGAACATGTTAATCACATATCTGCCCCCCCTCCACCCTCTGGTATTTAGTTGTTGCAGAGAAAAATGTGATGAAAGGTTGTTTTAATGTCAGAAAGACTGACAGAGCTGTGTTTGAAGCCAATGAGAGAGACAATCTGGTGAAAGGCATGGTAACTATCATCTGGTGCTTGTCTACGTGTGGTAGTGGAAGGACCCTCCTTTAGAAGAGGGAATATAGCAGACACCCAATCTCTCTGTGGGCTGCTGCTTGCAGTTTGACTTACTGGAGGTTGTGTTAAAACCTCAGCCTAGCACTGGGATCAGTATCCTGTGGGGTTCCTCGCAGGCGCCTTTCTCATATACCTGTTACCGAGGTCCCTGCAACCATTGCTGAATTAAGCACTCTTTGGATGTTGGACCAGGGCTCCTGCTCCTTGGCATTCTTCTTTCTTTTCAGTGTGTGAGCTTATGGGTAGTGGACTAAGGTCAGACTCACTAAAATACGGTAGCACTACTGATATTTTCAGTACAGAGTTGGCAAATAGAGCTGTGCAAATCTATCATCTCCTATTTGCCCACTCTTAAGGTTATAAGATTACTTTAAAATCCAAGTGGAATGGTCAGGTGCTCTGTGTATTGCGTGTCTGCCCTTGTGCTGGCCCACACCCTGGTCACCTCCATGTGGTCTGTTGGCAGTCAGACACTATATCTTGATATGACAAGAGCTGGCTGTTAACTTCCAGCTATAAATCTGTTGGGGCTATAGTGGAAGTCTGTCAGTGCTGTGCAGGTGGCAACGGGCTTACTTAGCTTCTGGGTGGATAACTTTTAATTTTTTTTTTCCCCTATCACAGCTTGGATTTCTGCAGTGGCAGAGCCTGTTCTGGTCACAGTGGAGCAGCAGTTAACAGAGTTTATGGGACATTCTTTCCAATTGCTGTGGTCTAAACATATGTACACCAGCATTGAGTTACTTCTGCCTGGAAATAAGCCACCGAGCTATATATAAAATATGTTTGGACTGTTGCAGTAATGTTGTTGGTATAAATAGAAGAAGTGGTACACCCAGGGCTTCCCTTCCTTAGAGCTGATTCAAGAAGACTTCCCAGATACTCTGTCTTCGGTGGAAAACGCTTTAGAAGGTGGCTGAAAGCAATAACAAAATGCCATACAGCTAGCCTCCAGGGAAGAGCTTAAGTACTTGAGTCTGGAGCATTGGATTCCTGCTTGAAGGTTGCTCAGCTTTTTTCTCTTGTGGTGGAACATCTGTCAGAAATCCCACAGGGTTCAGTTTGCAGCAACCTGGTCCACCAATGCCACAGAGTTTTGTCTGTGACAGTCTTTTAGTTTCTTGTGACTGAGTTTTCTTGAACTTTTGTCAGACATTTTCCTACTCAAGCTATTAGACAAGTAGTCGAGGTACTTGTGGAGCTGCTGTTATCACCACGTTGTGACGTATTGGCTGCTGTAGAAGATTGTGCCAATTTATGTGGTCTTTTCTGTCACTAATAGATTTTTATCTCGCCTAAAAAGAAATGTAGGAAGTGACCTCTATAGAAATAGCAGAAAGTGCCGATAAGCACTGAGCAGCGAGTTGCAGCTTGTGGTTCATGCTAATTCCATCTTTAAACTCCCAGTTCTTATTTGACTAATTTGTAAACAGACCCTTCCAGAGTATTGTCTCCTAAGTGCTCTATTGCAGGTATCTACCTGTGATGTTCTGAAGACTTGAGCGGCAAGGTTTGCAGGTGGAAGTAGTGTCTATTTAAATCAGTCTGTTTAAACAGACTGATGCAATTAGAAGAAGGGAGGCAAGACTGTGGAGATGTTTTTGGGGTTCAGTGCTCCATGAATAATTCTCTACAGTCATTTCCTTCTGCATTGTTTCTATGAGTCCAAATCATCAGCTGTGTTCTTTCAATTCTGACAGGCCATCAGCTCCATTTCATCCAACACCTCCTCTCTGGTCAGTGATGGCAATTACAGCCTGGCTTCACACAGGAGCTGGTTCTAGTGCAGGGGTGATAGTAAAACTTGTATCCAGTAGTTGCCCACTACCTAGATGCCAGTGCAGCGCAGCAGGGAGTGGACACAAGCTGCATAGAAGCTTTGTAGATCTCTTTTTGCTGGAGGTCATGAAATACACTTTGGGGTGGGTTAACATAGAGGCTCAGTACAGATGTCTGTCAACAGGGATGTTCTGACTCTTAAGAGCTGCTTTGCTGTTCAGTCTTACTTCTTGCCCTTCAAGTGTTTGCCCGCTTATTATGTCTTTAGTTTAAATTGCAGAAATGTGCTTAGGACTGTAGTTCAGGTATTTCTGAACTAAATGTGTCACTCAAAGTTATTTCTTAACCAGACACATTCTGCTAGATTCTTCTGAGTAGGAGAATGTATCTAAAACTATTTACCAGAAAGGTATAGGAGCAGTGACTGCTGAAGACTGGAGTTCAATAGTCTGCGTTCTGCTTTTTACAACATCAATTTTCGCTGAGAACTAATCACATAAAAACAGCAGTACTTTGTGAAGTGTTGAAGGAACAGAAGTTGGTTGTGTGCCTGGATCTAGGACTTTCTGAATTTCTAAACAAGGGCAGCAAAGATATGGTGGTTATTATAATGGTTTACTTTCTTGAAGTATGGCAGGAGCCATGTGGTAACTAAAAGAAAGCATTTTTTATGTCTGTGGATAAAAATTGTTTCCTCTGAGTGTGGTTTTACTTCCTCAGTTCTCATATTTGGTAATTCTACCAGTTACCCATGCTCCTAAAAATAAGCTAGAGGAGACTTCTTTTCCAGTGTTACTCCCTCTGTTTCAGGGTTTTAAGGCACTTAGATGGCAGCCTATTCCCTTTTTCTTTCTGGTAAGTCACCTTTAAGGAACTCCTCAACTAAGTTAGCTTATGTTGGACTACTGTACCCCTTGTTTACAGACTTCGTTTCCTACAGGAAAAGAAACTGAAAAGGTACTTGGGAAAAATCACGGAAGGAAGTGATTTAAGGGCAGAGTATGTGAAGAAGGAAAGTGGGCTGAATTAATGACTTAATGAATTTGTTTAGCATTGCTTTGTAGTTATCTTTATAACCTTTTGTCTCTCTGTGGTTTATTGTCTAGTGGTGGTTTCCTCTGTGTATGTGTGTGTGCGCAAAAGAGAGAGAATTGATGGTGTTTCTTGCTGCTGACTCGCAGGGGGAGTTATTCAGGTCTTTGGGGTGCTGGGTCTAGGTCATAAAACTTGTACAAAAATGAACTGTTTGGAAAAAAATGATGTGAGTTCTGCTTCTGCTGTGACTGTGGACAATGATTGCCTCTCCCATAGTACCAGTTTGCATCTTTGAAGCAGAACGATGGCTCAGTGGTGCGAACCTGAGTGAGCACGTGTGGGTTGTTGGAGTTGTCTATGTTGGTGGCTGAGCAGCAGGTGCAGTGATGGGGTCACTGTATTACTGGTGAAGGACTTTAAGCTGTACTGGAATGGGAGGAAGTGGCATCAAGGTTGTTGAAGAGGTGATGGAAGTCAGTGCTTGTGCTGTTCTTTTAAGTTTGTTTTCTCAATCTTTGTCCCATGTTCCTATGTATTGCTTCTCCTGGGGAATATGGTCTCCTTTCTGAATCTGCTCAGTATGCATGTTGATGGACAGATGCAAAGAGCTTCTTAATTCTAGGATGCACGAAGGGCGAGATGATAAAGGCTATTCTGTAAGAAGCTTATTCCTCCAGGCAGAGAACAGGGAAGAGTACAGGAAGGGATTGCCTAGAGCCTGGCAGTGAGTGTTGGCTGGGGGTGGGCAGGAAGCTCAAGTGGCTCCTTCTGTATATCCTGATTGGTTTGGGCAAAATAAAGAAATCTCTCACGCTTTCCTTCGGTTCATTTTTAAACGTTCTTTAAAAATATTGTCCCTGACTTGAAGCAGGAGTGAGTTACAGCAATGATGCAGCATGGTCCCCGGGGTAGCTGCTGGAAATTGGGAGCGAGGTGATGTTATTCCCAATTCTACTGCTAATTTTTTTCATGACCATGATCAAGACATTTTTCCTCAATGTGGGATGTTGCCAACTAGTCCTCTTGTACCTGGTTATAGATTGCGAGCTGTCTGGGAGTACAAGTTGCTGCCTGCTGTAAGTACAAGAGGAGTCCATGTTTGTTGGGACTTCTTGTAAGTACTGTGAAACAGATATTAAATAGTCCAGACAATGTTTAGGGAGAGATGGAATACAAATCTCTTTACCTCCTGCCTCCTTCTATAGGGATGTTGTCTGTGTGATAAATGCTGTATACTCACTCTGCCCCTCCTGTTGTATTTATTCCAATCTTAGCATCTTTTAAATTGCCAGTATATATTTTTTAAAGTATAATTTAAATCAGCTTACATCCAAACCATTTTTTCATTCCCTGAGAATGAAAGTATGTACTTTCCCCCATGGCATCACAGCAGTCTTAGAGAGATGAATGAATAGGAGGACAAGGTGTCTAGTCATGGAGCAGTTCAGGTGTTACAGGCAAGATCCTTCAGGTATCAGGAGAGGTGAACTTTCTGACCTCCAGTGGTGGTGACAGATACCTGCTCTGTGTAAGGAATCTGGGCATAAGAAGATGAAGTTTTTACATACAGTCTCTTTAACAGACTTACTTACACTCTCTTTAAGACACATCTTTAGGACACTGTCCTTCTCTAGAAGATGTGGTTGCCTTCCTGGCAGTGGGGGCTGGGTAAGTAGGTGTGAGAGCTTAGGGAAATTATTTAGAAAGGGCAGCCATAGACTTTTAGGACAGAATGGCTGTGTAAATCACTGGTGAAGGATAAAAATGGATTGATTCAGCATGGGGTTATGGTTAAATAAAGAAATCACAAATGAATTACAAGTGTTGCCTCAGGCAGGCTGATCAAAAGGCTTTTCTTCATCCTGCATAGCTCTAGTTTGTGTGTTTTTACTCTTGGACTTAAGATAGACGACTAAGTTCCCCTCCTCAAGCGTTGTCAAACAGTGCACAGATCTGTTCATATGAAAAATAAGCCCCAATGAAGAAATTAAGGGGAAGGGGATTGTAACATGGTGCTTTTCTTGAAGTGCTGAGATGTGGCTTTCCTTTTGTAGTTCCCCTCAGCAGAGTTAACTGTGGGGCACGCTTTCTGCTCTCTTTCTTTTGGTCTGTCTTCCCCATGTCCAAGTTTAGTTTGAGCGTATGCATTGTTTATAAAGTTCAGCAGGAGGTGATTTAGGACGGAGCTCCTCGCCATGGCAGTATCAGTGTTAGAAGTGCCGTGTTATGGCCCCTGTGTTTGACTGCTCCAGAGTCAGGAGTTATGTGGTGCTGCCATGGTTTCCTTGGAGTGGATGCCCACGAAGCTGTGGACTTTTAACCTTTGGCTGTTTGCATTTAGGAGCAGGCTCAGCTCAGGATCAGGACTGAGAGGAAGGACTTTTTCAGAGCTGCAAAGGGAGCAGCCTGTGCCCACGTCCCTGTTTGGCTCTTTTCCTTGTTCTTGTCGCTTGCTTCTTGTGAGTGCTAAAACCTGGGCAAAACAGAGGGGAAAGAGCCTTTCCTATCTGGGAACTGATGATTAACTTATGCTGAGAGAACCATTTGTTCCTGCTTGATTTCAAACCCTTATATGAGTAACTGAAACGCTGCCCAAGGGAACTGTATTTAATTTTTTTTTTTTTTTTTTTTTTTTTTTTTTTTTTTTTTTTTTTTTTTTTTTTTTTTTTTTTTTTTTTTTTTTTTTTTTTTTTTTTTTTTTTTTTTTTTTTTTTTTTTTTTTTTTTTTTTTTTTTTTTTTTTTTTTTTTTTTTTTTTTTTTTTTTTTTTTTTTCTGTTTCTTCTCACTGAAGCACTTTCTTTTCCTGTATTCAGGCCCTGTGCATGGATTTGGAGGAGACTGATATGTAACACAGACAGATCAGGGGAGTGTTGCAAGTTCTTCCATGTATCTAATCCTTGTATAGGTAGTTCTCGGTGCAGGGAAAAATGAATTGATTCCATCCTCTACTACAAAGAAAAAAAATAAATCACTGGACAAATTGCCTCTGTGGGAGGGCAAAAGCACCCCCCATGTAAAGTCTGGTATCTTGTCTGCTCTCTTTCCTTATGAAAAAATAATGCACATTTGCAAAGTGGAAAAATCTGGTTCTTGTGAAGAAGTGATCCTGCACAGCTCCAGGTCCCAAGAGCTCAAGGAAGGGTTTCTTTGAACCCTGCCCACACAGATGTGTCTCTCTGTTGTGTTCCACAGGGCTCGACTGCCTGTGGAGCTGCTCCGATTGACTCCATGTGCAGATGCTTAGTCTGGAATAAATCAGGATTGACTCTTATGTGCCAGCAATACCTGTAGCCTGTTTAATGTTGCTTTTTCTTTTTTCATTAATTTCATACATTCATCACACAGTCTTCACAAATTTTGTTCACATCAACAAAAAGAATTTCCCACCCAAAGTCAAAATAGCATCATCACAACACTGGCAACGGTGGACAATTGACACTCATTCCACCCATTGTCCCTTCACCACTCATGTATCTCTGGAGCTCAGATATTCTGAAGGTTTTGTGAAATCTCATGAAAGTCTGAGTTGGGGTTGCTTTTATGGTGAGAATTATGACTGAATGGGAGAAGGAGGAGAAACCACTGCATGTCATGCCTTTAACCAAGGCTGGTAAGGTTAGATGGGCCTCTCGTCATCCCTGCAGTACTTAAGAAGAAATTGGACATTGCTGTGGTCGTGGGGAAGAGAAAATTGGTGGACCAGGCTGGTGTTAAGTGAAGAAACAGTAGGTAATTATTTAATGATGACAGGTTGTGCTACAGAAGCTGATAGAAAATTACCCTCTACATATCCTCTTCTGCAGGACAGGGAGACACTTGCAGATGTGTGCTGCTGTCAATTATAAGTTCCCTCACTATGGTTCCTGGTAGAGGTGCTTTTAATAGCCTCCCACCCACTCCCCAGGGCTATGCAACGGTATTTATGGCCTCTCTGGGACTGCCTTTCTCCAGGTGCATGAGGAAGAAGGCAGAGTGCAGATTCAGCACGTAGCCCCTGACAGCTGGGGCTGACGGGTCAGGAATGCAGTCCTGACAGCTGGAATCGGGCTGAAAGCGGTCAGCACGGTGGGGAGGCCAGGAGGGGAGAGCAGGCAGGGGAGGCTCTGTGGAGAGTAGACAAATGCACGCACGCATGATGTGGAAAGACAGCCTGCGGGGACCCTGGGTTGCTCGTGTTTCCTTTCTCCCTGATTTGTTCCCTGTTCTTCCAGCTGTCTTGCTAATTTTTAATTAATGTGTGCACACCCCTGTGAAACCATTATAGTGACACCTGGCAGAGCCATTAGAGCTGAGTCCCAGCATTTCCATTGGAATACCCCCCCCCCACCTTTGCTTTTATGCAGGTTTACAAATGTAATGTACTGCTTCCCATAACTCAGACCTTCAAAACCTTTGGGAAGGTTGGTTTCTACCCACACTATTCTTGTGCCAAGGAGTGCCATTCATAACTCACATTGTGTTGTTTTGTTTTGTTTTGTTTTGTTCCCCCCCTATGCCTTTTTTTTTTTTTTTTTTAATATTGGTTAAAATGTGAGGGCTTATTCAGTGATCGGACATAGCTCTGAATACTTTTCCCCCATGAATGCTGCTTTAAACTGGGCATTGGCTCGAAACACTTTAAAATGTTGCAATGAATCTGTGTGGTGTGTTATGTGAAACCAGTTAGACGGTCTTGGAGCAGTTCCTGGAGGGTGAATTAGGCAATTGGTGAGAGTCTGCAGTGGTGGCTGTGAGCAGGACTCATGAGGCTTACAGCGAGAAATGTGGAGACTGCTCTTTTAGCACAGAGACATTCTGAATTGCTCGTGTGCTGGATCTTGGCTTACTACTGTTACCTTTTGCAGGTGGAATATTTTCAGTCTCCAGGCTTGTCAAGACAGTAGTCTGGATGCTGAGGGACAGAAGGCTCAGGCTGGAGAGGAGGGAGAGAATAGAAAAGCCTCTTTAAAAAAATATAAAATATATACATATATATGTTTAAAGAAATTTAAAAGTGCATATTCTATGTGCATATACAAAAGCAGGGGAACTCATTGGATACAGTCACCAACTAGGGAGCTGAGTGGTTTTGTTGTTTGTGTGCTTTTGTAAGTCAAATATCTCATACAGTTAATTCCAAGTCAAATATCTCCTGCAGTTAATTCCATCCACCCATCTTCAGCCCTCCCCCTGCCAGACCAACAATGAAAACCCCAACTCCCAAAAAAACAAACAGGCAGAGGAACCTGGGCCAAAGCCAGAGTTTTGCATGTCAAGCTCAAGCGCAAAATGAATATTTCACAGCTGTGTTATAAAGCCCTGAAATGAAGGCTTTGCAGTGGAAATGCTGACAGCCCCTTAAGTAGAACAGTATACTGTAATTAGTGCTCCAGGTTTAGTGTGCCAAACGAAGCTCAGCAGAGCTAAATGTAAAACTTCAAGCCTTTGTTTTTCTGCAGCAGTAACAGATCAGACAGTGTGTTCAGACGGTGGATTAGAGCCTACAACGTGTGCGCTGTCCCTGGAGGTTAGACGTGCTCTTTTGCCGATGGGGCTCGGGGGCAGCAGGAGAGAGGTACAAACAGGGCCAGCTGTGAGATTTGGCACTGTAGATCAAGTTTTACTTATGTAAGATAGACAGCTATTTCTTAAATGCTGACGCTGACAATGTACAGCTACATTTTCAGCATTTTCACGTATTGAGTGCCAGAGTGCATTGATATGACTTTGCTGTTGTAGCAGCATGGAAAACTTGTTGGGAGTGCGTGCAGAGGTGCTGAAAACTCTGAGAGCGGAATACAGAGAGACAGACATGAAAACCACAGCGCTGTTGTGAAACTCAGGCCTGAAGTTGGAGCTCCCTGTGTCAGTGTATTAGATAGAGGAGCACTGGGGTTTCAAGCCAAGCGGAACGGGCAATTTTTTAAGGCAAAAGAACAGATGATTATGTAGCCACTCCTCTGGCAAGATGATTACTTAGTTGCAACTGATTACTTGATGTGCTAAGGAAGGCTTTTCAAAGTAACACTCCTGGATTATGTATCTCGGGGATTTCTGTGTCCACTGGTTTTTCAGGAGTAGGTGGCTTTGGACATATATTATTAATACACCTGCTTTCAGGCAGCAGAGGGATGAGGGCAGGCTTATTGTGCAGTGGATGATAGATGAACTCTGATGGATGTTGTCTTTTTGTGCTGACTTGATGCCTCTACTTAATTAAGTGGATTGAAATGTTAACTCTGTTATACACAGGCCCATGGGAAGGCTTTTAAAATAGAACATGTCTGGTTTTGGACATTTATTGAAGTAGCCATTCTGGAATGGAATGGAATACTTGTGGTGCAAGAATTTCTTCTTAGGATGCTCTTGTTCATGAATAGGTTTTAACAAAGACATAGAGAGGAAGGGGCATGTTGAAATCAAACTGTTAATTGAAGAATAGGATTTCCCTTTCCCTAGGGGAGCAGACAGGAGAGAATGGGAGATAAGTTTCCAAATGCAAAGCAGCAGGAGTTCTTACCTGTGACTTTGCTGAGCAGGGTGACCTTTTTGTTTTTCTCTTTAAGTGATCCTAGATATGGTATTAATGGGTAAAGGTATTGATGTGGAAAAAACAGATTGGATAAGTTCATGGTAGAGAATTCTACTGAAATAAGTTAAAACCTGAGAATATCTATTTTGAGACCAGAAGACTGGGAGATGGGAGGTGACAAAGAATTAAATTTTCTTTCCCTGCTCTTAAACTTTATCTGTACATTTCTTTATGATACTGTTCTTCCTGAATTTTCTCCTGCACTTATGACTGCAAATGCAAACATGAACCAGGGCTAGATATTGGTCTCTGATCCAAGATGGCCAGTCTCATGAAGTTTGGAACAGACATACCTGCTTGGTGGACATGGTTTTCCCAGGCTGTAGCCTCCTACCTAAGGCCATAGATACTTGGACATACGGGCAGCCCTGTACAGTTTTGTGCAGTTTGCCCCTTGGCTGTCATTTTGAGCACCGTAGAATTGCATGCATCCTCTCAAATGCTTTGTTTCTTTATTTCCATGCTTAAATAAATTGTGCTTGTAGAGAATGATGGGATTTTTGGGCCCACAAGAGAATGTAGAGAGCAGGAGATGAGGTTATCAAGTCAGAAAACTCTAATTTCTTTAGCATATGAATACAGGGATGAAGGGCTGAAATACTACTGAACTCCTAGTTAGTCTTTTGCCAGTCTGGGGAGGATGATGGGATGAATAGCAGCATCATTCAGCATGCAGTTGAAACTCTTTGAGGGATGCCTGGTTAAAAATGGCTTTCTCTTGAAATTTTGTTTTTCTCTCTTTCTTTAAGATAAAGGCAGACTGGGGAAATCTGCTAGTGGGCACAGATACAGGAGCTCCTACCTAGCAGCAGTGGCTCAGTAGTAAAACAGTGCAGCTGTAGGGAGAGTACCTGTGAGCACAGATCAGGCAGGACTGTCACTGTGACTGGGGTTGTCCCTTCTAACACCTGTTTTAGTGGAAATTATTGCTGTGCTGGCTGTGTCTAGTACTGCTTTCTAGCAGCGTGTTGGCTGGATGTGCAGCCCACAGTGTTTGCCTCCTGTACCTGCTGTGTAGCTTTGCAAGTATAGACAATCCCAAGGAATGCAGACGATGGGAAGGAGAGAGGTGTTTGCAGCGGTGAAGTTGGTCTGGTCCATGTGAGATTTCTGTTGTCCTTTAAGCATGTGGAAGCAATTGTTTGTGGTAACTTCCTCAAAACAACAGAAAGAGCTCACACAAATAGGGAACTTACTCTCTGAGACCCAGGAGCAGCTGGTCGAGCACCATGTTTCCTGAAAAGCCAAACAAGGCTGGCAGGGGCTGTTTAGATCAGTCTTTCTGAAAGGTTTATCTGCACCTCAGTAGTAAGGCAGAGATGGCATGGCTTTTTCACCTAAGCATGGGCTTTCCCCCCATGCTGCATGGGACCATGCCTGATGGAAGCAAGGTCTGCTCTCAGATATGCCCATTGACTTCCAGGTGGGATTGGGCTGCAGTGAAGCCCCTCTCTGGGAAGGCCTGACTGCCGTGAATACCTGTTGGTACCTCGAGTCCTGCAATTCAGGACTCTGCTAGTTTGGTCCTATCTATCTGACAGTGTTGGAATTTGATGTGGAAGGAACAGGGTAAGTGATCTGCTTAGGCATTAAAATTTCTTCGCACCTTTGCACAACTTGAAGTAGCCAAATTTAGGTTTAAGGCTGTGAAATGTGTAAATATCAGGTTTTGCAAGACAGGTGTTAGGTGCAGAGGTTTTGGTGCCTAAGAGTGTGTATTCATCTTCC